>NC_044985.1:72043937-72643937 GCF_008728515.1 Papio anubis | reverse complement strand
TTTACATAGGAACACTTTATTTGTTTTTTATTTTTATTGTGCCTGGAATTTTTTTATTTGCCACAGTCAAAATATCTCTAATCACATTTTAATGTAATACTTTTCTTATAGTTCTGCTTAGATATTTATGACTAAGACAACTATTTTCTAACTAAATGAAAGGGTAATATGTGGGAAGGAGAATTAAGTTACGAAATGCTAAGGAAATAAAATTTAATCAAGTTTTGTTATTTAAATCCAAGTGTCTGATACTGGTTACTTATTGTTTTTCTGCTTTACCTCAATTACTAAAACAATTTGATATCATGTTGGATTCACCTCAAAATTTTCGATTTATTGCAATGTAATTTCTAGAATTATGATGTGACTAACAAAACTTGCTATACGAAAGTGAGATATTAGAGGTGAGGGGAAAGAATGTTTAATTAACATATAACATAACTTGGAAGAGGAATTGAGTCAGAATTGAATTTTCAGATGGAAAAAGTATTGAACAAGTTTGCGATGTAGGAGCCAGTAGTGTTGACTGGGTTAGAAGTGCAATAGAGGAAAGGAAGAAGAGATTTGGGAAACAGGTATTGGGTACTCCTATTTTATTTTATGTCCATAATTTGAATATTATTATTGAATTTCTATGAATTCTTCAGGTAATAAATAATCTAGTATAATAAGTACACTCTCTAGCAAAACTCAAGTGAGGAATATGAACAAAAACCCTATTAGCTAAGTACAGGTTTTTTTCTTATATTTGGCCACATTCATACCATTCGGAAGAATAGGCATGCATTGTATTTACTGTAACCTACATACACTACTTATTTTTCTCAACATATAACTTTTTATTTATATACTCCATGAAAAATATATACTGTTGCAGAGCTGAAGCAATGGTTTATCAACAAAAAAGATGGCAGCCCTCTTTCTTTTTCTTTCTTTCTTTCTTTCTTTCTTTCTTTCTTTCTTTCTTTCTTTCTTTCTTTCTTTCTTTCTTTCTTTCTTTCTTTCCTTTCTTTCTTTCTTTCCTTCCTTCTTTTTGTTTCTTTCTTTCTTTCTCTTCTTTCTTTTCCTTTCTCCTTCCTTCCTTTTTCTTTCTTTCTTCTTTTTCCTTCCTTCCTTCCTTCCCTTTCCTTCTTTCTTTCTCTCTCACTTTTTCTCTCTCTTGCTCTTTCTCTCTCTCTTGCTGTCTCTTTCTCTCTTTCCTTCTCTCTCTCTCTCTTTCTGTATTATGCAGTATGATTCCTGAGAGAAAATAAGCAAAGTTTCTTATTTTAATTTCTTGTACTTTATTTCTTGTACTTTAATCCACAGATAAATTATCAGAAGTCAATGAGTTCTCTATGACACTTTTATATATTTTTGTCTTCATTTCGATGATGCATAACCATACATATACATATTTATACTTCAGAAAATACATACCACTCTTTTATCACCAAGTAGTGACAAACAGTAACAAAGTTCAAATGCTGTCATGGCTTGCTATATGAAATTTCACCATAGTTCAAAAAGACTAGTGGTAGAAAAACTTTAGGTGAGAATAAGGTGGAGTCATAAAGGGAGAGAATGACATTTTTCTTCAGTATACCCTTTGTATAATTGTGGCATTTGAAACAGTGTAAGTCTACATCATTTATTCTAGAAATAGATTAATAGAAATGTGAAAGGGGAAATATAACTAAAAACCTGAAAGAACACTGAAACAAGTGGATCTAATTGCATTTCTATTGAATATCATAACCACAAGGAAGGGAAATAAATTAAATGACAAACTAATCAAAGTAACTTATGAATATGGTATTTAAATATATACCCTCATTCAAGAAGAGATAGCAATAGCAACGAACACACTTGATGCCCTTGTTTTGTTCTCTGTTACTTCTCTTCATTAAAATGAACCAGGGCACCTTGAAGACACGTCTAATAGCAGGGCTGAGGTATAGCAGGTTCAAGATGATTGTGGCTCTTCTGGTTATGCTTGAAAGTAAGGAAGTACTAAAACAAAACAAAACAAAACAAAACAAAACAATGGAGGTGTATCATAAGGATACAGGTACCAAGCTGAAGGGGCTCTGATTGGCCAAATCTAGGACAATTTGAGCACCAAAAATAATTACATACTGTAATTAATTATAATCATCTGAATAAATGGGAATTTATAAATAAAGAAATAAATCAATGGAGAAAAGAGATATCTTCCTTAAGGTAAAAATTGAGGACTAACTGACAAACGTGGAGGAAATGTTAGACTTGGAAAATAATCATTTGGTAAATATGTAATATATTGATTTAGGCAGGCTCATGTCTGTGCTAACTTTAGAAAGAACTTTTCATTCAGAGAATATATGTAGTGTCTTAAAGTGTCACCCAACGGCTGCATATTAATTTCAATGGAGAAAAAAATCAGTAATTATTCAATGGATATTTGAGCACTCGATTGTGACCAGGTGATCAAGAATTTAACATCATCAGTGAGGAAGAGATGGACAACACGTACCTCCAGATGTGATAATTTAGAAAGACATAAAATCAACGATGTAGTGTTCTAGGTGAGAATATGTAATCATAATCCAATCATGAGGAAACATCAGATACAAAAATAAAGAAAAATTTGAGTCTAAAAGGTGATTTTTATTGTCAATGTCATAAAAGATTCTTTAAAAAACTGTGAAAATGTACCAGATTAAAGGAAAATAAAGACACATGCCTGATAACATACTATCTTACTCTAGACTGAATCCTGTCTGACAGCAAAAAAAGATGTAAAAGATATTAATTGATCAACTGATAAAATTAAGATATAGATGGTAAAATAGATATAAGTAATGTATCAATATAAACTTACAAAATTGTTAATTGTACTGGGATTACATAAGAGTACATCTTCATTTTTAGAAAATACACATCAAAGTTTCTAAGGGCAAGGGTTTATGGTGTATGTAATTTATTCTCAAATGGTACAGAAAAATATATATTAATAGATATATAGACAGATAAAAACTTACAGAAATAGATTGAAGGCTAATTTTAATAATAATAACTGTAAATATAAATGGACTAAACACCCTGTTAAAAGGTAAAGCTTATCAAATTAGATAAATAAGTGAGCTCAACTAGATGCTGCATATATGAAATTCAGAAGATAGAAAATAATAAATGTAAAGGCAACAATAAATGCAATATCAACCAGGAAAACCACAGGGAAAAC
The DNA here is from genome assembly GCF_008728515.1 of Papio anubis. NCBI lineage: Eukaryota > Metazoa > Chordata > Mammalia > Primates > Cercopithecidae > Papio > Papio anubis. The sequence continues at coordinate 72,640,732 of NC_044985.1, read as the reverse complement.
AATGAAACCAAAAGCTGGTTTTTGAGGTGACCAGTAAAATTGGTAACACTCTAATCTGGCTGATAGGGGGAAAAAAGAGAGAAGAAACAAATTACCAATACACTAATGAGAAAAATGTCATCAGGACAGATATTACAGTTACTAAAATGATAGTAACGGATATTATAAAAACTTTTTGTCAGTAAATTTGACAATATACACAAAATAGGCAAATTCCTTAAAAACTACAAACTATAATGTTTACTCAAGAAGAAATAGATAACCTGAACAGCCATAGGTATATTAAAAACAATGTTATTGCAGATAAAAAGAAGTTTAATTCTAGGTAACTGATGAATTCAATTAAATAAAGAAGACATACTATCCAACTATATCCACTCATCAATACAAATAAAACTCATTATTTGAGACTTGTGTTCTGTGATCCTAAAATCAGACTAAGATTTTAAACCAATAGAACATAGCAAGCATACATGCCTTGTGACCATAGGTGCAAAAATTCATAACAAAATGATAGCAAATTGAATCCAAGAATACTTCATAAACCATAAAAATCACTGACCAAGTGGGTTTTGTATGAGGAATACAAAATTTGTTTAAAGTTTGAAAATCAATGTAGTTCATTATATCAGCAGACTAGAAAATAAAAATACATAATAATCCCAATAGGTGCAGAAATAGCATCTGATGACATCAATCATCCATAAACGTTCAGCTTTCTAAGCATATAAGGCAACTTTCTCAACCAGATAGAGTGGTCATGAAAAATCTACAGTTAAATATACATTATGATGAAAGACCGAATACTTTTTCTCTCAGAGCAGCAAGAAGGCAAGGTTGTTCAGTCTCACCACTTCTATTCAACATCATGCAGGATGTTTTTGACTGTGCAACAAGGCAAGAAAATAAAGTAATTTAGATTAGAAAATAAGAAATTGAAACTACTGAGTTTAGCACACTGCAGGGTAAAAGACGAATATACTAAAATTAATTGTATTCATACATGTCAGTAACTTACAGTTGGAAAATGAAATTTAAATTAATACCATCTATAGTAACATTGAAATATAAAATACTTAAGAACAAATCTGAAAAACAAACATGCGCAAGGCTTGCCTGTGCACTAAAAATTGTAAAATGTAATGATAAAAGATCCAAATAAATGAAAAGGTGTACCTTCTTTATAAATTGGAACACATAATAATATTAAGGTATCTATTCTCCTCAAGTTGAACTATAGATTTAATGCTGTCTCAATCAAAATCTTAGCATGATTTGTTTTCAGAAATTGCCGAGCTCATTCTAAGGTTCATATAAAAACACAAAGCACTTAGAATAGACAAAATAACTTGAAAAAAAAGATTCAAGTTGGAAGACAAACTATCTGGTTTCAGGACTTATTTTAAAGTTAAGGTATTCAACACAAATTGATAATGGTTTATGTATAAACAAGTAGATTAATCAAACAGTTACATATTCAATTGATATTCAGCAAGAGTGTGAAGTTAATTCCATGAAAAAGAATATAATTGTTTAATTGTTCTGGATTGGATATTCATTTAAAAAACAGAACCTTTCTTCATACCTACCTCCAGATACAAAAAAATAGACTCAAAATAAGTCATAGATCTAAATGTAACACCCCAGACTATAAATTCACTAGAGGAAAATATGAGAACACATTGTTTTAACCTTGGGTTCACTAAATAGACAACACCAGAATCATTACACATAAAAGAAAGAGTTGTAAAATGGAAGGTTATCAAAGTAAAAAACTGGCTCTTGAACAATATTGTTAAGGGATTGAAAAAAGGAAGTCACACATCGAAAGAAAATATTTGCAAATTGTGTATCTAATTAAAAAAAACCCCTTGTATCCAGAGTATATATAGAACTCCCAAAACTCAGTAAGACAACAAGGAACCCAATTTAAAAAAATCAAAAGATTTGAACACTTCATCAAAGAATATAAATTGATGGTAATAAGTATATTGAAATGATGCTCAACATCATTAATCACTGGAGAAATGCAAATTAGAATAGCAATTTCATAACACTACACACTTATTAGAAAGTCTAAAATTAAAGTGTAAAGTGTTGAGGACCCATTGCAACTGAAACTCTCATGTGTTATTAGTACAAATGTAAAATGTGTAAAATGATACAACTGATTTGAAAAACAGTTTTTCAGTTTCTTAAGAAACTGGTATATGTTTCTTATACCACATGACCCCATCATTCTATGTTTAGTATTTACTAAATAGCAAGGAAAGTATATGTCCATACTTATTCATAAATGTTCATAGCAGCTCTATTTATGACAACCAAAACTGAAAATAATATACATCTCCAACAATAGGTCAATGGGAAACATATTGCGGAATTTTGTATACAATGGAATACCACTCAGTAATAGAAAGCAGCAACTATTGAATCACTCATCAGTCTTGAGACTCACAGAATAATTATGCTGAATGAAAGAAACCAGACTAAAAGGAGCACTGCTGTATGATTCTATTTATGTAAAATTCTATAACATTCAAACTTATCTTTAGACAATTTGCTTATAGATAGAAAGCAAATAAATGATTTTCTGGGGTGGAGGGGGTTGGGAGGGGCAGGGAGAGGATTGCAGAGACTCAAGGAAACTTTTATAGATAATATGTTTATTATGTTGATTGTGGTGATGTTTTCATGGGTGTACACATATGTCAAATCTTATCATGTGCAGCTTATTTTATGTTTACTGTATTTAAATTAAGCTGTTTAAAAAAGAAAATAAAAACAACATACACAAGTGAAGAAAATGGGGGGGATGATCAGTAGACAAGAGACTTCTTGCAAGAGGAAATGTGGATAAATAGTACTCATGGATTAAACAAAATAAATACAGAGGTGCTCTGGGGAACAGGACCACACTTTGTTTGGTACAGAGAAACTTGGCAGTCTGCTATAGAGGGCTCACATATCCCAACCACACAAAATGCAAAGTGTTAAATGCAATGGCATTTAGGCAAACAGTGAGAGAATAGTTCCTACAATATTTCCCTTGCTTCAAATGGTAGCCACAAAGTTGGGGATCCCAAGACCACCCTTACTTCAGACCAACTGGCTACAAATTTGGGAGTTCCCACGACCACCCTCAGATTCAGTCATTTGCTAGAATAGCTCACAGAACTCAAGAAAACTGTATACTTATGCTTACAGTTGTATTACAATGAAAGTATACAAATTAGAACCAGCTGAAAGAACAGAACATAGGGCAAATGTGGGCGGGTTCTGAAAATGAAGTTTCCATCATTATCAGGGACACATTACCTTCTTGGTATTGAAGTGTGGCAATACTCAAAGAATACAGTTGTCCATTGGTATCTATGGGGAAATGGTTCAAGGACCTTCTGCAGATACCAAAATACATAGATACTCAAGTCCCTTATATAAAATGGCATAGTATTTACATATAACCTATGCATATCCACCCATATACTTTAAAACATGTCTAGACTGCTTATAAATACCTAATACAATGTCAATGCTATGCAAATAGTTGTTATATTTTATTGGTTTTTAGTCTGTATTATTTTTATTATTGTATTGCTATTGTTTTCTTAATATTTTTGATCCACAGTTGGTGGAATTCACGGAAATGGTGGGCTAACTGTATTACCAACCAGGGAAGCTCCCCCTAGCCATTGGTGTTCAGAGTTTATATTGGGTTTCAATTACATTTTGCCCACATAGCTGACCTTTGGTCTCCATTATCCAGAAGTTAGGTTAGTCTCCATTTCCTCCAGAGGTTGGAACTATATAGTACATTCCAAAGCCTCCGCCATAAATTACATCCTTAGGCCTCCTAGTGGCCAAAGCCCCCGGTAAACAAAAACACTCTTAAGACATTGAAGGAACCTAGAGATCACCTCCTAGTAGTTAAGGACAAAGGCCAGACCTCTCTTTGAGTAAAGTTAATTATTCACTGTACACTAAGGAACCTATGAGTTCTTCTGTTATGTGATGTTTCTATATGTACAACATTTGGTATATCCTTCACTCAGGATCTAGCACTTAGCACCGAAACAGAGCAACGCGTTACTCTAAACATCCGTAACTTGAATTGATGAGCGGGGAGCATTCCCTTGACCCCCTTGGCGGGCAGGAGGAAACTGGAGTGGTTCCTTTCACTCAACCCACAGCTCAGAACCCCTTTCGGAAGGGGGAGCACACAGGTGAGCCAGTACAGGAGCCAGGGGCGAGCATCTTTGAGCTCCTGCCCCACAGCAGAGTCTAGGGGTGTGTTACAATGCTCCTTTGCTCTGCCGTCGGGGATGGCTGAGTGTTAACCCTCAAGTTCTTGTCTGGCTGTCCTGGACAAATCAGGTCACAGAAACTGTTTGAAAGATGAAGAATGTGATGACTTTATTGAGCAGTAGAGGTGGCTTTCAGCGGGATGGGGAGCTGGAAGTGGGAAGATGGGGTGGAGGGTTGGGGCAGAGATAATCTTCCCCTGGAATCCAGACACCTCTTCTCTTCTCTCCTTCTCTGCCATGCCGGTCGACTTGTCTGCGGCTCTCTGCCCTTCTCCTCTCTGCCACTGTGCTCCTCTGTTCCCGTCGACATTCAGTCACTATGTCTGAGCCAGCCAAGGCTTCCGGTGTATAGGGCACAGGATAGGGGGCGTGGCAGGTCAGAGTGGTCTTGGAAAATGCAACATTCCTGTGCGAAAACAAGAGTCCCTGTTCTCATTTAGGTTCCCAGGTACAAGCTTGAGGGAGAGCCCTCACCAGGGACCTCGCCCTTTTCTACCTAGTATGTCCTTGCCTTCTTCCCGTATCATTAACACCTTTCAGACCCCAAGGAAACTGTTTCTCCTGCTGTATGTTCTAGAAGCAAAAATCAACCCAGTTTGTGTGATGGCAAAGTTGGGGACCTACATACAGTGCTTAGAAGTGTCCAGAGGATTAGAATGGTAGAAGAGCTTAGACAAGAGAAAATTCAAAATAATTAATGTATCATCTTCTTCCACTACAATATCGTAAGAGATTATTGTCTAACCTAACGGTCTTTCCCAGTAGTACTAAGATCCATTTATTGTGTTTCATTTTAAGTTTCCATATGTGGTTTTGGAGACTTTAACAAATTAGCATTATATTCACAAGTATTGCCCATGGCAGTTGAAGAGTATTTTGGAATTTTAAATAATTCATATCACTTTTACTTTGTTTCTCTGGGAGGCTAGACCAAACATATTTGAAGTGTGTTTTTGATTTTTTTAAATTGGCAACTAGATAGATATTGATATAATAAGATACGATTTAATTTCCATTAGTTCGATTAAAAATTTAGCTTTATTTAAATAATTTTGATTTAAATATTAAATATTTGTTGATTATAATTCCCTTTTCTCCTCAAAATTCTAATAGATGATTGTGAAATTAAAAATCTCTTTTTGGAAAACTGTGTAAATATAACATAATCATTTTGATTTTTTACATTTATATTTTTAATACAAGTAGTAAATTATGTGTATTTTAATACAATCAATTTTTATTTTGTGTTTCTATATTATTATACAACGTGTATTATGCTGAAATGGGAATAAGTAATAGTAAATTTTTTAGACTAAATGAATGATAATTTGTGAGTTATCTGTATCTTGATTTTAGTCCCATTCCCTAAAAAATGTCAGGTCACTGATAGAATGCCTAGATGTACAATAATGATTCCATTCAGTCATCCTCGATATTATTTTGACTTTCAGTGATATACAGACTATGGTTTTACACAACTATTTTTAAATTATGTTTTTCTGAATGTTAAGAAATTGAATTTATTAAGAATTTTGAATTTATTAATGAATGCATTTGTTAAGAAGCAAAGATAAAGCAAACTTTATTATCAGCTTGTTGACTTAACTTACAGCCTTTAAATATTTAGCCATATTCATGTAGCCTCTGTTTATTCTCTTGGTCAGGACTCTAAAAATAGTAGAATTGGGCATGTTGATGATGATGACAGTCTAATTGTCCAATAGATGTTGAGGGAGGATTTCAGTGTCCTTGCTTGCAAATATAAAGAGGCGAGTGACAGATGAGGCTGATATGAGGCAGATCAATTCAAGATCTTTGCGTGTGTGTGTTCAAGTGCTGCACAAGCTTGAGGGCTCCAGGGCATATATATCCACAGGAAAATCAGACAATTTTGATGAAAAATTGATAAATTTAAGGATTGAGAGAACATTTTTTTTTTTGGTCAACAACAACAAAAATATAAAGACACTTTAGACTCCCCAAGAAATATACATGCCCTACCAGAAAGTCATGAATCAAATCAAAAAGTAGTGTGATTTACAGCAACTAATGGAGCACAAAAAGAAAAAATTGGCTGGGCGTGGTGGCTCCTGCCCATAATCCCAGCATTTTGGGAGGTTGAGGCGGGTGGATCTCTGGAGGTTAGGAGTTTGAGACCACCCTGGCCAAAATGGTTAAACCCGTCTCTACTAAAAATTTTAAAAAAAAAAAAAAAATAGCAAGGCATGGTAGTGAGTACCTGTAATCCCAGCTATTAGGGAGGCTGAGGCAGAATTGCTTGAACCCAGGGGGCAGAGGTTTCAGTGAGCCGAGATCACGTCACTGCACTCTAGAGTGGGTGACAGAGGGAGATTCGGTCTCAAAAAAAATAAAAAATAAAAAGGAATAGAAAAAATTACTCTTATCACATAGTTAAAAGCACATGAAGTTTTACCTTCAGAAGAAGAAACACATGGGTATATTTCTATCACACATGGGGCTCTTCAAAGTTTAACTTTTATCTCATCATAATATCTTTTTTTAGCCAGTTTATAGATACAGCATGAAAGACTTGACTATGGTTACAAAATAGATGGATTTGGGGTTCAGTCACAGCATTTTCAAAATTAAAACCAAACCTAATAAGTATTGGCGATCTGTACCTAACAGATAAGATTATGTCAAGAAAACTGTAAGATGTCTGGTAAAGAAGTAAAGGAAAGTAAAACTAATTTTCCATGATTAGTTTTTTTTTTTTGACCTTGGTAATTACAGAGAAAAGTGCTTTGAAATATGCTTATAGAGGACGTACAGTATCAGAAAACAAAACAAAACAACAATGTGAAATTTCTCAAATAAAGATCTTGAGTTTATTATATCCTTGCATTAGCCAAAAATTAATTATAATTACACATTGTATTTTCATTCTTGTGAATTTTGTGGGAAATATTTTATCCCAGTTTCATAAGTGAGGAAATTGAGGCACATAGAGATTAATTGGTTCCTCCTGAGGCATGAAGTCAGTAATTTACAGTGAACTTCTCATGTCTTTGAAAACGGTTGCTGGAATCTCATCCTAGGTTTTTCTTAGTTCCTTCTTTCAACTTCTGTTTGTCACTCAATGTTCTAGTTTCAACTTGTACACTTGCTAGCAAATAAACAAAAGCAAGGAAACTTGGTGACCATAATTATTGGTCAAATATTTCATTTTGGTGACATACATTCCTAAAGGGAGAAATGACAATGATGAGTGAAAAAGTGAAATCCTAGTGGTGAATGGCAACATATTCTAAGACAACATCACAATTTCTCCCTGTGAAGCTGAAACTTACTTTCGTAAATTTGTTTCCACTGAGTATTCATAAATTTATTATTATGAAGGCTAATCTTATTTAAATTTATTTTTAACTGGCAAATAAAATTGCATATATATTTGGTGGTACAAAGCAATGTTTTGATTCATATATATAATATGGAATGATTAAGCTAATTAACATATTTGTTACTTCATGTGCTTATTATGAAAACATTTAAAATCTACTCTCCTAGCAATTTTCAAGTATACAATACATTATTATTAACTACACTTACCACGTTGTATACTAGATCTCTAGAATTTATTCCTCCTAATTGAAATTTTGTAACATTTCATCATCTCTCCATTGTCCCTCCATCCCCTGTAACCACCATTCTACTCCAATTTTGAGAGTTTTGACTCTTTTTAGATTCCACCTATTAATGAAATCATGTGGTATTTCTCTTTCTGTGCCTGGGTTGTTTCACGTAACATAATTTCCTCAAGATCCATACTTGTTGCAGATGACAGAATTGTCTTTTTTAAGGCCAGATAGTATTCCATTGTGCATATATACCACGTTTTCTTTATCTCTCATCTGATGATGGACACTTAGGTTGATTCCATATCTTGGCTATTGTGAATAATGCTAAAATGAATACTGGAATTCAAATATCTCTTTGGCATGCTGATTTCATTTCCTTTGGATATATACTCAGATGTGGAATTGTTGGATCATATGGTAGTTCTAAATTTTATTTTTTGAGTAACTATAATATAATGGCATCACTAATTTACATTCTAATAACAGTGTACTAGGGTTGTCCTGTCTCCCTTATCCTCGCCAATACCTATTTTGAGTCTTTTTTATAATGGCCATTCTAACAGATATGAAGTGATATCTCATTTTGTCTATTTGCATGTCTTCTTTTGAGAAATGTGTATTCAGATCTTTTGCCCTTTTTTAAATTGGGTTATTTATTTTCTTTCTCTAAATTTTGGTTATTTATTTGTTTGAGTATGGATGCTAATCTTGTTTGTGTTTCTATATGAGTGTTTCCTATTATGTTATCCTCTGTAACAAATGCCATGGTAGAAAGTACCCTTCACCATAAGTCACCAGAACCCCTGGGTTGAGGGTTGGTCTGTACCATTTTCTAGAAGAGTGATGTTAGATAAAGCAGTTAATTCACCTGAGCCTCTTGTTTTCTCATCTACAAAGGGAGGATAGTAACACGCCTGTTTGCCTGGTTATGACTTGATGATTTGTTAAAATAAAGTATGTACAACACTTTCAGAGAATATGGAACAATAAATAAAGCAGTGTTTATATGTTAAATTTGCTATATGCAATATTTAAAAAGTAAGGTTGTATGCATTTAAGTGAAGTCCTCTTTTAATGTATAAAATATTTTAGTATACAAGACAATCTTAAAGAAGACAGATGTAAACTTGGAAAGTTTCTTACAAATCAGCCATTATTAAAGACTCATTTACTCTATTGAAACTATTGCTGAGCTATATGCCATTATTAAAATCTAGAAATTATATAATATTCTACAAAGTTTTAAATTAATTTACATGCCTGAATATAATCTCAGCAACTGACTCATTTAAGAAATATTGATTTCTAAACTTTTTTTTCTGGAGAAATAAAGTGCTAAATATAATGAAAATATGACCTTAAGAAAAGAAGCAGATGATGTTTTTAGTTTTTGGGAAAGTTCATGAAAATATATTAGTAACCAAATATTTCATATTGAAAATCATCTCCTTATGATGCTCAGTTTCACAAATGTATAAAGAATATCCTTGTGGCAAGCAGCAAAATAGCCTGCCAAAGGTGCCCATATTCTAATTCCTGGAAACTGTGAATATATTAGGTTCAATGGCAAAATGAATTAAAGCTGCAGATGGAATTGAGGTTGCTTATCAGTTGACTTTAAAAATGGTATGATTATCCTGTGTTATCTGAGTGGGGCCAAGGTAATCAGAAGGGTCCATAAATGTGGAAGAGAGAGGCAGAAGAGTCAGTGTCAGAGTGACATGACGTGAGAAAGACTCAATCACCCGTTGCTGACTTTGACGATGGGAGGACACAACAAACTAAGTAATGTGGAGTCATGTGGACAGCCTCTGAAAGTGGGCAAGGGCAGGAACACAGACTCTCCTCTAGAGACTCTTGAAAGGGAGGCAGCACTGCTGACATCTTGATTTTAGCCTGTGAAATTAATTTTGGACTCCTGATCTCTAGAATTATGAGAAAATAAATATGTGTTGTTTTAAGCCACAATGTTGTGGTAATTTTTACAACAACGAAAGGACACTGATATAAACTCAGTGCTTCCAATCAATGTAAAAGACTGTGGTTCTCCCTGACATGAACTTACAAGCCAATGGCAATTACTATCCTGGACTCTTACGTGAATAAATGTATGGAAGGAGAAGTTTCCTCAAATCATGTACTAAACTAAGTACTTTCTATATAGTATCTGTAAAGATTAATCTAGTTACCTCAAATTAAAATTTATGAGGTAGGAAAATAGAGGAGATGCAAATGACAAGTAGTATTATTTTAAAAACTAATTTACTAAATATCAAGAAGATTTATAGCTAGGGCTCTTGCTTTAAAGTTTTGAAGGATTTTGACAACAGGTGTTCTAGTGAAGATGGAAGGAAATCTTGGATTTTAATAAAAAGATAAATCTTTCTGTCACCTCACAACTGGATAGGAATTTACTCATATAGCAATTGTTTAGAACTTCCATAGATAATTTTCTTTGCTAATTGTGTTATTATTATTACTATTTGAATACCACAATTGCCTATGGAAAGCCATTTTTTTTCTTTGCAGATTTTTAATATCAAAGCAATTAGCACTATTCAAATTTGTACTATTCTCCAATGATATTATTATTTAAAACTAGGCGGTTTATTTTGGAACAGTGTATATATTTTTGAAACATCATTAAAAAACATCAAGAGAAAGAAAGTCATACAAAGCCCTCCCCACCCACCCGTCATCACTACCAAATACTGAGTTTTTAACTGACACTCTGGATGGAAACATATTAGTTTCTCATTCTTCTACCCAAAAGTCATGTCTCCTACTGCCAACGTGTACTACGTGTTCTACCACTGTACTCTTGACCTCATATGGCACCTGTCCTCAAATGAAATGGAAGCATTTACCCTGGAACTGAAAATGTTGTGTGTCCTGAGGATGTAACAGAGTAAGAGTGTTTCTGAGGGAAATGCCACTTTTTAAAGTCTCAAGTATGTTTTTTTTTCTGTAGAAGGTAGGACATGTTTATATTCCTTTTCATATTAGGTATTTCATATTCATATATGGACCAATGTATGTGTACAAATAAAAAAAACAAGCCTTACCAATCCCTCATGAAATTTAAGCCTCACACATTATTTTCCTAATGAAATACAGTTTAAATTTTTGTAATTTATAGAAAACTTTAGTTGGTCTAGGTAAAACAGACCTAGTGCTTAATATTTATTACACTTTTACATAGAAGATGAGAATTCAAGAATATCTATGTGTTGTCTCTTGATTTGATAGTTATGTCCAGTGTTTGAGGCAATTGTTACCATTTCTATATTGTTAGCATATTTATTGATAAAAATGTCAGTGTACTAAGAGTATAATGAGCTAGGTTAAGCTTTTTTATTCTCTTTTGCCTAATACAGCCATAATGGATTATATATAAAGTCACATATAGTGCCTTATTCTCAAGCTATAATGAAGAATGCTAAGAGGAAAAATATTACATTGGAGAAACCCAGCCACTATGGCCATACTAATGAATATGAGAAAAAATTCAATGCAACTTTCCAAAAAGTTAAAACAAGATACAGAAGAAGAGGCTGAGACCTTCATTTAAAGAAATAATATGCAATATCAAAGATCAACTACTTTCCCTTTATCAACCAGTTTCTTCTTTTTTGCCAATAAAATGTGTAGACTCTACTTTATTTTTTTGACTAATTTTTCTTCAGTGCTGCTAGCGAGGCTCATGTTCTTAAATTTTCTATAAATAAAAAGAAAAATTAAAAGAAAGAGTTAACTTGTATTGGGGGATTTTTTGAAAGCCTTTCAACTGGTTAAAGATAATTCAAGTTCAAAGTTAGAAAGAAAAATATAATAATCAAGTAACTGGCAGTTGTCCACAGGAAAAGATTGTTCATGAGCCGACAGGACTGGAACACTTACAGGACATGGAAGCTGTGGGTGGAAACTCACTGTCTACATTAAATAAAGTGGGTTTTGGCACTGCTTTAAACTTGATGTTGAATTCTCTGTCTGTATGCTTTTGTCTTCCCAGACAGTCAATTTCACTGAGGGCAGTGAAGTGGGAGTGGGGAGCAGGGACGCCAATTGCAGCAATTCCTTTTCGACTTGCCAGCTCCCTGGAGAAGATTGTTAGTGGCCCAGCTGAATCTCATCACAGTCATGGAAAACAGCACTCAGTAAATGGTCTGATTCTGAGAACATAATCCTGAGAGAATCAAAATGCCTTCTATACTAACAGGCTTAATTTGTTGTGTGTATTTTGTGTTGACACTTTACAGCTTTATAAATTCACATTTTTTAAATAATATTTTATCAAAATCAACATGTTTTCCCTTTAATGTTGAAAAAATAGTGAAAACAAATGCTGTCTGCAAATAGGAATTTGTTGATTTCTTGTTCCTGGTGCTTAGTATATTATATGTTTAATTTCTTATAGCTGTAAGACACTGGAAAGTTTAGGCCATATCTAGGTGTTAAGAAATGTATAAGAAAACGGTTTACTGGATAATAGTTAAAATATCTTGGGAGATAGGAGAACTAGGATGTATTCCATAAGGCATCTGCTTTCATTTTATAATAAAATTATAACACATCTTTGAACATCTAGTAAAACTTTTCAATATAATGAATAGCATACCTCATGCTTATGAAATTTGAGATCCATTGAGTCAAAATTGTTTCCACCAGCAAAACACCTAAATTTCCCTGTTATCATTAAACTCCAGATAAATGAACTTCTCTGTGTTTCAATTTTCAAGTTCTAAAATGAAACACATTCTGACTTTGTATAATATGTAGATAAGACATCTTAAAACAGATTTCTGAGAAAAATTACCTTAAATGGATATACCATTACATATATTATCCTGATAAATCATACCAAATTGTTGCTTTTTATCTTAAAACTACCTTTATAAAAAGCATATACTAATAATACAAAGTGGGAAAAAGATGTTTCTCTTATCTATAGGAAAAAGATAACAGTAAAAAAGAGAAGTTAAGAGAAAGAAGAGAAGGGAAAGTATGATTGACTACTGCATGTAGGGATAAATGTATATAAACCTGTTCATTATTTTTTATATCCTATATGATTTTCTCCAATTTCCAAACCAAATAATAGAGATAATTTTTGCTAACTCGAAGTGGCACTGCTTTTGCATATTCTCCAAAACCATCACATTCTAAATTGTGTACAATTACATATTTAGAGGTTAGGGTTGGTGGATAGACATGAGGGCTCCCTGGAGACAGAATATCCACAGAAAAGGGAAGTAGAAGGATTTAAAAAGCAAACTTCACATGGTTTCCTAGCTTCAGATCTGCATGTATTATTCTTCTTATGTGTTTATTATGACTACCGCATTTTGGAAGGATGTAGAATCTCGATTTTTTCCCTGATAATTTCATGCATAATCTGAACATTTTAATTTATCTACAAAGTTGTTGAATTTAATCTCCCAAAGTGTCAAGTGTTGCTAAGCCTGGTGCAATAATCAGGGTAGCCTTATGCTGTAAAAGAAAAACTCCCGTATGTCAGTGGTTTATGATATTTTCTTTCCTTCTTTCTCATAATATATTTACAATCTGGGTTGGCAGAGAAAGGGGTTGCTAAAAAGACTACCTTGATTCAGGTTATTTTGCCATTTGAAGTGAGGCTCAGACTTAGCCATGGTAGGATAAAAATAACAAACCAACAAACACATGGAGAATTGAGTTTTTCAAATGCTTCTGTTCAGAGTGACACATCACTTTCACTCACATTTCGTTAACCAAGCTAAGTCTTAGGACTATAGTTAGACATAAAAAGTGAATGATTATGGAAGCAGAGGAGACCTAGAATTCTTAGAATGTCATAATAACATCTATTACAGTTTGCTTTTTTGATCACTAAGTATTCTGATTACTCTCCTTCCCACAGGCAGCGCATACTCAATACCACTTAAAGAGAGACAACTCAATAGTCATTCCAGTCACGGTATGGAACTTAAAATTCAAGCTCTCTCTAATGATGTTCACTGGTCTGTTCGTTAGATCTGAATTTGGCTTGCTTTGATCTAGAGAGGAGTGACCTAAATAAAGCTAAATCGCGCCACCTACTCAACCACTCACGCACCCTGTGCTGCCCCCCACCCACAATATGCAACGATGGAAAAGGAAGATAATAAACACTTTCTTTCAGAAACAGGAAGAATAGGGGACTTACTTTCTATAGGCCCTGACACACATCAATTCTAAAATTCCACTGGGAAGATATTATCAGCTTCTCTATCCTGGAGGTGTGGAATGTTCGCTGGTTCTGCTCTGATTCTATTCCTTGGGAAGAATTCCTTTGTTCATTGTTTCGCAAGTCACTAGCTACACCCTCTGAAAGAGTTTGCTTTTTCCAATATATTTCCTGGCCACATCTAAAGCAGGCAATGGGAATACTCTGTGCTGCTTTCTTAACTCATTTCCTGCCTATATATGGTTGGGTGCTCAAAGATCATTTCAAGTCTGGAGGAACAGAATCCTGGTTCTTTTGGAAGTACAGCTCTCTCAGAAACTCACTGAACTTACTATCTATCTGATTTTAATCATGGGTCTGTAACCAGACTGACACTATTTTCTGAGACACAGTTGCCAGAACTGCTACATTTCTTTGTTTTCTTTCTCATGCTCTTTCTCACTCTCACTCTGTCCTTTGTGTTAGGTCCTTTGAGACTGGAGCATGTAATAATGAATCCTTTTAGAAAAAACTAACAACAAAATTACTGAGTTGTATACCCTAATTTGCTCCATGCCCAGAGGTAATTTAATCAATTAAAAGGTTTTAGTGAATGTTGGACTCACAAAGTATTTCTCAATCTTTGGTTGTTTGGGATGAAAAAAGTAGTTTCTGGACTCATTCTATTTCCTTTCTCCTTGTCTTTGGAAACTGACTAATTCTTTCCTGAGTTCTTCTGTTTCTTGCAATCTATTGCAAAACTATCCAGTGGTAACCAATACACACAACCAACATTTGCTTTGCAATATGCTCCCCTAGAGCTACAAGTGCATTGGGAACACGAGCCATCTTGCATGTCTTGCTTCAGCAAATGTTTTATCTCCACGCTGTGGGGCACACATCACTGTCTTTTCAGTTTCCAGATTCAGTTTCCCCAATACCAGCTATTGTGTCCCTAAGACAGCATGATATATTTTAGGATTTTTTAAAGGGAATAATTATGCTTTAGGTTCTATTTTTATAATCACTAAGAGATAGTCAATTGTCAAAATAAAGAAACAAAAATTTCAGTAGTTTAAAGTGAGATGCACAAGCCAGTTCCTGTGTACCAGCAATGACAAACTGGAATTTGAAGTTAAAAAAAAAAGTAGTAGCAACAAAAATAAAAGTGAAATAAATAGTTGTAGATCTAGCAAAATGTGTAAAAAATATGTATGTAGAAAACTGCAAATTACTATGGAGATAAATCAAACAATATCTAAATAGGAAAAAAGATATGCCACTGGATTAGGAGACTCTACAGTGTTGTCAGTTCTTCCCAGTCTGATCTATAGATTAAATATAATACCAATCACAATCCCAGCAACCATTTTTTGTAAATATAAAAAATATTCTGAAATTTATATAGAAAGGCAGAGAGACTAGAAAAACAAAGGCAATTCTGAAAACAAACAATTAGAGTAATCTCACTACCAGATTTCAAAATTTATTATAAAATTACTATAATCAAAACAGTCTGGTATTCACAAATAATTAGATACATTAATTCATGGAACAAAATAGAGAGCCCAAAGGTAAACACACACAGGTATGGTCATTTGATTTTGACAAGATGCCATTATTCAATGGAAACAGGATAGTCTTTTCAAGAAATGCCATTGATATAATTGGATATCCAAACTACACATAAATCTCATACCTCACAGAAAATTAAGTCAAAATGGATCAATGATATAAATGTAAAATTCAAATCCATAAAACTTCTAGAAGAAAAATAAGAGAAAATCTTCATGACCTGGTGTTCAGGTATTAGTTTTAAATACAATACCAAAAGCATGATGCATTGAAAAAATAAATTGCACTTTATTAAAATTAAAAAGTTTTTCTCTGTAAATGACACTGATAACGGTGAAGAGACAGGCCACAGACTGGGAGAAAATACACATATCTGATAAAAGACTTGTATTTATAATATACCAAGAACTCTTCAAATAACAGAGATTTATTTTGTCTTTATGCTACATATCACTACAGATCAATATGGGTTCTGCTCATTGAGGTCACACAGGGAATTGGACTAATACAGGCTCTCCTGTCATATTAACTTTAGGGTTCTCTAGGTTAGGTTAGGGGAAGAGAATACAGAGAATTGGACCACTCTTTTTTTTTTTTTTTTTTTTTTTTTGGGCGGAGTCTCGTTCTGTCATCCAGGCTGGAATGCAGTGTTGTGATCTCAGCTCACTGCAGCATCTGCCTCCCAGGTTCAAGTAATTATCTTCCTCAGCCTCCCGAGTAGCTGGGATTACAGGCGCCCGCCACCATGTCTGGTTAATTTTTGTACTTTTAGTAGAGATGGGGTTTCACCATCTTGGCCAGGCTAGTCTTGAACTCCTGACCTCGTGATCCACCCAACTCGGCCTCCCAAAGTGCTGGGATTACAGGTGTGAGCCACTGCGCCCAGCCTGGACCACTCTTAGTTGTTCTTACTGGTAATTGGCATGCCACTGCTGATCACCTTTCATGGGATAAAGAAAATATGACCTGAAGTTTGCTCTTAGAAGAAAAATTCCAGGAAAAAAATTCCGGAATAAAACTGGAAATTTAGCTGAGCACTAGTATGCATTCCTTGTTCGGGAACAACTGAGACCATTTAGGTGATATTTATTAAGCACTGCATATACAAATCAGATGTTACTTGGTAAAGAAATTACCTGACTTTTATCTTTGCAGGAGATTGAAAGTCTAAAGCAATAAAGTCTTCAACTTTCATATAAATATTAGATTATAATTTAATTAGTAGATATCCACTTAGAAAGTAATTAAGACCTTTGAGAGGACAGAGAAAGATAAAAGAAAACAAATATGCCTTTTGAAAGTGACTGAATAAAGCTAAAATAGCTTGAAATGAAATGGCTTTAGAGAAATGTCTAATAAAACTATATAAACCTCAGTGGTTTGTTTCAAAGTTGCTGAAATTTTTGGGTCAGTTAGACCACTAGAGTTAACTTAGAGACAATGAAAACAAGACAAGACCACATGAAGAGCTTCCTGAATCAAAGGAAACCATCACATTTCAATAAGTTGTAGAAGTTTTTATGTGCAAAGAACTTTCATTTGGAAAATGCAAACCAGTTACTCAAAGATTTCAAAGATTGTTTAAAAATAACATTAATGTACTACTAATTTAATTTTATTTAAAATGAAACTAATTTGCTATTAACTGCTAATTTACTAACCACTGTCACTTGAACAGGTCAGTACCTCTACATTTTTATGCAAGCTTATGATGATCCTATTTCTTTGGGATCTTGATTCCTCCAGGCTTCAGTTAAACTCAGTACATGAGTAATTGATTAATGAAAACTTTTTCAACCAAGAGTGTAAGCCTATCATTAGAATAAAATACATCAATAATACATAGGGCTCTGGTGCCCGAAGAGGCTAAATGGAGTGATCAGGAAGTGTGCTTCTCCAGCTCCCTGAACTTGACTGACAAAAGGATAAGATCAATTAATATTAGTAGCTAAGTGCAAATTTAGAGAAAAAAATCACTAATTGATAATTCATTTGGTGTTTTCTGTTCTATGCCAGTTCATTCAACAATCATAAACAAACACCAAAAAAAAAAGCTAGGATTTTTTTTCTTATGAAAATCAACTTTTTAATTTTATTTTTAAGAGTAGTATTTATCACAAATTGTTGGCCTCCAAATAATAAATTGACAAGAAGCTTCCTGGTATGGTTTGGATCTATGTCCCCACCCTAGTCTCATGCTCAATTGTAATCCCCAGTGTTGAAGATGGAGCCTGGTGGGATGTGATTGAATAATAGGAGTGAGTCCTTAATGAATGGTTTAGCATCATGAATTTCGTGCTTTTCTCCTGATAGAGTTCTCATGAGATCTGGTTATTTAAGTGTGTGGCATCTTCTCACATCTCTCTTCTTCCTACTCCAGCCATGCTCACTCCCTCTTACCTTCCCCATTATTGTAAGTTTCCTCAGTCCTGCCCAGAAGCTGAGTAGATGCCAGCACCATATTTTCTGTACAGCCTGCAGAGCCAATTAAACATTTTTTCTTTATAAATTACCAAGTCTCAGGCATTTCTTTATGCCAATGCAAGAACTAATACACTTCCACAGATCTCAATTTTATAACCTAGATGAAGGAAAACATAGTTAAGTTCTGAAAAAGGAATTCAAGTTTGTAGTCTCCAAATGGATAAATTGTGGGAACTGGGGATAAATAGCAACTCAGAGTTATAAACTATATGCTCTTTGAAATAAATGGCATATTGAATGTTGCCTTGGATAGTCAAAATATTTCAGAGTTCAAAATGGCCTACTAGGAAATTTACCCATAAAATAATTGTTTATTAGTTTCCCAAATGCATTTAAAAATGAATATAATGAATATAGTTTTTAGGTTCAACGAGTTTGTGCTTGTTTCAATCCAAGCCAAACTTGGATTTCATGTTGCCATTTCTCTCCAATTAGGCCTTGAGATAGTAACACAGAAACATACTCATCTATAGCTCCACACACTCACATGTATATAATTGATTTCTTTACAGACTGTAGCTAATTTTCTTAAAACATACAAAAGAAAAAAGTAAACAGGGTAGAAAAAGTAGGTTTAGTGACAAAAAGTAGATAATAGTATATAAGATACTTTTGGTTTTAGCTTTCTCTTTTAGCTATTTGAGCTTGGGCAAGTCATTTAACCACTTTGCCTCAGATTCCTCATCTTAAATTGGAAAGTAATAATAACATCTATATCAAGATTATTGTGAGAACCATGTAAGTTCATATTTTTATATATATATATACACACACACACAAACACACACACACACACACACATATATATACATAAAGAACAGGTCCTCACATAAAGTTAAGTAAAGGCCGGACAAATCTCAGTTATTGTTATCAAATGTAGTATCTTCTTTTTTTTTTGAGGTGGAGTTTTGCTTTTGTCACCCAGGCTGGAGTGCAATGGTGTGATCTCGGCTCACCACAACCTTCGTCTCCTGGATTCAAGCGATTCTCCTGCCTCAGCCACCCAAGTAGCTGGGATTACAGGCTTGTGCCACCACATCCAGCTAATTTTGTATTTTTAGTAGAGACAGGGTTTCTCCATATTGGTCAGGCTGGTCTTGAACTCCCAACCTCTAGTGATCTGCCTGCCTTGGCCTCCCAAAGTGCTGGGATTACAGGTGTGAGCCACCATGCCCGGCTGTCAAATGTATTATCTTATATTCATTAGATTGTTAAGAGCAGTGTATTTTGCACATTTCTATCCATACATCCTGTATATCAAGGGCTTAATTTACTACAAACCGACTTCTAAAACACTTTATTAATGGTTTGTTCCATGTCTTCATAGTATCTCAACTGGCATGGTCCATTTTCACCTTTGCTATACTTTTACTCATACTATTATCCCCTTCAGCTGTGCCTTTCTCTCCTATATGAGTCTAGGAATCATTCATTATCCAAAGGCAAGATTAAGTTTACAGGTTGTTTTTAGTCGTATAAGAGAAAGGTGATATCATTTCCTTGGAACTTGTATTGCATTTATTATATTCTTGAAATTAAAGAACTGTTTGATTGGAGCATTGTTCACTGTTGGCTAATTAGGACCAGAATGTTAATTTTAATATAAGCAATGTCAAACCAAAATTCTTTATTAGCTGATATTTTTTGAAGGATTGAGGGACACAATTTAATAACTTCATTCCCAGCTCATTTCTGATTATCTGGTAGTTTCAATATTAACTTTGGCTCAGTTTTATTTTCCATTTACTTTTATAGACATATAATTATTATACAACTATAGTAACATTCATGAAAATTATTTTTGAGTAAAATCATCTGTGGAAAGCCTAGTTGCATTGTAATTGTTCAATTGCAGAGATTTGTTTTTGTACCTATGTCTCCCACCTATTAGTAAGTGTGATTTTTCTCTTATTTCAGTAGGAGGAGATAAGGCAAATTTTAGTTTGTAAATCAGAGAGATGGAGAAAATAAATATGAGGTCTTGATTAGAGCTGATGACCACTGGACAAAGTCTGTTCTTGGAAGCAACTATCTCTATTGTTTGCACAGGCAATCAATTTTAGAGCTTGTGATCTCTCCCTTCTTTTGCCTCAGGGATCCAGTGGTAGCCTTCCTTAGACTGGCTACTGGCCTTAAATGTGGACTGGTGGAATACAGTGAGCTTATCCAGCCAGGTTCTCTCCTTACAACACTGAGTCAGAAGTATGGAAATGATTTGCCAACTGAGAAAAAGATCAGAACTCAAAAAATTGCTATACATGTGAATCATATTATGACAAAATGAAGCTAAAATGTTCGGAAGTCAGAGAAAATTGGTTGTTAGAAATGTGTTGAGAAAAATCCTGCAGTTTATGAAAGAGAAACAAAATGGTTGCTAAAATTCCCTGGGTTCTTGCTGCCATTCTAGGTCCCGTTTGCAGTTCTTTCCACTTTCCCTTCCATCTCTAACATTATTTTTTCTTTTTTTTTCTTTTCTTTTCTTTTCTTTTTTTTTTAGACAGTCTTACTCTGTTGCCAGACTGAAGTGCAGTGGCACGATATCTCAGCTCACTGCAACTTCCACCTCCCAGGTCTAAGAGCTTTAAGGAGATTATTTATGTATTTTTATGTTTTCACAGCAGTATGTGTACATTTTTTATATAAGGGATAACATGCCTAGGTAGGAGCAGCAGATAGTATCCATATATTACACTAATTGCCACTAACCTGAAGAAATGAAGATTTAGAAGGAAATGTCATAGTAGTGCGAATTATTTAACACAGAAATACACTGGGAAAGGGTTTTCTGGAATGGCTTAGAAATAGAATAGTTCATACTTGGGGGGATAAATTAGATTTATGTTTGCCCAAAGAAAGTTTGAAATGCCATATCAAAGCTCTTCCACGAAAAATATACTTTATTTATTTTTTAAATGATAGTTTTCTGTGTCGTATGCTTTTACAACTATTAAACTTACATTTAAAAATGAGGCCAGCTTGGTTAGCATTAGTTTTTTTTTTTTTTTTTTTTTTTTATTTTCGTGCAAGAAATTACTGCAAACTTGGTGGCCTGAAACAACATCCACTAATTGGTCTAAAATTCGATCATTTAGAAATTTGGTATAGTGTACTGGGTTTTCTGCTCAGAGTATCACAAGGCTAAAACCCACATGTTGAATGGTTGAGTTCTCAGCTGGAGGTTCAGTGGAAATATTACTGTTTTCTTTTCTTTTTCTTTTCTTTTCTTTTCTTTCTTTCTTTCTTTCTTTCTTTTTTTTTTTTTTTTTTTTTTTTTTTTTGAGACAGGGTATCACTTTGTTGCCCAGGCTGGAGTGCATTGGCACTATCTCAGCTTACTGCAACCTCCACTTCCTGGGTACAAGCGATTCTCATGCCTCAGCCTCCTGAGTAGCTGGGATTACAAGCATGTGCCACACTGCCTGGATAAGTTTTGTGTTTTCAGTAGAGATGGGGTTTCACCAGGTTGGCCAGGCTGGTCTCGAACTCATGGCTTCAAGTAATCCTTTTGTCTCGGCCTCCCAAAGTGTAGGGATTATAGGTGCGAGCCATTGTGCTTGGCCTCAGTGAAAATATTATTTCTAAGCTTATGCTTATTTCTTGCAGTTGTAGGGCTGAGGTTCTCATTCTCTTGTTCACTATCAATTGAGAATTGCTCTCAGCTCCTAAAGGTCACTCTATTTCTTTGGCAAGTAAAGTCTGCCATCTTCAAATCAGCAATGACATGTAAGATCCTTCCTGAATTTCAAATTCTTGATGTTCTCTTCTGTAATCTGCCATAAGAAACTCTTGGCTTTTGAGGACTCTTACAATTAGGTCAGGACCACTTAAATAATCTCTGTTTTAGAGTCAAATGTGCCATAGCATAATCTAATCATGGGAATAGTATCTATTTTACTCACATTCTCAGATATTAGAATAGGATATTTGGGGAATAATCTTAGAATTTATTGTTCTGTATTCTGGTCAACAAAGTACCCACATCAGAGGACTAGCCAATGATATCACATTGCAGGAATCTTAGTTCACAGGTTTACCAGGCTTGAGTCCCTAGCCAGCTTCCTCACAGAGCCTTTGTGCTCTAGCTAGGTCTTTCTAACATCTGGAGACGAATTCAAGCCAGTGATAAAGGGAAGAGGGCACATCTATACCCATCCATCCCCAGCTGGTGAACAGCAACTCCACCAAGCCTTTGTGCTCTATTTAAGCCTATCCTAGGCAGAAAAGCAAGCCCAAGTTCATCATATATATGGAGCATTGCCTCTCTCACTGCCCACTTTGTGTGGCTAAGTAGCAACCTGAGATACCTTACCTAGCCTCAGATCCCAGCACATGGCTCTGTCCAACTATAGATTCCAAATAACAGTGTCTCCTAACCAGGGAGGACAACCTGCAACCCTGCTTTGTCACAGAATACCACAGAGCCTAGCTAGCAACTCTGCCTGACAGCAGAATTTAGCCAGTGGTCTCACCAGAGCATGCAGCATAGACAACAGGGAATCATTAGACCTCGGAGAATAGGAAGTGACCCAATTCAACTAGAAAATCTGACACCAACATCTTTCTGCCTTGTGTTGCTATCAGCCAACTCATCCAGAATTTTCAACCTAGACTAAATAGTAAAGAATTATTACCATCAAAGAATGTCCACAAAGGCTGAAAGAAGGATTTGTCTCATCAAATATGCAGGCATCAACGTAAAGACACAAGAATTATTAAAAAATCAGGAAAATATGGCACCACAAAAGAAACTAGGTCCAATAATGTACCTAGAAGAAATGAAGATCTATGAAATAACTGACAAATAATTTTAAATAATCCTTACAAAGCAGTTCAGGGAAATAAAAAAATATAGAAATGTAAATACAATTTGAAATACAAGTGTGAACAAAATGAGAATTTTGAAAAAGACATAGTAACAATTAAAAATAGAAATCCTAGAGATAAAGAATACAAGAACTAAACTGAAACATTCAGTAGAAAGCTTCAACAGCAGACCTGATTAAGTAGAAGAAAGAGTCATCAAACTCAAAGAGGAGACATTTGAAATTATTCAATCTCTTTTTGATAAAAAATGAAAAAGTATAAAGAACCATAGGAATTATGAGACACCATAAAGTGAACTAATATTCACATAGCAAGAGTTCCAGAAAATGAAAGAAAAGAAAGGCCTAGAAAACATATTTAAGAAATATTGGCTGAAAATTCATCAGGTCTATGGAAAGATGATGACAATCCAGGTACAGGAAGCCCACAGGTGGCCAATAAAATTCAGTTCAAAGAGGAGTTCACCAAGACATATCTCAATCAAATTATCGAAAATCAAAGACAAAGAAAGCAGCGAGAGATAAGATACATATTGTATTAAAGAAAGCACCAATACAGCTTTCAGCAGATTTCTCAGCAGAAATCCTGCAGGCCAGAAGAGAGTGGAATGATGTATTCAAGTGCTTAAGAAAACAAACAAACAATCAAAATTTTCAACCAATAATACTTTAACCAGTAAAGTTGTTCTTACAAACTGAGGGTGAAATAAAATCTTACCCTGACAAACAAAAGCTAAGGCAGTTCATCATCACTAGGCCTGCTTTAAAAGAATTGTGAAAGGAAGTTCTTTAAGGCTACTAATTAATAACAAAAACATACAGAAGTGAAAAACTCAATGGTGTAAGTAATACATAGTCATGCTCAGAATTCTCTAATCCTGTAAGAGTGGTGTGTAAACAATTGTGTTCACATCATGAAGATTAAAAGAAAAAAACATTTTAAACAACTGAGGTCACAATAAATTGTTTTTGAGATACAAATTATAAAAGAAAGGAAAATGTAAAAATTTGATATTAAAATCAGAAAAAGTGTTTGGGACAGGAGGGAGTGAAAGTGTAGAGTTTCTGAATGAAATTGAAGTTGTTAGTAGCTTAAAGTAACCTGCTATGAGGATAAGATGCTTTATGTAATAAGCCTATGATAACTGCAAAGCAAAAACCTATAGTAGTTGCACAATATATAAAAAGTAAGGATTCAAAGCATACCACTACCAAAAACTATGCAGTCACAAAGGAAGACAGAGAGGAAGGAAAAGAAACACCAAAAGACCAATCAGAACAATAAGAAAACAAATTACAAAGTGTCAGTAGCAAGTATTTACCTATCAATAATTATGTTGTTTGCATGGATTAAATTCTCCAATAAAGAGACACAGAGTTACTGAATGCATTAATAAAAAAGATCCAACCATATGCTTTCTACAAGAGACTCACTTTACTAATATGGACGCACAGACTGAAAGTGAAGGGAGGGAAATAATTCCATACAAATAAAAATCTGAAGAAGGCAGGGTAATTTATACTTAGATAAAATAGTATTGAAGTAAAACATTATAAAAGAGACAAGGTGATTACATAATGGTGAAGGGACAAATTTACCAAGAGGACACAACAGTTATGAATAAATACACACCACAC
This sequence comes from Papio anubis, assembly GCF_008728515.1. Lineage (NCBI taxonomy): Eukaryota > Metazoa > Chordata > Mammalia > Primates > Cercopithecidae > Papio > Papio anubis. The sequence continues at coordinate 72,616,125 of NC_044985.1, read as the reverse complement.
ATCAGAGCACCTGAATATGTCAAGCAATTATTACATGAGCTGAAGGAAGAGATAGACTGCAATATTATTGTTGTAGAGGACCTCAGTACTTTCAACAATGAAAAGGTAATATAGACAGAAAATCAGTAAATAAACATTGGATTTAAATTATACTTTGGACCAAATGAACCTAAAAGACAGAACGTTCTATCCAATAGGAGCAGAGTACATATTCTTCTCAAGTGCATAGAAAACATTCTCCAGAATAGAAAATATATTAGTCCACAAAATAAATTGTACAAATTCAAGGTAAATGAAATTGTATCAAGTATCTTTTGGGATCACAATGGCATAAAATATCAATACAGGAGTAATCTTAGAGAATACAAAAATATGTGGAAATTAAACAATGCCTCCCTGAACAACTAATGAGTCAGAGAAGAAGTAAGAAAGGAAGTCACAAAATGCCTTGAGTAAAATGAAAATGAAAAAGCAACATACTAAAACTTATGGGATGCATCAAAAGCCATCTTATTGGGTAAATATAGAGCAATAAATGCCTATATCAAAAAAGAGGGATCTTAAATAAACAGTCTAATGCTAAACCTCAAGAGACTATAAAGAGAAAAACAAATTAAACCAAAGTTAAAGGAAAGAAGTGACAAATAGAGCAGAAATAGATGAAATAGACACTAGAAAAACAATAGAAAAGATCAACAAAATTAAGAATAGTTTTTTTTGAAAAGATTAACAAAATAGACAAATCCTTATCTAGGTTAACCAGGAAAAAAAAGAAAGAAGACTCGAAAAAATAACCTCAGAAACGAAAGAGGAGAGATTACCACTGATATTAAAGAAATACAAAGGATAATAAGGTACTACTACAAACAATTATGTGTTGACAAATTGGGTACCGTAGAAAAAAAGATGAATTCCAGATACATAACACCTAGCAAGATTAAATCATAAAAACGGAAAATCTGAAAAGACCAATAATTAGTAGTGAGATTGAATCAGTAGTAAAAACTCTCCAAAAAAAAAAAAAAAAAAAAAAGCCCAAGATCAAGCAGTTTTATTGATGAATTCTAACAAATATTTTTTTTAAAAAAAATACCAATTCTTCTCCAGCTCTTCTAAAAAATCAAAATGGAACGAACCCTTTCAAGTTAATGTTGTCAGACCAGAATTAGCCTAAAACCAAAGCCAGACAAGGACACTACAAGTAAAAAAATCACTACAGACAAATATTCCTGATGAACATAGATGCAAAAATTCTGGACAAAATGCCAGCAAACCAAATTTAATAACACATTAAAGGAATAATTTACCATGACTGTATCAGTCTATTCTTACACTGCTATAAAAAACTACCTGCGACTGGGTAATTTCTGAAGAAAAGAGGTTTAATTGACTCACAGTTCTGCAGGCTGTACAGAGTCATGGCTGGGAGGCCTCAGGAAACTTTATGGCAGAAGGAAAAGGGGAAGCAAGAACATCTTACCATGGCAGAGCAGGAGAGAGAGAGAGTGAAGGGTAAGTGCCACAGACTTTTAAACCCCCAGATCTCAGGAAAACTAACCACTCTCAGGAGAATAGCAAGGGGGAAGTATGCCTCCATGGTCTAATCACCTCCCACCAGGCCGTTTCTCCAATTCAACATGAGATTCAGGTAGGGACACAGACTCAAACAACATCTATGATCAGTGGATTTAACCCTGAGATGCAAGGATGGTTTAACATATGCAAATAAATAAATGTTATACACCACATGAACAAAATGATACATGAAAATCATATCATCTCAATAGATGTAGAAAGAACATTTCATCATTCTTTCATGATTAAAAACTCTCATGGGACGCAGGTGAAGAAATGTACCTCAGCATTGCCAGGGAGGCATATATGACAAATCTGTAGCTAACATCATTCTCAATGGTGGCTTCAAGCTTTTTATCTAAGATCAAATTAAGACAAGATAACTCTGCCACTTTCCGTAACAACCTTATATATATATAACAACAACAACAACAACAACAACAACGGCATGTTTTTCCAGCAACATAACAACTGGCAACAACAACAACAACCGTACCATTTCAACAACAACAACATATACTCTTTTTAACATATATTGCTCCTCTCACTCCCTCTCCTCTCACATCCCTCCCTCTCCCCTCTTTAACTTATTTCATAACAGCTGGCTTCCTCCTTCTCCTTCTCCTCCTCCTCTTCCCTCCTCCTCATTCTTCTTCTTCTGTTGCTTCTTCTTCTTCTTCTTCTTCTTCCTCCTCCTCTTCTCTCTCTCTCTCTCTCTCTCATCTCTCTCTTTCTCTCCTCTCTCTCTCTATTTGTTGACAGGGTCTCACTCTGTTTGCTTCGAGATTGGAGTGCAGTCAGTTTTCCAGTCTCATCCTTGACACTCCACCTACTAAGATCAAGCCAGTCCTCCCCACTTCAATACTGAACATGCAGGTTCAGGATACCCATCACAACACCTGGCTAAGTTTTGTAGTTTTGGTAGAAATAGGGTTTTGCCATGTTGCCCAGGCTGGTCTCTGACTCCTGAGCTCAAGTAGTCCACCCACCATGGCCTCCAACGTGCTGGGATTACAGGCATGAGCCACCTCACTCAGCCCTCATTTTCCATATAGAACTGGAAGGCCTAGCCAGGGAATTAGGCAAGAGAAAGAAATAAATAACATTTTGATAGAAAAGAAAGAAGTTAAATTGTTCCCATCTGATAATAATACAATATTTTAAATGGAAAACTCTAAAGACTCTACCAAAAAACTGTTTAGAACTTAATTTTGTATCACTCAAGTTTCAGGATACAAAATCAACATACAAAAATAGTGAGTATTATTATATAATGATAACAAACTATCTGAAAAGGAAATTAAGAAAAGAATCCCATTTGCAAGTGTAACAAAATAATTAAATACTTAGATGTAAAGTTAACCAAGAAGGTAACTCACTTGTTTACTGAAAACTGTATAATGCTGATAAAATAAATTAAAGAAAACACAACTAAATGGAAATATAGCAAAAATAGACCAATGGCATAGCATTAAACTAAAAAGTTTTCACACAGCAATGGAAACAATTTAACAAAGTGAAGAGATGACCCACACAATGGGAGAAAATATCTGTGAACTATACATCTGATAAAGGGTTAGTATCCAAAATATATAAGGAACTCAAGTAACTCAATAGAAAGAAAACAACCCAATTAAACAATGGGCAAAGGATCTGAACAGATATTTTTCAAAAGGAAGACACACAAAGAACCCATAGATAAATGATTGATATGGTTTTGCTGTGTCCCCACCCAAATTTCATCTTGAACTGTAGCTCCCATAATCTCCACATGCCGTGGCAGGAACCCAGTGGGAGGTCATTGAATCATGGAGACGGGTTTCTCCTGTGCTATTCTCATGATAGTGAACAAGTCACATGAGATATGATGGTTTTATAAAGGGCAGTTCCCCTGCACATGCTCTCTTGCCTGCCACTATGTAAGACATGCCTTTGCTCTTTCTTCACCTTGTACCATGATTTTGAGGCCTCCTCAGCCATGTGGAACTGTGAGTCCATTAAACCTCTTTTCTTTATAAATTACTAAGTCTCAGGTATGTCTTTATTAGCAGTGTGAGAACAAACTAATACAATGATAAAATACTTAGCATTGCTAAATATTAGGGAAATACAAATTAAAATTGCAATGAGATGTCACCTCACACCTCTTGGAATATATTTTATCAAAAACGAGAGTATTGTCTAAGATGTGGAGAAAAGAGAACTCTTGTACATTTTTGGTGGGAATATGAATTAGTACAGTCATTATGGAAAATGGTATGGAGGTTTCTCAAAAAACTAAAAATAATACTACCATATGATCCACCAATCGTACTTCTGGATAAAAGAAACTTATTAAACATGTTGAAGTGATATATGCACTCTCATGTTCATTGAAGCATTATTCACAATAGCCAAAATATGGAATCAACCTATGTTTTCATCAATGGATGAGTGGACAAAGAAAATGTGCCTTATGTACACAACAAAATATTATTTAGCCTTATAAAACAGGGACAAAATCCTGTAAATAGCAACAGCATAGATGAATCTGGAGGATATAAGTGAAAGAAGGCAGTGAAATAAGACAGGCACAAAATACAAACACTTTATGATCCCACCTATATGTAGAATATAAAAAGTTGATTCATAGAAGTAGGGAGTTGAATAATGCTTACCAGAGGTTGACAGTCTAGAAAAGGAGGGAATAAGGAGTTGTCGATCATGGGGTACAAAATTTTACATAGACAGGAGGAAGAGATTTTGAGATCTATTGCACAGCAGGGTGACTATACTTATATCTCAATAAATTCTCAGAAAAATTATATGAGGAAGACACTGTTCTGATTTTTTTTTAATGTGTCCCCACCCAAATCTTACCTTAAATTGTAATCCCCATATGTCAGGGAGGAACCTCATGGAAGGTAATTGGATGATGGGGACAGTTTCCCGCATGCTGTTCTTGTGATAGTGAGTGAGTTCTCATGAGAGCTGATGGTTTTAAAAGTGTTTGGCAGTTCCCCCTTCACTCTCTTTTTCTCCTGCCATTAAGTAAGATGTGCCTTACTTGCCCTTTGCTTTCCGCTATGATTGTAAGCTTCCTGAGGGCTCCCAAACATGTGAAACTGTCAGTCAATTAACCCTCTTTTGTTTATAAATTACTCAGTCTCAGGTAGTATCTTTATATCAGCTTAAGAACTGAGTAATATAATAAATAAAGGTATTAAGGAATATGACATAATATTAGATTGGGATTAACATTGATACTACTAACCAATTAACCCAAAGAACAATTATGAGAATACATGATATGGTTTGGATGTTTGTCCCTCCAAATCTCACATTGAAATGTAATCTACAATGTTGGAGGTGGGGCCTGGTGGGAGGTATTGAATCATGGGAGTGGATCCCTTATGAACGGCTTAACACCTCCTCTTGGTATTGAGTTTGTTTTCACTCAGTTCAAGCGAGATATCATTGTTTAAAGGAGTCTAGGATCTCTGCTTTCTCTCTCTCTGGCTCCTTCTCTTGACATGTAATACACTGGCTCTCCCTTATCCTTCGGATATCATCGTAAACTTCCTAAGGGCTCACCAGGAGCCAGATGCCAGCACCATGCTTCCCATGCAACCTGCAGAACTGTGAGCCAAAATAAACCTCTTTACTTTATAAATTATCCAGTCTAAGACATTTTTTTATATCAATACAAATGGACTAACACAGCATGGAAGAAAGATGGAAGATTCAGCATGATGTTAAAATTCAGGGCAAGATCTTTTAACAGTAAGTTTAATTTTAGGCTCATTGTACACTAACTCTAAACCAGTAATATGTGTCATATTATTTTACCACAGCTAGAATTAATTCTTACAGTTCTCTTTAGGTGGTGAAGCTTCCTTTCAGTCAGATCAACCTTATTCAATTAACGGGGATTTACAGAGTATGGTAGCCAATACTGTTGGAATTATTCATGTGAACTATGGGCAGCAATCTTGGTATCTGGACTCAACGTCAAAGAATTTGAGCCAAGGAAAATCTTTCATCAAAACCAAAAGACTCTACATTTATTTTTCTTATTTAATAGAGCTCTTAAATATAAAAAATATAAAACAAAGAATTTTGATTGCCACCAAAGGCCTATTTCTTAATACTTATAACACATACTCCCTCCAATGGAAAATCTTACATTTTAGAAACTGTTTAAAATAATTATTCAGGATGCTCATTAAACCAGTTATAAAATTGTGGGACTGGAGACAATCGTAGAGGTTATTCAGCCTAACTTGATCATTTTACAGGTGAGAAAACTGAGGTGTACAGTTTAATTTATGGATGACCATCTGTAAAACCCAGGAAACCTCCTCCAGAGTTAATGTACTTTCTATCACATGCAACTTTTCAAACACATATATTTTGATATTTTGATCTGGGAATATCTTTTAATTTATCAGGATTGAGGGACTGAAATAGTAACAATTCTCTATGAAATTCTAAGTCTGTTCTAATTAATTATCTTCTTTGTTATCAATTATTGAAATCATCTTAGCTTTTTCCTTTAACATATATCAGTGAAATAAGTGCATTCTTCAAGTTTCTCTGGAAAGGTGTTCCAAACTTAGCTGCACATTGAAATCAACAAGGTAGCTTTAAGAAACAGAGATGCTGGCCAGGCATGGTGGCTCATGCCTGTAATCCCAGCACTTTGGGAGGCTGAGGTGGGCGGATAACCTGAAGTCGGGAGTTCGAGACCAGCCTAACCAATATGGAGAAATCCCGTCTCTACTAAAAATACAAAAATTAGCCAGGCACGGTGGCACACGCCTGTCATCCCAGGTACTCAGGAGGCTGAGGCAGGAGAATCGCTTGAACCCGGGAGGTGGAGGTTGCGGTGAGCCGAGATCACGCCATTGCACTCCAGTCTGGTAACGAGTGAAACTCCATCCAAAAAAAAAAAAAAGAAAAAAAGAAAAAAAGAAAAATAAACACAGATGCTGGCATCTTGCCTCCAGAAACTTTGATTTATTTCATCTGAGATGTGATCTGGGTGGGATATTTTTTAAACCCTCTGGGTTATTCCATTGTGTAGCCAAAATTGAAAACCACTTCAAGGTCAACAAAGTAGGCAGAGTTGGTAACAGTAATCTAACCTATCAGTGATATAATTCCAGTGTCTTTCTTCTGTACATTGTGAGCTGCTGAATAATTTATCAGACCATTAAATGGAGAATTGGTATATTTTGTTTCTACTGTTGCAAATTTTAGTGCTTATTAAATGTAGAAATATATGCTAAATATTGGGAATATTACAATATACACGTAACATCTATTTCCTGTCCTTAAGGAGCTTCCTTGTGATGGTAGGATCAGATCAGGAGTCATTCGTGTCATTGACAATTATAAGACAAAGGGAGGAGTGTTAAAATGCATTTCTGCGTTTTGCCCATTTTGAATAACCCATTTTGCCCATTGACATAATCAATAGTAATAGTTGTATACAAATGATTTCTATCTACATTCTGGTATTATAGTTAATCTGATTGCAAAATATCATTTTTTGATGAACAGATGAAGGAAAACCGATGGCTGGTTTTTAAAATCCACTCAAATAACATAGATAGAGAACAGAGACGATTCCCTTCATTGTGCTGGAAGTACATGACCTTGCATGACTCAACTGGCATTAAATAATAGTCAATACAGTTCAAGAAAAACATTTTTACAGATCCCTGGACACACCCTTTCATTCATGCTCCACTCTAGCAGCATGAATACTTCCCTCCAACAACATAACCATGCAAATTCCTGCCAACCTATGGGGTGGGATCTAGAAGGTGTATAAATAGTAAAGGGGAACAGATGAGAACATTTGTTTTTAAAATGACTTATCATAATTTAAAATATGAAGTCTTCGGTAATAAAGTGAATTGAAAAACCATTTTCTCTTCTAAAGATAATATCTATTTTGTTTTTCATTTGATGTACATATGAGGTTAATTTTAAAAAATATTTTTAAAAAGTGACAAAATCAAACATTGATAAATCAAAATATTTATTTTGTCTATTTGGTATGTATAATATGAACAATTAAGTGTCAACTTCAAATGCTGTTTTAATATAATAAGAATCATAATACAAACAATGGTTGAGGGTAAAAAATAAATCTATATGCTATAGGATTTACCAAAGTTGTGGTTAAAATTTTTGGAGAGAACTAGATTAAGAACTGTGAGGTCAGGAACATTCTTAGCTACCAATGTAGTATCTAACAAATTTCATTGCTGAATAAATTAAGAGAGGTCTTCTGCTTGTGAGTTAAATGTACATTTGCCATTTTTCTCATTTGAAAATACTTAGAATCTGATCTTAGTGTTTCCGCCTGTGTCATAGTTTTTATAGCTTTTAAAAAGAAGTTGGACAGTGTGTTATACAAACTTGGATTTGAAAATATTAGCACAAAGTGGCACATAATAATTTATTATATTTTAGGATACATTCAGCTGAGAATTTTATGACTCATAGACCCTTAGTCTTACAGTCAATGAACACCTAATAAACACTTTAAAATAAAAATGTAAAATCAATTTTGATATCTTGTGTGATATTTTAAAATTACATTCATATTTTAGTGAATTGCATATATGCATTGAAATTAAACAGCAATTTTAAAAGAATTGATTATGCTAGTATATTAGTTATATAGCCTTGGGATAGATATTCTTGATCAGTGGCCTCTAATATTTTTCAGAGCTTGTAAATGACTCGAAGTTGGTAATAAGCACTATAAATTGTATCAATTACTTAAAATGATGCCTCCTTTTGTTTGTTTGCTTTTTCTTGCCTCTAACATGGTGAGTGGAAAATCAGCTAGTTATATTCAAGTTTTACCAACTGCAATTAAAATCCATAGATCTCTCAACACAGTCAAGCGTTGCCTGACATTTTCATCTTTTGATAAATTTTGATAAATTCTCATTATCACTTTGTGCCTACTGATGTCAAGAAGTTGTAAAAAAATCTCTTCCTAAATTTAAAAAAGACTAATTTAACTATTGAAGATAGGAAGGGTCGCGCTCCCTTAAATACTTTATTGTTATATTTATGACTTATATAATATTTATATCTATATTTATAGATATAACCCAGCAATATGTTTCAAGTTATATATACATAATAAGAGCCAACATTTTGCATTATGGAAATGGAGAAGTGAAATAAATGCAAAGTTCCACCTTACTCTTTCCTGCTCTTCCACTGATCAGTCATTCAAAAATATTACTAAGATATACACAGGTAAAAAGATAGGCATTTTTATTAACGTCAATATACACTGATCAAAAAGTATTTATGTACTTCTTGATCAAAGATAAATGATTGAAAAATAGGCAGTTATTTTTTCCCCTATGTCATTTTTTTTTTCTTTCAGACAGGATCTCACTCTGCCACCCAGGCTGTAGTCCAGTGGCATAATCATGGCTCATTGCATCTCCCTGGGCTCAGGTGATCCTCCCACCTCAGCCTCCTGAGTAGTTGTGATTACAGATGCATACCACCATGCCTGGATAATTTTTTTGTATTTTTTGTAGTGGCAGGGTTTCACCATGTTGTCTCAAGGCTGGTCTCAAACTCCTGGGCTCAAATGATCAACCTACCTCAGCCTCCCAAAGTGCTGGGATTACAGGCATGAGCTACTGCACCCAGTCCCACTTTATCAAATTAACTAATATCTATCTCTATAGAATTAGTTCCTTTGGGTTTTCATACCGTAAAATCTATTAAACATTAATTAAGTGACAAGTTATATCCCTAGGTATATAACTGTGACAAAAGCACTCAAGATTTTTGTTGTTATGGAGAGGAATTGGGAAAGAGGAACAATAATCAACTTATTACAAATACTATTTGATATATAACAATGCCATTATAAAGAACTGGTGTGTTGTGCTACCAGAGTATGTAACACAAGTTCTTGACCTGATTTTTGGCATATGAGAGCACTCTCAGGAAATGAAAGTTGGCATGAATGAGAACTTTCTTCAAAGTGGAGAAAGCACTAGAGTATAGGGCACAGTTTTAGCAAAAGACTTGTGGTGGGAGAGAGGATGATTTATTTTGAGGAACTGAGAAAATGTCAGTGAAGTTGGAGCAGACAGCAAGGGTGGACTGGGTTAGACAAAGCAAGAAATGTAGGCAGCAATGAAATCACATAAGGCATTTTATACTATAGGACGGTACAAGACTTTCTTCTCAATAGGCCAACATGGTATTGAAGAGTTTCTAAGTAAGGGAGAAAAGCATGATGAAATTTTAGCTTTCAAAAACCTTACTTTAATGGTGGTATGAGGATAGGATTGGAAGACAGTAGAAGTGGATACGAAGAGACCAGTCAGGCAATTCAGAAATCAAGCCTGGGGAAAATGAATGCCTATACTAGGTTATGAGAGACAGGCTAAAAAGAGTGGGTGCATTTAAGAGAGATTTAGGAATTGAAGTCTAAAAAATTGATTGAATATGGGAGTAAGTCTAAACATTAGGTTTTTAATTTATCTAGTCGTATGTGGATGATCATTTTGTTGAGATAGGAAATAAGAAAAACTGGAAGACAACCAGGTAGTTAATTTTTTTAATGTATTTATTTATTTTTTTATCATACTTTGTGTTCTAGGGTACATGTGCACAACGTGCAGGTTTGTTACATATGTGTACATGTGCCATGTTGGTGTGCTGCACCCATTAACTGGTCATTTACGTTAGGTGTATCTCCTAATGCTATCCCTCCCCCATCCCCCACCCACAACAGGCCCCAGTGTGTGATGTTCCCCTTCTTGTGTCCAAGTGTTCTCATTGTTCAATTCCCACCTATGAGTGAAAACATGCAGTGTTTGGTTTTCTGTTCTTGCGATAGTTTGCTGAGAATGATGGTTTCCAGCTGTATCCATGTCCCTACAAAGGACATGAACTCATCCTTTTTTTAAGGCTGCATAGTACTCCATGGTGTATATGTGCCACATTTTCTTAATCCAGTCTGTCACTGATGGACATTTGAATTGGTTCCAAGTCTTTGCTATTGTGACTAGTACTGCAATAAACATACGTGTGCATGTGTCTTTATAGCAGCATGATTTATAATCCTTTGGGTATATACCCAGAAATGGGATGGCAGGGTCAAATGGTATTTCTAGTTCTAGATCTTTGAGGAATCGCCACACTGTTTTCCACAATGGTTGAACTAGTTTACAGTCCCACCAACAGTGTAAAAGTGTTCCTATTTCTCCACATCCTCTCCAGCATCTGTTGTTTCCTGACTTTTTAATGATCACCATTCTAACTGATGTGAGATGGTATCTCATTGTGGTTTTGATTTGCATTTCTCTGATGGTGAGTGATGGTGAGCATTTTTTCATGTGCCTGTTGGCTGTATAAATGTCTTCTTTTGAGAAGTGTCTGTTCATATCCTTTGCCCACTTTTTGGTGGAGTTGTTTTTTTCTTGTAAATTTGTTTGAGTTCTTTGTAGGTTCTGGATATTAGCCCTTTGTCAGATGAGTAGATTGCAAAAATTTTCTCCCATTGTGTAGGTTGCCTGTTCACTCTGATGGTAGTTTCTTTTGCTGTGCAGAAACTATTTAGTTTAATTAGATCTCATTTGTCAATTTTGGCTTTTGTTGCCATTGCTTTTGGTGTTTTAGACATAATTTTGTAGAAATTGATTTGCTTTGTTCTTTCATTCATTGTGTTATTTCGTTTTGGCAGGGAGAAATCAGGAATTTGTTTTTGGCCCCGTTGAGTGTGAGGTGCATCGAGATATCTAAGTGAAGCTGTTCAGTAAATAATTCTACATACAGGTTTGAAACTGATATGGCTTGGCTGTGTCCCCACACAAAAGCACATCTTGAATGGTAATCCCCATCACCCATAATCCTCATGTGTCAAGGGCAGGACCAGGTGGAGGTAACTGGATCATGGTGGCAGTTTTCCCCATGCTGTTCTTGTGACAGTGAATGAGTATCATGAGATCTGATGGTTTTATAAGCATCTGGCATTTCACCTGCTTGTACTCACTCTGTCCTGCCTCCCTGTGAAAACAGTGCCTTGCTTCCCTTTTGCTATGATTTAAGTTTCCTGAGGCATCCCCAGCAATGCAGAATTGTGAGTCAATTAAATCTTTTTGTTTATAAATTACCCAGTCTCAGGTATTTATTCATAGCAGTATGAGAACGAACTAATACAGAAACCCAGTAAAATTATCTGGGGTTACAATGTAAATTTGCAAGATGTTGGTGTCTAGTTGGAATTGAAGCTGTAGACTTGGATGAGGGAACAGAATGAGAAGAAGGCTTACAATCTAGCCATAAAAAACTCTAACATCTAACAGTTGGGTTGAGGCAGCTAAGAGCTGATCAAAAAGTTAGTATAAGCAAGAGGTGTTTATTATAGATTAAAAAGTGGGGAAGGTTTGAAGAAGGAAGAGCTAACCAAAAATATTGAAAACCAGCTGAGAGGATAGATAGGCAGTGCGTTTTTATTTTTTATTGGAGTTTATTCCTAATCAAAATCAGGTCAATAACTCAGAAGGCTGAAAAAAAATAGTCTGACCTGAATTTGGCAGTGTAGTTGTCATTGGTGGTAAATAATTTATTTTTTGTTTTATTTTTGTTTTTGGGATGATGGTAAATACTTAAGGATTTAAAATTCTGTTGAAAGGGATCCAAGTGAAAGGAAGATTCTGTTGAGAATATTGAGATACTGATATGTATTTTGTGTTCACCATACTTTTCCGTTTCCCTTTCTGAGAAGAGAGCCAGGTCTTGGCAATTTCTTCAAAGGATGGATGGTTGACTGTGCCTTTCAGAATCTTGTTTTTCATGAAGTCTGAGCTCCTTGAGAGGATTATTTCATAGGGATAGGAAGTGATGGTAAGGTTCTACCTAATGTATTAAATGGGGCAGAGTGAGGGAAAGTTCACAAAACTGGTGTATGTTGCTTTTGTGTATCTAACCAAGAGCTCCTTATGTAGTCATAGTGGAATTTCTGTGAATAGAAGCTGATAGATCTTCAGGGTTCTATAGACTGTTGCCCGCAGGTTATGAGAAGAGGAGAGCTAAGGAGCTTGATAATTATTGCCAGGGATGAGTGCATTGCATGCTAGTTGGTTTGGTTTTTCCCACTAAAAGTGAAAGTTACCCATGTTCAGCTTGTAGGCCCAGACTAGTCCAAGAATAGTTGTTTCTTAAATATCCATGTAGGGCCTTGAATCTTATGTAAAATTCATCTGTAATTTTTCCTTATGTGTTTTTTTCTACATTGAATTATAACTTTTTTTTTTTTAATTATGTTTCCATTTGTTGAGCATATTCTACTCTCTGTTTATGTTACTTTCTTCTAGTCAGGGTTTTATAGATTATACTATGTTAGCATTTAAAGATTTAGCTGTCTATTTTTGAACAGTATTATTTTTCAGTGTTGTGTTACTAATTGGCCATAAAGAGATGTTTAGCTTTTGAAAGAAAATAGCCAACCTCTAAATGGCTGACTCAATGTTGTTCCCTGGGCATGTGATCTCTTGATTTTGTAGATGATAAGTTTATAATGAAGCTCGTTTAAACACTAGATCTTCAATCAGATTTTAGATCATCTAGTATTCAGAAGGCCATCATAATATGTTCAATTGCTATTCTTATACATTACCAGTACAAATGTAGATTAAGGAGGATTCAATGCATCAAATCTCATATTTTTATAGATAAAATATGAAATTTCTATATTTTTATTCCCTATTACAAATTTCATAATTAGATTATGTGTGTGTTCAATAATCATCTATTCACTACACTGTAATCTCCATGTAGACCAGGATGTCATAGTGAACAGAATGTTTGCAGTGACTTAGTGTCTGAAAAATAGCAAACCCTCAGTCAATATTTATTTGAATGAATGTGTGAATGAATGGATAAGTTATAATTTCTATTAAAAGCATTTGTTTCAGTACTTCAAGGTATTAAGATGTTTCCCAAACAAATGACATATCTTTTAATTAAATTCTTATCCTTTCATTTATTCATAAATTTATTTAAAATCTCATCTGTGCCAGGCATAGTACTGGTAGCTGCTTTCACAATTTCCAGTGTAAGATGTATGCTGATCATACTTAGAAACCTACTGCACAGACTGCCAAAGGAAATTTCCAGACACAGAGGATGTTTGGCTGTGCAAACAGTGGCCTTCTGCCTTTCCATGTGTCCTAGAAAGAAATTCAGAGAAGGAAACAGCAGTAACTATTCAATTGCAAATATGTTTTAGTGATTATATGTAAGGAGAACTACACTGGCCACTGGCCACTGGCCACATTTACTGTAGTTATAAATAAGGAGTCCTGGGAAAGGTTTGACAAGAACACATTTTTGGACCAAACAGTTCTGTTACGAAAAAGACAGATTGCTGTAAAGGTACTTCAGCCAGGAGATTCACTCACTGGCAGCTGCTATTATTAAAGTAGTAACAGAAAAAAAATTTCTGTAGTGTGATATTTATATCACGTTTGCTATTTATGCATACACAACTGGACATTTCCACAGTAATTCAGGAGGAAAATAATTCTAATCCACTTGAAAGCATAGCTATGTGCTGTCCTGGCACCCTTACTTATTAGCTCACAGAACAGGTAAATTAACATTTACTGAGGGTGGGGCCATACCAGGGTTTTATATATCTTCTCACATTTTATTCTTTAAAAAATTTATGTTCAGCAACTTATAACAGTTCTGCGTAAAGATGAAAGCATTTAGACTCAGAGATTTTAATTTGCCCATGTCACACAGCTACTAAAACATGAAGTTAGAATTTGATTCCAATTCACTGAAAGTCAAAATTTCATGACTATCCCTTAATGCCACATTGGCCAAATAGATACAGAACAATACTTGTTCCAGTCCTTAAAGAAAATCCAGGTGTATAGCAAAGTGAATAAATCATGGATTTCCTCATGGAAAGGGCAGAGGTTTGTCGTCATTGGAATACACACTTACTCTGGATATGGGTTTGACTGTCCTGCACATAATGATTCTGCCAAGACTGCCATCTGTGAACCATGGAATTCCTTATCCACTGTCATGGTATTCCACACAGCATTGCCTCCAATCAAGACACTCACTTTACAGCTAAAGAAGAGGGGCAGTGGGCTCATACTCATGGAATTCACTGGTCTTACCATGTTCCCTATCATCCTGAGGCAACTGGAATTATAGAATGGTGGAATGGGCTTTTGAAATCAAAATAACGACACCAACTAGGTGACAATACTTTGCAGGGCTGGGGCAAAGTTCTCCAGAAACCTGTGTTTGCTCTGAATCAGCATCTAATATATGGTACTGTTTCTCCCATAGCCAGGATTCACGGGTCTGGGAAGCAAGGGGTGCAAGTGGAAGTGGCACCACTCACCATCGCCCCTAGTGATCCACTAGCAAAATTTTTGCTTCCTGTTCCCATGACATTACATTTTGCTGGCCTAGAGGTCTTAGTTCCAGAGGGAGGAACACTGCCACCAGGAGACACAACAAGGATTCCATCAAACTGAAAGTTAAGATTGCCACCTGGATACTCTGGCCTTCTCCTACCTTTAAGTCAACAGGCTAAGAAGAGAGTTACAGTGTTGGCTGGGGTGATTGATCCAGACTATCAAGACGAAATTGGTCTACTACTCCACAACAAAGGTAAGGAAGAGAATGCATGGAATACAGGAGATCCATTAGGATGCCTCTTAGTATTACCACATCCTGTGATTAAGATCAATGGGAAACTACAACAGCCCAATCCAGGGAGGACTACTAATGACCCAGACCTCTCTGGAATGAAGATTTGGGTCACTCCACCAGGAAAAACCCCACTACCTGCTGAGGTGCTTGCTGAAGGCAAAGGGAATACAGAATGGGGAGTGGAATAAGGTAGTCATCAATAACAGCGGCGACCATGTGACCAGCTGCAGAAATGAGGACTGTAATTGGGTCCTGAGTATTTCCTCCTTCTTTTGTTAAAAACATGTTTGTGCATGTATACACTTGCACTAAAAAATATCTTCATTTTATTTCCTCTCTTCTTTATCATGTGACATAAGATTTATTGACTTCACATCAGCATTTAAGTATTGTTAACTTTTTGTAATAGTATTTGGGTTGGGGATTGGTGAGTTTCTGGTTGTACGAAGGAAACTTGTATTATGTTAGGTGTGATTATGACCTTATCATTGTCTTTATTTGAAGATTATGTATGATCTCAGGAGAAGTACATGGGTTCAAGTTGACAAGGGGTGGACTCGTGATGGTTAATACTGAGTGTCCACTTGAAGGATACAAAGTATTGATCCTTGGTGTGTCTGTGAGGGTGCTGCCAAAGGAGTTTAATATTTGAGTCAGTGGGATGGCAAAGGCAAACCCACCCTTAATCTGGGTGGGGAAATCTAAACAGCTGCTAGTGTAGCTAGAATATAAGCAGGCAGAAAAATGTGAAAAGAGAGACCAACCTAGCCTTTCAACCTACATCTTTTTCCCATACTGAATGCTTCCTGCCGTCGAACGTCCGACTCCAAGTTCTTCAGTTTTGGAACTTGGACTGGTTCTCCTTGCTCCTCGGCCTGTGGGACTTTTAGATTGTGCGAGTTAATACTTAATAAAATAATATATATATTGACATGTATATACACACACACATATCATTATGCATATGTACATAATCATATATATATATATATATATATTTTTTTTTTTTTTCCATTAGTTCTGTCCCTCTGGAGAAGCTTGACTAATACAGGCTCTTATCTCATTGATGAGGGGTAATGCCATTACCCTGGGGATTAGGATTTCAACATATACATTTTGGGGGTACACAAAGACTCACTTCATAGCATACACATATCATAATTTAACATAAGAAGGCATTTTTTTTTCTTGTAAGCAAAGATGGATTTTAACCTATTTTGATGGAATTGTGCAGCATATAACTACATTACTATTAAAACATTCAATAACATCATTGGTACTCTATTAAAATTTCCATTTGATAGTTTTTAGGCCTTATTCCTATTTAGCACTATTTCATTATATCATGATGCATTAAATGTGTTGGTTAAGACCATGGATTTTAAAACTAGACTACAGATTTGAATCCTCACTATGCCACTTAGTAGCAGTGATGTTGGGTAGAATATGTAAAATCTCTGTATCTCATTTCATTATCCATAAAATATGGGTAGAAGTAACACCCAGCACATAGGGATATTATGAGGATTAAACGGATTATTCCATTTGAAGTGTTGATAACAGTGCCTGGAACATGGTAAGGGCTGAAAAAACATTAGCTATTGCTATTATTATTTCCACTTTTCTAGTAATTTTATAACAAAAATCAATGGAAAAATAAGATTCATAAACCTATATTAACTCTAAACTATTTTATTAGACATATTAATTTTATTGAAAAATATTTGCAATTATATGTGCGTGTGCATATATATGTGCATATATATATATGTGTGTGTGTATATATATAGCTGAGATAGAGTAACCATGTAATTTATAACTCAAGGATGGATTGTGCTGAGCATGATGATTTTACTTAATGGTGGGTCATTGTGTGCAAATGTGAGCAAGTGTATCTCTCTGCCAAGTCCAAAACTTTTAATTCCCTCATATTTTTTTTAAAAGCTTGGGTCTCTGAAAGCAGAAAACTTTTCTAGAGAAAAACACTTTTTGAAACAATTATTTATTTCATATTACAGCAGGAAGGAGAGGAAGGAGAGCATGTAAACTATGATTTAATGATGCTCTTGCAGCTGGGCAGTCTGACTTGGAGGGAAATGCGGGATTAGTTGATGAGCTGGAAAGAGTCGGTAGGTATATATATTTGAGTACGGTGTGTGGACCAGGTGAGGACAGAGCAGAGAAGCAGGTGTGAGAAGGTGGAAACAGAGCACGCTGTGAAAACAACAAGAAATGTGTTTTGGGATAAGCGGTAGGCTAAGGGGAGGTAAAGGGTTGTTTACAAGTCTGTGCTTGTAGTTGAGCGTCTCAGACAAGACAGCACCAGGAAGTGCTGATGTGTGCATTTGAGAACATTGTTTGAAAATGATTCATTTTGTTTAGACCCAGACACAGGATAAGAGCTGGAAGGGGCCTAAAACTTCTGTCTCCAAAATCATCCAAAACAGATGATGGTTGTCTATGCTAATTATAAAGCCTCATAAAGAGGTTTTTCACCATCTAATAAAACCAGACTATAAGTGACAGCCATCATTAATATACGTACTTTTCAGTAGTTACTAAGGCAAGTACAAAGACAATGATATTTAATGAATTAACATTTGCATCAAACTGGACAATCCTATTGCCTTCTACTTTCCCTTATTCTAATTTCATTTGATTCATCAATTTAAAATGAAAAATAATTTTTATTTCTTCATTTTGAATTAGAAAATGCACATGTTTATGCCTTCCTTATTTGTCCTACTGGCTTTGATGTTTTAACTTTTGTTCTCAAAAACTCAGCTTTAGTATTAGACTCCTGGGCCAATTGCATCTGTCATTCTCTAGTCATGATAATTGTTAAGGGATGGAAAAGCATAATGAAATTAAGATGTTCCTTTCTCTATCATCTTGAATTATTTTCTTACAGGACTTTGCAGGAGAGGTGGACTAGAAAGAATAAAGAACAAATCAAAGGGCAAAATCAAGAAAATCAGCAAAGGCAGAAAAGTCAGAATAAGGACAAATGTTGAAATAAGACTCAGAGAAGTCTTGGCCATGAAATTTTATAGATTGTTTTCCACAAAATTTATGTCATGTTTAAATAATGGTTTTGAACCAGGATCGTCCTTTTCTTTGGTGGTTTATTGTCATCTTTGCCATGAAACATCATTCTAGAGTCTGGACTTCCAGGCTGGCATCCACATTTAGTTTTCTGAAATTCCTAGAATTAGATTATAAAGATAGGTATTGACTCTGGAGGGCCATTATTTTATATTTGATAAGCAGTCTTAGGAAGCAAAGAGAGCTAAGACCTAACAATATAAAAACATGGTAAAGTTCCTTTTACTAGTGGTTAAAAACTGAAAAAGCAGGAATACTATGGTGGTCTCTCAGGAAAACCCTGAATCAATGTTCCTACCCCTATTCTACTATCTTCATCTGAAATGTGTTTCTTGCCACTGTACCGTTAACACTTCCGCCTTGTCTTTCAGTCTACAAGGCAAACAGGGCATACACATGTGCCTCCCTGCTATCTATAGCTGCCTTTGAATGGCAGTAAAGATATAAAACAGAGTGAGTCCTTGGGAATACTGTAAACAAGAGAGGATTCCTCTAGCAAACCAGAGATGGTTCAAACTTGTAGAACTCCAAAAGTGGAAAGGGATATACTGATAGATAAAGTAGATGTGTGAAAAAAAAGTTATAGTTTGGAAATGGTACAGGAGTAAGAAGCTACACATTAGGAAGAAGCTCTTCCTTGCTGAGCCCGAGATAAATTATAAATTTGGAGCTGGAAGGCCAAAAAAGAGTAGACTTGAGTAGAGTCACAGAAATATATGTGGTCTAAGGTGACTTCTCATCCTCCCACACATGTTTGAGCAGAATTCTACAATATTAGTTCACAGGTGGAAACCCAAGACTTACCTTCTATAATCAGTGACTAATAGACATGGGGAGGGGTTAATCATAAAGTGTATACTGAGTTGAATGAAGTAAAGAAGAACCTAAAAGGAAACCATATTTCCACAATGTTCTAGGAAGAACCGGTACCTAACAGAACCATATTATGGAGAATTATTCTACTGCCAATTAGCATACTTTGTTTTGACATTTGTGAAGTTATTGAGCTATCCTCCCTACTCCAAGGTTATACACTATAAAGGAAAGCTTGCTTTTCAACAGAATCCATCAACTTTCATGGAGCTCACAATGAGCCCTTCCTATTCAGGTAGACAGATTTACACTACTAAAAAAAAAAAGTATGATAGCAATTTATGCTGAGTAATATGAAATTATGTTAATAAATATGAATGTATAACCAAGGATAACTAGGCATTTGAAGAATACTAACAGTCTGTAAGAGAAAGACCAAGGTGGACAAACAGATTAGCAGATCTCAGAAATAGAAATGATATAAAAAATAGTAGAGAATTTTAAAATTCGAATGTGTCCTTAGAGATATTTGAGAACATATATCATCCATAGGTCAAGAACAAGTTATTGGAGAATAGGAGTAATTATAGACCAAGAAGAGCCCTTTAAAATTAAAAATACACAGCAAATAATCTAAAAATAATACAGAGCTATTAAAAAAAGAACTAGCACATTGGAAATAAAATTGAGCAAAATTACCAGACCACACACCAAAGGGAAAAAAGATGAAACAAGTTATTAGATAGGGAAAACACAGAGAACTCACATCCTAGCACATATTGGAAATGCCCAGAAGAGAGAAAATAGAACTGGGGATGAGGATATTCAAATAAACAATTGGTCAAGGAGTCCAAAGAAAGAACAGATGTTTGAGCAAGAAGATGAGAGAGTATCTTTCAGATAACAGGAGGGAAAGAAAGGACTATTTCTTCAGAGCCCAGAGGTGAGAATGTCTCCAGCTTTTGAAGTCACTGGAACTGCAACTGAGTGGCCAAGGGTGAGGGGAGTTGGACATGAGGTAAGAGAAATCATGGGAGCCAGATTTTTTTGGTCCTTGTTGTGCTGACAACTGTTAGGTGAATGGGGCTGATTGGACGGTTCTGAGCAGAAGCAATGACGTGATTTGACCTAGTTTTTGAAAGGATGACACTGACTGCTATTCTTAGTTAAAGTATGTTTTGAATAACTTTTTTTTTCATGAAGACTATGTGGGTTTTAATCTGAACCCTTGAGTATTTGAGACTGTCTTTCTATTGTTTTTATTGTGTGAGTAGAATTGGGTTGGCTCTTAAGCCTTTCCCCTGAAAACTCAGTAGATATTATAGTGTCTTTTAGCATTTAATGTTGTAGAAGAGGAATAAGAAATGATTCTTATTTTTCTTTTTGTGTAGGTAAAATTTATTTTGTTTTTTAAGAGAAGTCTCTGACATTGTTTACCTTTGAAACTGAAATATTTCACCAGTGGTATCTAAGCAGTGACTGTTCACCATTAATTTTATTCCATATATATGTGTGTCCACCTTTTTATAGTACTACAATATTTATTTAGCTCTTATCATGTGTAACAATTTTATTTAAGCCTTGCAACAACTCAATGAGCCTTTTACCATTATCTCCGTTTTATATATTCATTCATGCCTTTGTTACAGCTCTCAATATAGTCCTTTGTGCTCTTGGCATCTCTACCTGCTGTTTGAGTGTCTTTGAGGCTGGGTCTTGATCACGTCTGAATCTTGTTGGATTGGCAAGAGGGGTGTTAGCACGAGTGAGGGCAGGCATAACTGTGGGAACAGTGTGGTCATTGTGGGGAAAGGGGAACCAGAGGGGGATCGGTAGGTCCAGGGGCTTTCTCAGCATAAGCCCAGTCCTCCAGTAATCCTCACTTCAGGTAAGACATTGATGTGGGGCCTGAAGACAGAGTGAGTCTTTTTGATCTCCACATTTCAGCCTTTCTTCAGCCTAGAACAGTTTTGTCTCTTCTACATGGCTCCATATTTTTAGATAAACTATCTTTTGTTATTTCCTGAAACATATTTCCCCAAGATGTTTGGTGATCTGTGGTGCCTGTCTAAGCACACGATAATACTCAAGGGGAAAGGCTACTATGCTAGACACTTCTGGCTGCCTACCAAAAGCCACTCCCCAAATCTTTCGTTCCTGCTAACGGAGCCCATTTTCTTTATGTGGTGGTCTAAGATCCCTTGATCTCCAGAAAATGAGGCAATCTGCCAAACCCATTAAATGAGTTGTGATTTGTTTATGCCAATCATGGCAACTTTAACTCTCATCTGATAGAAACTTATTTTTCTGGACTTCTTGCAGGTGAGAGTAACCAAGTGATCGCAGAGACATTCTGCTTAGTGGATGTGGTTCTAAAAAGTAAATTTATTTCCCAGCGAAAGAGATAGTCTTGAGACTAATGTTAGAAAAGCCTCCTATTTCCCCTTCTTCCTGCTCTGAAGATGGATATAACCTGCCTTGAGCTATGACAGACACCTATAACTCAGAAGATGGAAAAAAAAATGAAACTATAGTAAAGCAGGGAGAATAAGCCTGGATCCTTGCTGACATCACTGAGCTGCCTGGCTGAGGTTGTGAGGGTTTTAAATTAAGAAAACAATACATATTTTTATGGTTTAAGCCACTGTAATTGAGGTAGTGTGTTAATTGCTGCCAAATCTTTCTTAACAAACACAGCCATTTAGAAAATAGTATTTGATAGGAGTATTGAAATATTAAATATCCCCCCACAAAAAACAAGGTAAATGGTAATGATTTCCTCATTAAGAATACATTTAGATACCCTGATATTTTCAATTTAGCTATAAACACAGAGGTTATATGATAAACAACAAGTCTTGAAGAAGGTTAGTTCTGTACGCTTGTTACAATTATTTATCTAGCGGTAGAGCCCATTTGAAAGTTTAATTCCAATTTGATTTGAAGCAATAGTCACAGAGTAATTCATTCTTGCATATTTGATTTTCAAATGTGCTTTCCCATTAAAAATTGTATCTCTTTAATATAGTTTAGATAATATTGAAGTGAATTTAGATATTTTTAGGATCTTTGCAATAGGTAGTGGTAATATTTTAATACCTTTCATATGTAGATAGACATGTAGACAGGAGGTGGTTGTGGACATCAGATTGATTATTAGTCAAAATCAAACATAAATATTTAACTTCTTAACTGGGGCTGGGACTGAAAATAGAGGACATGGAGAATTATATACTATCAGCATACTCACAAAACATAGCTGGTAATGGGTGAAATATGATTTGAGCATATGAGTCAACTGTGTGTTATCCTCATTTTAGAAAAAGGGTAATGTGCAATAAACTTTAAGAAATGTAACAAAATACTTTCAACATATGTTTTTCAGCAACAGCTGAGTTCTTTCAAGACTTGTGTGCCCACTTATAATCCTACAACTGAAAAGGAAAAAAAATTTAGAAAAGTTTCATAGGTCATCAACATGATAATTAATAAACTGGCAATAAAAGTGATGAGTAAGTTCCAAAGAACGTTTTCATGTTTAGTCTTGGTTAAACACTGAGAGATGGGCCTGATCTCTAAGTATATAAAAGATGAATATACAAAGGAGAGAAGCCAGCTGTTCTTCTTTACTGGTGACTGAAAAGGCAAAAATGGGTCTAATTTGTGATGATCTTGAGGACATAGGCCTAGGCAAAGTCTACTGTTTGGGTAACATGTGGATAATGTGCCGCTCCTTTCCTCAAAGGATATTCTGGGATGTTTGACCTTTAAAGAAGCCTTCCAACTCTATTTCATGATTCCAAAAAAGAATCAAGTTATGTTTGAACAAGATAAAAGAATAAGTAGGAGAAAAAAACTTTCAGAATGTCAACAACAACATACAAACTCGGATTAGTTGTTAGTCACTCTTTGTTCTCCACTAGAAAATTTATAACTCTGAAAATGAAAAGGAATGTTTGGTGGGTGGATATCAATGTGAAGAATAATAAAGTTTAAAGTTATTTATAAATTACAAAATTAGGCCATCTCAAACAACCTATTAGTGTAATATGAACTTAGCATGCTTTGTCTTAAATGGAGATTTAACTATTAATGTGTCTTCTTCTTCCCACTGAACATGGTGTGATAGACAATCCCTAACGTCTCAAAATCTTCTGCTGGGGACTTTTTGTCTGGAGTGATCTTTAGTTATACACTAGGTGAGAAGATATTTTCAAGCCATCTTCCCTGGATGAGATGACATTTCCACTGACGCATGTTTTAACAATTCATTTCTCTCACTCATCAGATGTTTTTGACTTTTGGAAATTTCATCACTCCTAAATGCTCTGCCCTCACAAATTTGGGTTAAACATTTCTATCATTCCCCAAAAATGTTTTATAGTCTAGCTCTAGTTCAGAATACAAGCTAAGTGTAACATAACTTGACTTCTCAAACAGTCAAAGCTGGACAGAAGAAAAGCATGTTCACAGGAATGCTGGCAGATATACTTCCAGTTCTAGCCAGAAAACAGTCTTTTCTCACATTATTTCAGCATGTCCAGTTCAATCCAGGTCAGAAACCAGTGATGCCAAACATTCGCCTGTGTTTCTGGCCCTTCAGAAATCAGCAAACCCTTGGGTGGCTGAGAATATATTTATTTAAGCATGATCCTCCTTTAAAACCATTTACCCTGCCTGGTAGAAGCTGTGGGAACTATTGATCTCACAGACAATGATTCTGTCGTGTAACAATCCAAGTTTTTTGTTTTTCTCTGTGTTTTCATGCTTTATTTTATTTTCTGAATTTAGTAAGAATTCCACTATATCATTAACTTTAAAATTTATATTTATTTTAGTTATTCGTCAAAACCAAATACAAATACTTAGCTTCTTGATTCAGCTTGATTTAACTCTTGATTTGGCTTCTTGATAAGCATATTGGTGAAAAAGAAGGATACATGTGCTTTAAACAAAAATAAAAAACTTTTTAAGTCACGTTAGGTATTTGACTCTCCAAAATAACAAACAGAATAAAAGATGCTGTGAATGTTGTGGTTCTAGTTGACAATGAGTTCTTTCTTGTCTTAGAATTAATGAGATTTTTGGCTATATTTATATAGACTAAAAATTTAAAAATTCTTACAGAAAAAATATACCCTTTACACAACATTTATGCAATAAATGACAATAGGCTTTCTTCTAAAGATATATCTAGGCCCATATTATAATAGAAAACATGAGGATCCATATATGAAAGTTTCTAAGGGTCTACCCTAGGTTTTAAGGTATATAGTTTCCAGTTTCCTTCATGCTTGTGTAATTCTTCTCTTTCAAATCAAGAAAACTGGTTTTTAGTAATATATATTGTTTATGGAACAGTACTTAGGTGTTTTATAAAGTTTGAACAAAACTTGAATAACCAAGAAGAAAGCCAGGGATGTCTGGTTGCATTAGCAGTGATAATTTCAGCCAGGCAAGTGAGCAGTGGTGTTTGCAGGACTGTCCCTCTGGTGTGCCATCGTTAATGTGACTCAGAGCCTGTTTTCTCCAGGGCTCTTGGTTCAAGTTCTTGAACAAGAGTATCTGATTGATCACTGGCCTGAGGCAGGAGGAATATGGAGTTAGTACTTACTGTATAATTTAACTGCATATATTAATTTTACTAATGTGTTACAAATCATATACTCACATCAAGGGAAAAAGAAACCCCAAGAGTATATAAAAATATGATAACAGCAAGACTGGCAATATCCAATAGTAGCCCACATACAAAAAACGATACTATGCATTAGTTGGATTAATGTTTTACCAATTTGATTCTGCATCCATCAGAAGTAAAAGACATCGCTTTACACGTGATACCACTATTGTGGTTGAGGGGCTTCCATTCTTATGAGATGACAAATGCTTAGTTAATTCATTAGTCCAATGGCATTTAAAAATTACTGTACTAAGAAAATTGGATTATTTTCTATAAGATCTCATATCTTACAAATAGTTCTCAGGAAAAAGACCATGTAAAGATGGAAATACATTGAGTAGGTAGATGAAAAGATAACATCTCTATTGAAAAAGTACATAGATTTGAATTTCTTTCTTTCTTTCTTTCTTTTTTTTCCGAGACGGAGTCTCATCTGTCGCCCAGGCAGGAGTCCATCGGTGTGATCTCTGCTCACTGCAAGACAAGCTCTGCCTCCCGGGATCACGCCATTCTCCTGCCTCAGCCTCCCTAGTAGCTGGGACTACAGGTGCCTGCCACCACCCCTGGCTAATTTTTTGTGTTTTTAGTGTAGACGGGATTTCACCGTGTTAGCCAGGATGGTCTCCATCTCCTGACCTCGTGATCCGCCCGCCTCAACCTCCCAAAGTGCTGGGATTACAGGCGTGAGTCACCATGCCCGGCCAGATTTGAATTTCTTTTCTCCTTTTCTTCTTTCCTTTTCTTTCACTTCCTTATTTATTTATTCTTTTTCTAAAATTCCTTATGTCTTATAAAGGAGGTAAAAATATTTTAGTTTGGCTTTTTTAAGTAAAGAAAACTCAAACCACTCTATACAATATGCTATATACAACATATTTTAGTAAATACTGACTAGTTCTCAAATATTTTTCTTAGAGTACAAACCCTATAGTCCATGTATTATTTTGTAGAGAAAGTATAGAGAACATTTACCAGTACAGACTTTTCCTTCCTTCTTTATTTTTGTTAAATGAGTTGTTACTTTGTAAAGAACCCATATTTTCTTTTTCTTAACTTGAAGACACTGAAAATGATTGTTTTCCTGATAAAAAATTACTTGAAAATTTCATGCACAGATGAATTGAATAATGGTTTCAAATCTATTTTAGATACTAGCACACTAATCTTTTTCTTTACACATATGTGAGGTTTTGCTTTCTTGGACAACTTAATTCTGAAATAATGTAGTGTAGAAGAAAATCAGTCATGTCAGCATTAGTCTACACATGTAGCAGCTACTTTAGTAAACTGTGAAATATCTCAGGAAT
Source organism: Papio anubis (assembly GCF_008728515.1). NCBI lineage: Eukaryota > Metazoa > Chordata > Mammalia > Primates > Cercopithecidae > Papio > Papio anubis. The sequence continues at coordinate 72,589,917 of NC_044985.1, read as the reverse complement.
TTTATTCTGTACTACATTCTGTTTTAAATGGTAATGTTAATGACTTAAAATTGGTCAAGAATCTATTATGATAATAATGGCTAACAAGCTCATTATACAGTGGTAAAGGAGTCTAATTGAATTTGGTATTTTGAATTTACAAGGTTGCAAAGCAACTGTATTCATTTGTTGACATCTTACATCATAAAACTATTTTCTCATTTACCTACGTGAAGGAAAAGAGGAATATTGTATTTATACGTATTTCTAATTTCTTAGTTCATAATTCTTCATTCTGTAGAACATTATCTCATTTTTTCTTAGTGGAGTTAGAGGTAGCGGAGACAGTGGGCAAATTTACTGGCAGTACTACCTGATTTCATCATTGTTTTAATTTAATTCACATATGTCTGACAAATTTAAAAAGCAACCATCTTAAGCAAGATAAAGGGACTTTTTATTGGTAATCCCTAAGGATTTAACCAGTTCCAGCTGAATCATCAGAAACTATCAGAAACTGCATTTTCTTTCCCTTCTCTTTCCCTGCCTCCTTTTTTGCTCAGGTCTTTTATATTGTGCCAAACACATTGATTTAAAAACTTTCTCAGAACACATCTAAAAGATGTGACTGATTTTGAACGTGATCTTAGGCACTGTTAACAAATGATATTTCAATGAATCTAGCTGTCTGAAATAATCAAAATGGACTACTAAGGCTTTTCATATAAACGGACCCATCATAAATTTTTAAAGCTATCTAACACCCCAATCATCTTTAATAATGACTGCAATTCATTCCTAAAATTTATTTGTTACATTTAAATGTCTCTGTATTATACTGACTTTGTTAATCATGGCGCTTATTTGCTCATGCAAATGGATTGTTAAGAGGTCATGTTTGTCAGCTTGCTAGCAGACTTTGACTGACTGATATTGGCTCTCTTTTTTCCTATTACTTCATTTATTGCATTATTAAATCAATACTTACTTTAGAAGCCAAGAAAATGTTTTATACTGCAATATGGTTGCCTCCCTAGAGTTCATTAGCTCATTTTCCTTCCATTAACTCTGTGTGCACTGCACTCCTTTGCTAACTTTTCTGATTCTGAAATCCTAGTTCACATGTAAGTAGAAAACCTTGAATTTTCCTAGAATGTTAAGACTGAAAATAACCTTACAGATGATCTATTCTAGATTTCTGCTTTTGTGTCAGTGTTGTTTCCAGATCTCCTTGTGGCAAGATCATGTCATGTAAGCCTGAAGCTCAATATATGCTTGATTAACTCTGGAAAATACTTGGATTTATGGAGAAGTTTAGTCTTCCCTTTCAATGACCTATTCATTATGTTACTGTATTTTTAGTGCTTTCAAAGAGCTTCAATATGAAAAGAGGGGTTTTTCTCTTTATTCCCAGTTACACAGTCAGTTTATGATGTTTTTAAAAATAGATTGTTCTGACTGCTACTCAAGTATTATTTCAATTACATCAAGGTACATAAACATCCAAGTTATATATTCATATATGCTCACATGTTAGCACAAATTTGGCTCAACATTGAGAGCCAATGAAAACCCCTTGACCAAATACACTGAGTTTTCTACCCAGCTTAACACCTACCTATTTCTTTCCAGTAGATTTAATTTAGATAATGTTTTTAAAATTTGAATTAAAAATGCAGACTGCCTAATACTTTAAAATCTATTTTTCCCTAAAGGTCATCACTACTGTCTCTGACTTTTAGTATTAATTGTCTAGTAAAGGTACTTCATGGGAGAGCTGGCTTCAATGAAAACCCCACATTTTTAATAAAGAAACTTTATTTAAATTATCATTTTAGAAAATTACCTTTGATTAATTGGCATTTTGCCTTGGTCAAGGCAAAAATCATATTACTGATTTATGTTTGTGGAAGCAATGGCTAGTGAACTCATTAATTTTAGATCTATTATATTTTGTAGATAGTGTTCTGTGTTGAGCAATAGGAATGTTTTCACTGCCTTTTTCCAGGAATTCTATTCCCCCTGAATATTAGAGATTTGTCTTAATTTTTTAAAAGTTCATAGCTTTATTTTCTAAAACAAGGAAGAACAGAAGACAGTTACTTATAATCAAATAGAGATTCTCATGGCTACTGCTGACTTGGTTACAAAAGTTGCATTTGCTTTCCTAGCCAAATTAGCATTTTGCTCTTTCCCATGTTTCTCTATCTAAAAGGGAGGCTGCGTATGCTACGCTGTCAGCTTTTCCAGCAACACTCACAAATATTTTCCTTATGCTGCAAACTAAGCCCTTAACTCAGTGTCTCACCCAGTAGACATTATTCATTTTGAAACAACACAGCTGTATTTCAGATTTTACATCTGATACCTTTCCTCCATGAGTTAAGTTGTGAAAGTAAGCAAAAATATGGAGAGAAGTGCCTTTAATAAATTTCACTGAGAGAGAGAGAGAGAGAGAGAGAGAGAGAGAGAGAGAGAGAGAAAGAATCTGTCAATGCAATCAACATTCAAAGGCTAAAAGCAGGGTGTGACTGTTGTTAAGAGGTGAACCAGAACTTTTGGAATAGATATGGAACATTGGGATATTTATTTTTAAAAAATGTTGCCAATTCAATTGGTTTATTTACCATTGAACATCATTCCTTTGATAAAATGTGTATACAAATAATTAAATTAATTAATTTTTATCTTTTTTCTTTACTCTGCCTTTCAGTAGTAAATGGTGAGTAGTTATGTCTTGTGACATGGAAGTTTATCTTTAAAAATTCATGAAGCTAATAGCATCATAAAAGAGAGATCTGGATGTGGAAATACACCCAGTTCACAAAAGAGGTGGAAGGTGTGGATGTGCCATATAGCTAACTGTAGGAATGGAAGAAAGTAAATTAGGAGGAGAAGGTGACATCCAGAAAGTGGGATGAAAGGTGGTGATTTGATTAGAAATCAGTATCAAAGAGGTTCAAAAGTGGCACTGAGATTTCCATGAGGCAAATAAAACACCGTAACCAGGGTTTCTGTAGTATTTTCTATATGTTATTTTACATATAGAGATAAAAGATTTTTTTTTTTTAAACAAACAACAACAACAGCAACAACAAAAAAACCATGACATTGGTCATGGGGTTTGAGGAACAGAAAAGGGGAACTGGAAAAGGAAGACAGTGCTACCATGCTAGAGAATTTTTCTGGCTTTCTAGACATGGTCTTTTACATAGGAAGGGAAAAAAATGACTTGACTAAAGCCAGACTAATAGCAACATTAACTTTATGCTGTTCTAGATTTTATAAAATATACTTAAATTTGGGTCAGAATTGATTCTAGGACAAACATGTAAGATGGTGGAAAGAGCAAATAGAAGAAAAGGAAATTAAACAGGAAAACATAGAAGTGCAATGAAAGGCCTAGAAAATCTCTAAGAGACTCTCTGTTTCTGATACTGGTGGAATAGATTATTCAGATCAATCATCCTCCTGAAAGCAATTTAAAACGTCAGTAAAATATTTGAAAAATAAAATTTCTTCTTTAAAACAGTAAGAAAATGAAAATGCTTTAACTAATTACCAATGGTAAAATAGGGCAATAGCTGAAACCAAAGAAGCAAGCAAGCATATATGCTATCTTTGTCCTGTAGGTATTTGTTGACTTAGGAAATAAAAGAAACTTCCTTATGATAAAGAGTATAGGACACAAAGATGGGAGCACACATAGGCAGGGAGTGTAACAGGAGACTCTCACATTATCTGAAACTCTAAGGGCTACACTTTCTGGGTGAACATAAACCAGAAGAGAACTATTTCTTACATGCAATTACAACACAGGTTTCTACTCCTTGAGTGGTCCAAATAATTTAAACTTTTGGCATAGTTTAAGGCGCAGACAGATGGGTAGTGCTCCCAGTTATCTCATAAGAGAACACGAATCTTGTCCCCCCAAAAAGGAACTTTTTCCATAGTTTAACATTTCTAAAATATAACCAGTAATAAAAAATAACCTATCACAGAGGAAATAAATGTAAACCAGAAGAAACAAGAGAATAAAAAACCAACTGTAAAGATTTTAAATTACAAAGTAATTGGATGCAGATGAAAAATATAGTATCCTTACTACAGTTAAGTGGAAAAACACAAGATTGAAGATATATATAGGGTTTGAATATATATATATTAAAGTGATATAACCATATTTGAAAAGGAACCAAATTGAAATTATGAAGAAGGCACAATAGACATTTAAAAAAGAAAATTTAAAAAGTTAAAGATAGAGTTCATGATATGGAATATAAGTTAGAAGAAATTATCTAAATTACAGCATAAAATAATCAAAAGATGAAAAAATGCTATTTCTGACTAAAAGAGAGTAAATTGTGAAGAGGTTTAACATATGTATAAGTGCAAGAGAGAGAGGAATAAAAGGAAAAAAAGACATAGTGGTTCTGAATTTTCCAGAAATGACAAAAGATATTGCATTACTCAGAAATTTGCATCAATAATACTACATAACAAACAACCCTCATATTTCAGTAGCTTACAATAAAACAAATGTATTTTCGTGCTCGCAATTCATCAGACTGGTTGAGGATCAAGTTCAGTCACTGTTCTATATGACTCTCATTTTGGTACTTGCAGCTGATTTAAACATGCTCTTCTCATGGTCTTTGTTGTTAGCACAAGAGGGAAAAATAAAAACACCTGGTATCCCATAGGGTCTTGGCTAGGTACTGACATATTCTCACTTCTGCATTCCACTGACCAAAGCACATTCTGTAGCTCATTACCAGTGAGGTGGAGACATATACTCTGTCCATTTTCAGCTAAGCTATGATGAAGTAGGGGAGGAAGAATATAAAAACATGACTCAGATACCTATCCACAATTTCAAGAAATTCAATAAATCCCAAAAAACAAATATGTAAACAATAGAAACCAAAGGCAAAGATAAAGTTTAAGTGTGGCCAAAAGATGTATTCCTTTCCAACTAGTGACAACCAGGCATTCAGCTGACTTTTCAAGCAATAGCAACAAGAGTAAATATTTTTATTGTGAGTGAACTAAAAATGTTCACATTAAAATACAATGATTGTCAGACTAGGTGAAAAACAAAATATAACTATGAACTACTTACAAGAGAAACATCCATAATAAAAGATGCAGAAATATTAAAATTTGGAAGATGAAAAAATATATATGATTAAAAACAGTAGGTAAAAGAAAGCTATGCAGTTTGACATCTCTCTTTGTAAGACAGATTTTCATAAATGGTGATGAGCACATATAGAGGTTGGTGTGAAAGTCCAATGGAACATCTTATGTAGTTAGAATTTTTGTGCATTTTAAATAAAAATAAATGTCATTGGTATTATCCCTCTTTTCCCCCATCCTTAATTTAGATATCTTCTATTTTAGACATGTGAGAATAGCTTTCATGTCTAATCTTTTTTCTTAATTATGTGTTTTCTTCTTCCTTGGAGATGTTCTCTTCATTTAATAATTATTGCGTATTTTCTCCAATGACATTTACCATTAAATGCCCATTGAACAGTAAGAAAAGTCCTCTTTTTCTTGAACTATGAAGGCAAAAATATAATTTCTTACAACCAGAAAAAATGCATCTCATGCATGGCTACTGAATAATAGCTACTACTAATAGAAAACAGCAATGTATCTTGTATTTTTATATATCCAAATACAACTGAATGTTCTTTGAGTCATTATTAATTGATATTGTTACTATATTTCATTTGCTTTGTTCATTTTGACAAGTCTAAAATGCAGACAAATTTCTCTGTCTTCCCTTTTCTTTTCCCTTACTTCCTTACTTATCATCTTTTTCCTTACTTTTAGACAAACTGAATTTTTTTTTTTTTTTTTTTTTTACTAAAAGCATTTCAAGGATACTAATCCTAGATTTTAACCATATGTTAGCAAGTACAAATATTATAAACAAACAGAGCTGGAGAGATTAGACTGGATTGCATGAGCTGAAATGTTTACAATCTCAGAAGTTGGTGGCCATTTTTTTTTAAAGAAGATTTTGTGCTTACTTGTTCTGGATGGATCAAAAACATAGAACTGGGTGTGTGTAAAATTGTAATGCTTGAAAAGTTGCTACTGTAATTGTAGTGGGAAGAGAAATGGACAGGTAGGAAGAAGACTTGGATTCCAGGCCTGATTCTTCCACTTAATGTGATGTGATCTTGGAAAAGTCACTTTACCACTTGGAATCTGAGGTTTTGACTGAGTAAAACAGAGATAATAACACATCTTGAGGTTGGTGTGAGAGTCCAGTGGAACATCATATGTGATTACAATCTTTGTGTGTTTAAAATAAAAATAAATGTTATTGGTATTATCCTACTCTTCCCCTGCAGTCAATTTAGGTTTCTTTTCTTTTCTTTTCTTTTCTTTTCTTTTCTTTTCTTTTCTTTTCTTTTCTTTTCTTTTCTTTTCTTTTCTTTTCTTTTCTTTTCTTTTCTCTTTTCATTTTTCTTTTTTAAACAGAATCTTACTCTGTTACCCGGGCTTGAGGGCAGTGGTGTGATCTCCTCGGGTCACTGTAACCTCCATCTCCTGGGTTTAAGTGTTTCTCCTCTTCTCCTGCCTCAGTCTCCCGAGTAGCTGGGACTACACGTGTGCACCAGCATGGCCAGCTAATTTTTGCATTTTTAGAGACGGGGGTTTTGTCTCGTTGGCCAGGCTGGTCTCAAAATGCTGACCTCAAGTTATCTGCCTGCCTGGACCTCCTAAACTGCTGGGATTACAGGTGTGAGCTACCACGCCTGGACAAATGTAGGTATATTCTGTGTTTTGAAGTTTCTCCCCATTTGAATCTCCTGTGCTTCAACTGAATGCCCTTATCTCAATGTTCCACCTATATCCACTATTCCATGCATCAGATCTCCCTTCTTCTGCCTCTGACAAAACTTTTCTACACACTGTGCCTTCTAAATTTGATCTTGAACTAAACCAAATACCAAATAATCAACATATGCTAAATTGCCGATAGCCACTAATTGCGTCTCTCTTGCTAAGAGTTTTTCCACGAAAGTCATCAGTTATTAAAGATTTTTTTAGATGTTTTGTAATTCAAAAAATATGTGTGTGCTTGAGGACAGGATAGTCGTAGGACAGCAAGAGATCTGACTTCACCGAATTTGCATCTTCTTTTCAAATGAAGGATAAACCTTGCAAAAATAGTTCTCGTGAGTGATGAGAAACAAAACAAATGAAGCATAATTGGTTGTTTGAAAAATTACTCACATTATACTCAGTTGTGCAGAAAAACATAGAATTTCCTCATTGTCTAAAGTTACCATGATCTGTCTAGTCATTCTCATCCACTGAGTAGTTGTAGGGCAAAGGCTTGGAAGAATTAAATAGGGATCAATTTAGTTTAAAACTTAGAGTACATGATAATTTGAAGGGTCTCTTTAGATTCAATTTACTCACTTTGGAATAATAGCTTAGAACTTTCAGATTTCTTTCTCTATTCCCCCGGCTCTTGGGTAAGACACTTGAGGTTTGAGGGATAGACATTTATGACCGTGTGGTGATGGAAAAAGAAGTTTTCTGGTTCTACCCTGAGGGTTGTGTGTGTGCCAGAGCTCTCCCTTGAGATAAGGCTGACCTTTCCTGTCCCAATTCATTCTGTGTGGATTGCTGATGCCCACCTGATTAAGTTGTGGCCTATTTATTCTTTGTTTGCTCAAACCTGAGGTGGACTTTTTTGCTGATGTATCCTTCCTTGGATTCGTGGCAGTACTGTATACCTCTCAGTCCTTTCCACGCCATGCCAGGCTCCATGACAAATCTACTGGCTCTAAATTGGCATCCATGATTCTTATAAAATGAGAACTAGAATTTTCCCCTGTTTGACCACACCATGTATCCCTCATAGATATGCTGGCAAGGCTCTTTGTTGGCATAAAATCACCTTGCAGATCAGTTACTTCACCAAAGCCTCATTCCTTTGGCCTTCTCTTCCATTTGTCTAATGCATTTGTCACATTCTAGACCAATGTCCAGAGAGGGGAGGGTGGGATCCACATAGCTCACCCACTGGCTATCCCTCTACTTTGCTTTGTTTTGTTTGTTTCTTACCACAGTTCCTGAGTTGGGAAGGGTTGGCTGTGCTCCCATGGCTTTCTCTGATTCCCTGAGTTGACATCTCCTCTATACACTACCCTGAAACTTAAATATCAGATCGAGTATAGAGAGAGAGAAAAACTCACTTCCAGTAAAGCAATGGAAATTGGGGATTATTTTTTAAAATACCACTCTTGTTACACAGAGAAGAAAAGTAAAATATATCTTCGTGAAATCTAGTGAGCATACCTCATGAATATCTTTTATTCCTTCTTTTCTGTGACACCACTCTTTTCTATTCTTCTCCGATGACCTCTCCTTTCCTGTCTTTTTGGGAATAATCCTCTATTAGTCCACTAAATGCTGGTATCACCTGGTTTTTGTCCTTATGGTTATCCTTGTCCTATTCTCAATCTCTCCCTAGATTATCTGAACCACTTCCATAGCTTCACGTAACACATATTGTCCTATGGTTCACTGTTACAAGAGATATGTTTCATTTTTCTATTCCTATTTTGCTAATACAGTTACTAGCAGATAATGGGCACTCAATGAATAATTGTCAGTGGAATAAGTACATGTTCCCCCATAGCTGAGAAATCTCTGAGACTATTGTGCTTGCCTCAAGTATAGGTAGAAATAAAATGCAAACAAAATGCAACCCATACATATATTCAGTGGTTATGGGAAGCTTTTTTTTTTTTTTTTTTTTTTTTTTTGCCAATATAGAGAATTTCCATCTAATAACAGGGCTTTTAGGTGAAAACTTAAACTTTTCATTTCAGAAATTTGAATTTGACTTTTTTTTTACATTTATAAAAACGCATGATTCCTAGCTATACACACATAGATCACATGTGGTTCTAAGTCATACAAAAAAAAAAAATGAATCCATTCATTTCACATTTTATCTGCTTACCTGGAGGAGAGAAAAATTCAAGCAACTAAATATTTAAAATAATTGATTTTTCATTTTAAGAGCTCTTTAATCTGAGAACTATTAAAGACCTCATTTTGAAAGAGTAAAATAATACACCACTACCACCTGTGGCACCAATACAATCCTAAAAACGAAGGGAGGGAGAGAGAAAAAGAGACAGAGAGGGAGAGAAAGAGAGAGAGAAGCAAATTGCAATGGATGTTTCAAAAGTAATTTAGAATCTACTTGTATGTCACAGATTCTTTTACAGTAAAGTGTGTAAGACCCTCCTACCTCCTTCTTGTTGACAAAGGAATGAATCGACTGACTAAATTATTTTAAAAGCTTAAAGTCAAAATTTCTTAAATTCAAAGAAATGACTTTGAAATTAACTACAAATCACAATGTCCTTTTGCATGGTAAAACAAATAAAACATTATTAGATGATGAAAGGGTTGAAAGTTGATGGACTCCCCCGTGCCCCCGCCCCACTTGTAGGTTTTTTTTTTGTTTTTTTTTTTTTTTTTGAGATAGAGTCTTACTCTGTCGCCCAGGCTGGAGTGCAGTGGCACAATCGCGGCTCACTGCAACCTCCACCTCCCAGGTTCAAGCAATTCTCCTGCCTCAGCCCCCAAATAGCTGGGATTACCGGCGTGCACTGCCACGCCCAGTTAATTTTTGTATTTTTAGTAAAGATGGGGTTTTGCCATGTTGGCCAGGCTGGTCTCGAATTGCTGAGCTCAGGTGATCTACCTGCCTCGGCCTCCCAAAGTGCTGGGATTACAGGGGTGAACCACTGTGTTGGGCCAGTATTCATCTTTTTAAAATAAAATAGATAGCTACTTTTCTGAACTTTTAAATAGAAATTAAATATTTTAAGTAATCTCAGCACAGAAATGAGTTACCCATGGGCCAATAACTGTGGTTTGAGTCTTATTATTTTAGCTCCTGTCTTAGCATTAGCCCTCATCTATACACACCTATGAGTATGGTTATACTATACATACACGGAAAAAATGGCAAGAAAAATAAGTAAACTGACTAAACTAAAATGCTTACAATGCTTTTTCTAATTTTAAGATTTCAGCATCCTATTTTTTTTTCAGATACATCTGATAATGAAAGAAGGTTCTTTTTATATTTTTTTAAAAATATGAAAATATTAACCTTGTAATAAAAATAATACTTCAAACACTTCCAAGTATGGAATTTGATGTATAATCCCAAAACTACACTAATAATTTCCCTTCAAAAGTTATTTGAATTAATTGAAATTATTATAAACAGAGAAATACCACATATCCTCTATAGACTTCCTCAATCACAGATCATGTGAAAGAGGGCATTGTTTTAGAGATTTACTCCCTTACAGATTGATTTTTCTTTATTAACTAGCAAGATAGCATTAAATTGATTTTTAATGGTTTTTATGTTTAGATAACTAATACATTTTGTAAGATTTTAAATAATGTGATCTATGTGAAACAAAATCTTATCTTTGTCTTTTAGAGGTATACAGTCAATATTCTATAATAAAAAAGTCAGTGGGAAGACTTTCACAACATATCCCCCAAATTTTCAGTTACATTTTCTCCAGACAAGCTTCAGTGTCACAATACTGTGACTCCTTTTGAATAAACATGTAGGTTCTATGTGGGCCTCTGCCACTCTCCGTTATATTCTAACATATTAAAATATCATATAGTTTAAAAATATTAGGATAAAACACATATTAAAAACTGTGATCAAGAACTTTGTAAAATGGGATTTTGGTTTACTTGACATTAAATTGCAGATTATTAATGCTGCAAAGATAATTTTTAGGTGGATTCTTTGTGTATATATTTGTTTGGGTCATGGGAGTGGAGGAGAATGGTAAAATAATCAGTCTGATATCTTCAGCTTTCTCCATTTTATGAAGCAGTGTATTCCATGTGTTTATAGCTGGATCTAACAAAAAGCTTTCTTTTTTCACTTGATTTGGGCATTTGTTTGTTTATCTTTTCTCAGGCTGCTTCTACAAACACAAAGTTGCAATGACCTAACATATTACAGAACTAGCCTGTGTTTACTTTCCCCCCATTTGACCACCCACAAGTTGAGTCAGAGTTGTACTTTACATTTTCCTAAACCAAAACCACATGGAGGAAATACACTTCCTTGGGTCTCTTTAAAATCATGAAATTAAGCCTTTCTTGGATTCTATCTCCAACAAGTAACAGATAATCTTCTGCCTGTGAATACCTCTAAGTTATTAAGCAGGGAGTGTTGTTGCAGCTGGTCTAGAAATGAAGGCCCAGAAACAGTCACAGAACTTAGAACTGAAAAGAGTAACAGAAATCAATTAAATTCAAGTGCTTCTTATAGGTGGGGAAACTGTGGCTTAGAGAGGCTGAACTCTTGTCCATGGTTATTATGAAAACCAAGATGAGACTTGGTGACTGGGTTTCTAGCCAGAGTCTACTCTAATTAACCACTGTATTCCCACTGAACCCATTGCTAAAATGTTTAACTAAGCAAGGGATCCATTTGCTGATTTGTACAATTGCATCTTTTCTCATTTCATATCATCTGCTGAATGTGCTAAGTAAAATTAGAATTAAATTTAATTATTTAATATTAGCATAAATTCAAAAATATTTTTGACCCTTTATATCTTTCTCTGACCCTTTTTCCTCTCTGAGGAAATGGTATTCTTGCAAGTTATTTGTGTCTTGAGCCCATTTATTTCCTCATCCTCTGGTCTGAAATGGCTACTGGGATGTTGCCTTGTCCTGGCAATAAAGCAACTTCACACTGACCTATTTTGTTAGATGCAATATTGTTCTTCTAGGCTTCACAAAAGCTTCTTAGTCCTTAACAATACATGAATGAGTCCTCTGGACACAAATACATATTTCACTTATTTCTACATAATGTCTCTGAATAATAATTGTGAGTTTTAATATACAGTCAATATTATTATGGAAAATCCTTAACAGGTAATGGCATTGAGAATTTTCAGGCTTTCTGAAATTTAAAGCTGCAACACTTTAAATTTGGCTTTCCTAAAACAATCCAAAGTCTGGCTCAGATTTTAGCATCCTATCTAGAGCACTCCAAACTATGTATGTAAAATTTTCTTCTTCCAAGAGGAAAATAATTGCTCTTCTTTATTATTTTAATCCTTAGCATGCAATTAAATAATTGATTTGAGATCACATAGGGAATTTCTGAAGGGTCTCAGAAGTTAGAGAGAAAATTATAGTCACATTAGCTCGACTACATCATTCATTCAAAGGATCTCAGCATATCAAGCCAAAGTATGACTTTTTCGTTTTGAGGAGTAACATTGAGAGCCATTTTAAAACCCAATGTTTCACTAAGAAACAATGCAAATTGAGTGAATTCTTTTCTACCTCCTGCCTTTTGGAAAATCTTCCTCAATTACTACACTCTTTTCATCCAGCAAGTTACACTGCCTGTGGGTAGTAACTTTTCATTTTATTTTTCTTCTCTCATATAATATCTTGAGAAAGGGATTCTGTCCTAAAGATATCACCTAATGGGCTTTCAAGTAATTAACTGGTACACTTTTACTTACTATTTCCCAGAAGACTAAGACACACTAAATTATTCTACCTTGCACTACTACTGCTTATTTAGATCACACTAAATCCTATTTTAACTCATACAAGTTAGGTTTAGATTACAGCTGATAGTCATCTTGACAAGCCAGATGTGGTATTATGATCCATGGTCAGAATACTTCTCTTATGAGGCTCCTCTACTGTGTCCAAATACAACCTCCAGCTCTTTCCTTCATGTCCTTCTTTATCCAGCCTAAAGCCCATAAAACACAGTTTTCTGCCAATATTCTCAAACTCCCTTGCCCTGCTCTTTCTTGGTGTTAACAGTCTATCTGGTAAAACTCGATCTAATGGTATTCAAATATCTACTTTCTCTGCTTCTGTTTCCAAATGGCTAAGCACTGCTGGAATATTCACATGATAGAACAATCTGGGTCTATGACAAATTCATAATCCCAGCCTTGAAAGGACATTCAACGCTGCTAGACGATTCAACTACAGCATCTCTGGACTACTTTCCTACTCTCGGCATTTCCTTCTTTAACCCTCTCTACCTACATCAAACCCACTCCCATTCACTCTCACTATAAGTAGGTTATCTGACCTCTCGTTCAGAGAGAAATAATATTAATTTTATATATATATTGCTTACCAAATGTCTGGCACTAGTTTTTAAAATTTACATATATCAACTACCCTAGGAAAATAGTGCTATTTCTATCACCATTTTATAGAGGGACAGATAATTTAAATACTTTGCCCACAGTCACACAGCTAGCAAGTGACAGTCAGGTTTTCACTCAGATAGTCAGGATTCTAATTTGAGTCTATGCCTTTGACCACTATACATATTGCCTCCTCCTGAAACCACATGTGCAAACTGCCTACATCTCATAATAAAGCTCCGCCTCTTACCTGGGGCCAATCCTTTCCCTTACCTGTGACTACAGTTTTATGTTTTTATTCTCAGCAACCCCACATGATTTATTAAACTTCTTCTTTTGTGTATAGATTTACCCTCTTCTCATTCAGTCAACCATCTCCTCCTCTCTGCCCATCCACACATACATTTTTTGGAAAAGATGACTGTTCTCCCTTTTTACATGTTATCACCTTTTACTATCTACTCAGAACATTCTTCAGTCTTGACCCTCTACCCGTCCAGCTTTTACCTAGCTTACAACTGACCTCCATGACACCAATTCCAACACAAATTTTTCACCTCTCATTTCACTTGAGCTCTCACCACTGTTCCATTCTGTTGACTACTGCCTCATCTCTGAAACCCTGTCTTCCCTTGGCTTATGTGAAACAATTGTCTATCTATCTATCTATCTATCTATCTATCTATCTATCTATCAATCAGTCATCCATCTAATCTATTTCCCGTTAGTTCTGTTTCTCTGGAGAACACTTAGTAATGCATCTATCTCTACCTCAGATCTCTGTTTTGAACAACAAACTCACATATTACATGGGATATATGCTCCATGAAGTCAGTGACTGCGCTTTCACTCTATTCTATCCTGGTGTCTAGAAGTGTCTAGTAATAGTGGGCGAACAATAAATATTTTTAATTAAAGAAAAAATGATCTGTCTAACCTTGATCCTCTTTTAGTATTTCCTATTAGAGCAAGGCATCACTATTGATCCAGTTAAACTAAACAGCTTAGCAAAAATCGTTGATATTTCTATTTCCCGCGTTTTCTCAGAGTTGACAGTTGTGTTAGTTGGCTAGGACTTTTATAACAAAATACCACAGAAAGGACAACTTACACATCAGGAATTTATTTTGTCACAGTTATGGAGGCTAGAAGTCAAGTCTCAAGGTGTCTCAGTTTGGTTTCTTCTGAGCCCTCTCTCCTTGGTTTGCAGATGGTCAACATCTCATTGTGTCCTCACAAGATCTTTCCTGTCTATACACACAGTTCTGGTGTTTCTTTGTGTGTCTGAATTTCCTCTTTTTATAAGGACATCAATTAGATTAGATCCCACCCTAACAGCTTCAAATAATTTAATCACCCATTTAAAAGTCTTATCACCAAATACAGTCACATTCTGAGGTACTGGGGGTTAAGACTTTAACATAGGAATTTTTTTGGGGAATACAATTTATCCCACAATCATCTACCAACAAATTCATTTGATTTTTTTCTAAATATATACATCTTGAATCCAGATACTTTTCAGTATCTCTTCATAATCCAAGGTACCATTATCTTTTAAGATCTTCAAAGAGTCTCTGACTTCTAGTATTCAAATACTTGTATAATCTCCTACTTTCTAGTGCCATCTGGACCTAAATGCTAATAAACAGAATGTGGTCAAAGTGGTGGAATGGCGTTTTTGAGATTAGGTTACAAAAAGACTTGGGTCACTGCCGTGCTCTCATTCCCTTGCTCTCTCCTTGCTTGTTCTGACAAAAGTCAGCAGTCACATTGTGAGCCTTTGGAAAGGCTCAAGTGGCAAGGAGCTGAGGGAGACCTCTGGCCATGGCCCACAAGGAAACAGAGGCTTTCATCCAAGAACCCATGAGGAACTGAATGCTGCCAACTACCACTTGAGTGAGCATGGAAGTAGATCCTCTTCCCGTCAAGCCTTGAGATAACAGCAGCTCTGGATGACACCTTGATTGTAAACTTGCGAGAGAGTTACAAACAGAGAACCCAATTAAGCCATGTCCAGAGTCATGACCCACACAATCTGTGACAAAATAAGTGTTTATTGTTTTAAGTCATTAAATTTTGGGGTCATTTGGTATGCAGACATAAATAATTAACACACGTACTTACTACAGAAGTATACTAGCTTGTCTACTTACATTTATTCTGGCCTCCTTCAAATCAGTTCTTCATATGGCAGTCAGAGTGGTCTTTTCATAACACAAATCAGTTTATTTACTGCCTAAACTCTGCAGTAGCTTCCCATCTATTGCAGACCAGCTGTCTAACATAGCAAACAAAGTGTTGCATAGCCTGGCTTCTCTCCACATCCCAGGCCTCATCTCACACTCAGCTCTGCTCTCTGTCCAGCCATAATGAAATTCTTTGGTCCCTTCGTACTCACTATGCTGCACCCCACTACAGGCCCTTCATGTATGCTGTTTGCTCTGCTTAACATGTTCACCTCTCGTTTCTTCACTTTGTTAACACCTATTCTTCCTTTCAGATTTCAAAACTTCATTTTCTCAAGGAGTTCACTTCCCTCCAGGTCAAATCTCCATAGCATTTACTAGATAATGTTTTTACATATGATTCTGTAAAGGCTTTCCCTTCCACTCAAGAACAAGCTGCCTGAGAGCAAGGATAATGTTTAGTTGTTTTGTGTTTTTAAAAATATGGTATGTACCATGCCTGGCCCAGTGTCTAGCACAGAGTAAGTATACAGTAAATATTTATTAAACAAATAAATACATAAAACATCAGCAAAATGCCATGTATTATTCCTTTTGCCTTTTTCTGAGTGTTCCAATCAATAATTTTGCCTCTTAAAAACTATGCAAGCTCAAGTATACTATGCTACTATTTCCTGTAACTGGACTTTTCTGCCAAGTATTTATGAGATTATGTTTTTACAACAACTATTAGAGAAATACTGTAAAACAACATTTCTTATTATATGATGGCATTTAACCCTTCTGGATTCATGGTAAAACCATGACAGACTGAAAGGATAAGACTTGGCATCTGATAATGGAATTTGTCAGACTCAAAACTTTTGTCCAAAAAATTAATGATAAGCTTTTTTATTTGAAAATATCATCTCTTATTTTTAGCTTTTTAGCAAATCTGGATTACACAGCTGGGTGACAGATGTATATAGTCATAACCTTATAGTGGAGAAAGCGTGTTGGCTCTCTGATCACATTTTTTTGTGTGGAAATATTTCCATCTTTTAGATTGTGTCGTGTATACATCTGGATGTTGCGGCAAAAACACTGCCTATGTGTCACATTTTTTTGTATAAATCATGCCATGTCCTTGATACATTTGCCTCACCATTTACATGAATGTTAATTTGGGCATAGCTATTTCTCCGACAGACTGAAAATCATAGATAAATCTCTGTTCAGGACTAAAGAGAGATTCTCACCACATTCATTAACGTAATGGTAAATAAGTGAAAACTTCATTTAAATTTGTTTAGTTTTTCAACTCTGGGTTCCTCTTCCACATTTGTTTTAATATTTAGGTGTTTTCACATGCATATAAATGAGGCCATGCATGTAACTTAAATAAGCTAATTAGACTGGGTATTAAATCACTAGTATATGCTAGTGATTTAATGGCATAATATTCAGTATTTGGATACAATAATAGACATTCATACACATTAATAATAATGTAATAGGGAACGGTGAAGTTTCGTGCAAATGGGATAGTATATGCCTATTTTGCCAGAGGCAGCCACAACTTATTTTTAACTCACTAATTGTCGGTTCAGAGTTGCTAGGTAGGTATTGCAACTTTTTCTAGAGAAGTTGGAAATCTGGATTTTATATAAAATATCCCAATGATAAAATAATATTTTGTAAGTTTGCAAGACAGTTCAAATAAGTCTTTGGGTTTCATGTGAGATAATGGCCCTTTCTGGTATAGCAACAATATTGTATATTGGAAAACACATAGGTTTTGGAGAGAGACAGACCAGGGCTTGAATTCTGGTTCAGATAGTTTCTTGTATGGCTGGACAATTTCTTCTGAAACTTTGTGTCTTACATAATGAAGATACTATTTTGTTTTTTAATGTCAATAATATAAGTGGGTAATTAATAAATAGCAGCTTTTATTACTGTGACTTACCATAACTAAACTTTCTATCCACTTCCAAAGAGTCTCCCGTTCATAATTATTTTTATCCAAGTTTCCTTCAATAACCTTAAAGTCATATGATCATACAATCATAATTATTCATTTCATTCTGTTTATCCCAGCAAACATACTCTACATTTTGACAATGGAAAAATAAGTTCTGAGTTGAAAACTGAAGCAGATCTTCTATACAGTTCATCTGGAAGATGATATCCTGAAAGGGAGCATCTTCAAGTACTTCAGTTATTTTTATAAGAAGGATGGTGACCAAATGTGCTTCATCATCACTAAGGAATGATTAAGAGGAATGAACAAACTGTGTCTCTAAGGAATAAGGGTGGATATGAATGTATATAGAAGATAGACACTATAAATTATGGAATAACAAATAGAATTACAGCAGCATCGGTATTAATTCTTCTAAGGATTCCAAAATCCATATCAAAGCTCCTGTAGGGAGGGTTGTCTCATCTTCAAGTTCAAGATAGGCTATTCATAGGATCATTCAACAAGATGGACCTTTCTGTAAACGAAGTTCACCAAGCTTCTAATATTTTATTCAAATTTCAATCAACTCTTGAGAAGTTAGAAAATAGTTGCAAATCCAACACAAATATTGGACATAAGTACCCGACTTACATAATGAAATGCTTATTGGAAACTAGATACAATCAGTTCTACTAATATATTCATTGGCTGGTCCTACACCGTGGTGCTTAAAATGTCAGGTCAAATCAGTTCAAGATCCAGTTCTTCCAGATGTTTGGTGTTTTGAAGACAAAACATCTGGATGATGGGCTAAATGTTTTTATTATTAAATCAGTTTAATATTTGGCATCATGTAGACACAGCCTAAAGTAATTATGTTCTATGTAAAATGTAAATAGCAAGCTCAACAAGCCTAATCAAGAATTCTCGATATGGAGCAAATTTTAGAAACTTTCTAGTTTAATCTCTTTATTTTCTGGGTAAGGAAACTGAGTCCTAGAAAAATGACATGATTTAGCCAACATCAAATTACTTTTTGGAATCTCCAACTCTTAATTTTAATATTCTTTATGTCTTAGTTGTGCATGTAACATTGACAGAAGAAGGCAAAGGATTAGTGAAGAAAAATAGCCTTCCCCAAAAGAAACTGATTAAATGATCTGACAAGGATAAGATAAACATGGAGAGAATAAAGATCAAAATGAATGAGTTGAAAGAATGGAGAAAATGAGAAAGAAAATGCCGTGGTAAGTGGAACAACAACAACAACAACAAAACAAACAAACAAACAAACAAAAAAACAGGCTCCCTGAAGTTAATCATTATATTAAGAGTCTCCACTTCATAACTTAAATGGATGTCCTCAGTTAAAACATGGAATGATAAACAGGGCAACAAAGGCACTGGAATTCCAACAGAGGAATTTCTAACTCATTTAATTTAAGTAAGTTCAATATTTCTTTAATGTCATGTAGAAACAACCCAAAATCTATTTGCCATGTTGGAATGTGGACATGAGCAACTGAGTAAAAAATTGTTTTATTTTTCCAGACATTTCTCTACTTGGTGCCAAGCAACACATTGCCCACAAATTTAGATAAAAGTGAACAGTGTAATAAAATCGTCGAGTCTCATAGTCAGTTATTTAAAAAGCAAGCTTTGGAGTCAGAATGCCTGGGTGGAAATCCTGGCTCTACAACTTTCACAAATGATAGAACCATTCTCTGTGTTATTTATTTATTTATTTTTTCAATAATAAAGATGGTCATAATAACAGTACCCTAACCAGATTATTGTGAAGAATAAATGAAAATAACATGTAATTAATTTGGGACCGTCTTTAAAAAGTGATGTTAGCCATGTGTTATTATTAGTAATTATTATTTTATTTCATGTATGGATAAAGAACTAACAAATGTTGTGCAGCAGTAGATCCAAATTTAGTTAAAGTCATATTGTACATTTCCCTAAATTAACATATTGAGGACGTAATTTATACACAATACCACTCAGATACACAGAACACCTTTAGCATTTTTCTTTGGCAAAAAGTAGATATTGTCTTCCTCATGTGTTGGCAAAGAAGAGATAAACAAAACTATCTAATTTTTAGTTCTGTTGGCAAACTCAGTCCCATTAGTTATTTTAAATGGTTTCCTTCATACCGCCATCCCTAACTCTGCTCTTCCTTAAGACAAAATTTTGATATGGGAGCAAGAGACTTATGTAAACTTTTGGCATTGACAGGGAGGGGTCCTTAGATCTTCATTGTGTCCTCTGGATCTTCTGGATTCTAAATGGCTCTGGCTTGCCTGACATTTGCTTGAACAAGTCAACGTCTGCTGTGAATTGTGTTTTGATCTCTCTTGTCTTAATCAGGGACACATAGTCCTCCGGAGCTGAGTAAGCTTTACTTCAGCTCTTCCAGCCTGCAGAACTTGTTAAGCCTGGCTGTGACTCCCATTTGACTTTGATTCAGATGACCCCCTTCTTGACTTCTGTCCCTCACTCTGCTGAAGGTCTCCTCTTGCGATCTGCCCTTCGAGACTATCATCTGCCTCTTGCTCCCATTCATTCCATTCAGGAAGGCTAAATATCAGAGACTTTTCTGTCTGACCACACAACTCACTACTAAGTTTAGTTTTTGACCTGGCTTCAGCTGTGCAGGAAGCCATTTTACTCTGAAGCAGAAGCCCAGCAAAAGCCTTCTACCTCACCAAGAAAGGAGAAACAAAATAAGAACTTCACATCTACTCTCTTCTTGTTCCCATTCTTTTCCCAGAATTCCTTAGGGCTGAGAGACAATATATTTCCCTCATTTCTCTTACTTTCTGAACCTTCCTTATATATAATTCTATGAGATAATCAAAGAAGTCTTACTCTTGAGAGGTATGAGGTCGGGGAGGCATAGATGAAGGAGGAATTTAGAAAATCTTTTCTCTGCCAACAATGCTTTACTGCAAAATTCTTTTCATGTAAGAAACGACACTATCTTAGAGCATTCTTGCTCTAAGAATCTTATCTGTTTCAAGGGATAAGGTTAGGTACAATCAATATATAAAAGAGAAGAACATTAATATTTTTAAAAATGTCCTCCCTTGCATTGGAAAACTTACATGTGGAAATTTGTCAGTTTATCCATACTTGAATCCCATAGAGTCGTTTACTCATTTCTAGGAACATAGAATTCTGGAAAACAGCTGCTTGTGTTTAGGGTCAGTTCCATTTCCAAGATGAACTCTGTTCTTTATACTTCTGAATAGAATATATCTACATTTGATGATACTCACCTTGAGGTCAGCTGCTCTAATAATATAATGTATTAAATCTTTGAAACAGATGAATAAAAATTATATATACTTATTATATTGTATTATTTATTTACTAGTTTTATTTATTTATTTTTTTGCAATGGAGTCTCACTCTGTCACCCAGGCTCCTGAGTAGCTGGGATTACAGGTGTGCACCACCACACCCAGATAATTTTTTATGTTTTTGATAGAGGCGAGGTTTCACCATGTTGGCCAGGCTGGTCTAGAACTCCTGACCTCAAATAATCCGCCCACCTTGGCCTTCCAAAATGCTGGGATTATAGGCGTGAGCCACCATGCCAAGCCATTATTATATAGTTTTTTAAATGGCATGAAAAAGCAAGTGGGGAAAAGTGAGTCTCATTGAATTAAGAACCCAGTGAAAAGACTGGTTGCAGAGCACTACACATGTGGTTATGCTTAATGAATTTGTGCTAGTTGATGGAATGAATACGCCATTGATATTTATTTTTTTACTATATGGTGTTTCTTTTATATAGGTGAATGCTTCATGAAATACTTGTCAAATTCACAACTGGAAATACTGTAATTTAAATGATTGTGAATTTATTTTAGGGGTAAAACAAGTTTGTAAAATGAAAAAAATTAAAAAGTGTATTTTAGATAATTGTTTTGCCCAGTATGCATCCATATTAATTACAGAATGGTTTTTTAAAATATATATATATATATTCATGTGTACATATACATATATACATGCATATATATACACATATATAGGTATAATGTATACATAGATGAAGTGGGGGAGAAGATATTCTAAAATTTGTTATATATATTTATATTCATTATTTGAAATATATATATACATAACACAAATTTGAACTCCAACTCTAAATAAATATTTCATAACTATTTATAAATATTTATTTAATTTCAAAGTAGAAGGAACTTTACATGTGCTGAGGGGAAGCAGAGTAAAAGCATACTGTGAATTGAAGAGGGTAGCAGAGCTAGGAAGTTTTCTGTAGTAGTGGGTTTTGAAACTTGTGCCGAAAGAGATGACGAGCATGAGTTAGCAGAAAAGTGAGAGAAGAGGTTTTTGAAGGAAGAAATATAATTAGCAATTAATGATAACTAACTTTCAGATGGAGCTCCTTAACTTAAATATAAGTAACCACACACAATGAGACCCTGAATAGGAATCATGCCCTCTTTGGGGGGTGGACAGCCTGTGGCTTGTGCAGTGCAGAAAAGATATGAGTTAATTTAATTCTGTGACTATTTATTGAACACCTATGAAATGGTGGTCACTAAATTCTGTAAGTGAATTGGAAAAATGTGAACACGGTTTCATGAAGCTTAATAGGCAGTGGTCATAGCTACTACTTACAGAATTATACATTTTTAGACATTGCTAGTAAAGGAAAATAAATAGAGTTCACTAATAGAGAATAAATGGGGTGTGGGCAACACATCTACCTAAACATAATAATGACAGCAGGCTAGTTTGAGAAGGCATGGTTAAGCTACATGCTAAAAGGATGAGATGTCAAATGTTACACAGTATCTCTCAGATGACAAATGCAGTCTTATTCCCGGGCCCCAAAATGTATAAGGAAAGGGTCTTGCCATCAAAAAGTTCCATCTACTGTGGAGGAATATAGAAGTAAAACATATGGTAAAATTTTCTTATCTAATGTGATCATAACTTGCAGTTAGTTGCTCAATTGAAGCAAGTGGGTTAAGGCAGAAAAATCACAAATAATGCTGTTAGTGTACATTAAACAATGCATATTGATGTAAAGCATGTGAACCCACAGTAATTATTTAGTCTTTTCACCTAAGGGTAAGACATTTTATTTGATTACAGATACTTGATTTTGAACTCTGCCTTATCTCTCTTATATTGATCACATCCATAATACAATATTTATGATTTCTAGTTTGATTTTTTTAATTGAGTACAAATATAAAAACTAATCTAAAGAAATCTAAGTGTAGAATTCCTCTAAATTTTTATGTTATTTTCTCAGAATTTGCATTTGTTTCATCACACTTTATAACACAGATGTATTTTTGTATCCATCATAAAATAGTGAACATAATTTTTAGAGAAATAATTTTTACAATCATATTTTACCAGTTTTTGTAACATTTGCTAAAGTAAATAAGTACAACATCAAGTACAACTATCATATATTCTTTTGGAACAAATATATCCAATTTATGTTCAGCCTACAAGTGAGCTTTGAAAGCAAAGGCATCTGGCCATTGTGAAGATTGACCTACTAGTCTCAAGCTCTTCACTTTTACGGAGGACCTGAAGGCCAGGCTCATTCATGCAGCAAATTAAGTGGAGGTTGGACAAGGCTCTTTCTATGCTATTTCAACGTAACATGAAAATGCCAAAATTGAGATGAGTTGAACAAACAAACAACCAAACAAGGTAGCAGAGTATAAGAAAACGAGGGAGTTAGTAGGAAAATATAATACCTACTTTGGAGTGATTTTGATATGACATAAAGCATGTTACTGTGTATTTACGTTCTTAAAGTTAGGTTATTCTAGAAGCCAGGTATAAACTTAATTAGATAAGACAGAATGGGAATAGTCTTATCAGAAAACAGACATTCATTGGGAGATGATGAATTTTAAATTGCTAGCTTTTAGCAAATTTTTACTGTTATGGTACCTCGGGTAGAATTTAGTCTTTTTTAAACCACCCTTTCACTGTAATTGCTAATTACTTTATTGTTGATTGGCACATACTTTGTTTTAAAGGGAATGTACACATATGGTCGTTGTTTTTCTTCTTCCTTTTATCTTGTTTTGTCTTATCACAGTCCTTTAATTTCAAATATACATCAAATGAAATATAAATTAGTTTATTCTTTTTGAACAATCACTCAGAGTTATCACTTGTCTCATGCTTTTCTCTCCAAAGTTTTTCTTTTTTTTTTTTTTCTCTGCCTCACTTGCATTGCACCCATGTCAGTCCCAACCCAAAGAAGTTCAGATTTTTCAACGCACAAATGATTGGGGGTAGGAGCATTCTGGCAGTTAGAATCTATCTTTGGATAAGTCCTGATTTGGGGAAGTGTTTCTTCCTGATAAGCATAGTTCAGGTTGATCCAATATTAGTTATCATTGAAGTGGGTCTCAACATGTGCTTTATGGATATAACCTACTGTTGGAAAGATTTGCGTAGTTCACAGCACTCTTCTAATATTTGAAAGACACATTGGTAAAAAGGAAAAAGCAGTATTGAATAATCTACATGTATTTTCAGAGAATGAGGATGAGAAACTTAAAGATTTGCAGTTATTTGCCTTTTTTCCCATGTTACTTTGGTTGTCTATATTTCATGGACATCTTCCTTTTCACTTAAGAATATAAGTAAAGTTGATGTGGAAGAGAAAGAAAGGAGTGAATTTTTCATAATATAAGTGAACAGTTTAAAAATGGTTCTATTTAGTACATTGTCAGAATATCCACCCCGTTTTCATTAGCATCATCATAATAAACAATGTCAAATAATAATAATAATTAGTAGAATTAGTGACTACATTGCAATTGAATAGTAACATGATTCCATTCTCTTCCTGTGAGCTGTAGATGTAAGAAATCATTACCTGTGGCTTCAGCAAGTTCCTTGACCACTTTGCCTCCATTTGCTCGTCTATAAAATGGAGATAACAATAGTACATAGCTTAAAGGAGATTTTTTTTTTAAAACAAAGCTTAAAGAATTAAACAGTGCCTGGAACACACTAAATATAACTTAAGCATTTATTATTATTGTTGTTATTAATTAGTCATTGATTTATATGAACATTGACTCCTTGGACACTGTTTATGATTGTTTTCACTTTGGTTTACTAATGATCCGAGAAATAAGCTGAACAACCTACACTTGAGACATACACCATATCAAGCATACAAGTAGGTACCTCGGCTGCTTGTTTCATCTTTCATCTTTTGTGGTTCATAGAGGAACACCTAACATTTATTGATTTTAAATGTTAAACCATGAGATGCGAGAAATCTTCCACATGAGAGGACTCTAGTCTATTGGATTGTATATTTTATGAGTGATGTAGAAAGGGCCATGTGGCAATTTCTCCTTGTAGCATACAGGGAATTTCCTGCTCAATGAAAGTTACATGCTTTCATGATGTATTTCTTATTTCATCATTGGGCCTGGACATTTTCTACTGCAATAACCAAGAGACGTGACTCAATCCCGACTTTACTGAGCACTTCCTGGCAGAGGTAATTCATTTGTGTATGGCCTGAATAGATGTAACAAGACTGTAGAGAACCGAGTGAGTTGACTCCTACACTTTTGACAGCCTCCTTTGGCTGTGGCTATATCTCTCTGTATAACTTGCTCTGATATATGAAGGTAAGTATTATGCTTGAATTATGAAAATCTGTTGGAGAGATAGAAGTACCAGAGATGAGAAAATCCAAGGTCTACATACTTTCTTGCTTGCTTGTTTTCTTGGGCATTCAGAGACTATCTATAGAAATTAAAGCTTGGAAAATTCTCAGTATATACTCAAAAACCTTTCTGTAACCTACTTTTCACCTCTCAAATTCTAGTAGTTGTCTTACTTCCAGTTCAGATGTTGGAAGCTACAAAATTTCATCATTCCACCTTTTCAACCAAAATATTGGAAAAGCTACATACTTAGAATGCAAAGCAACCTAAATAAACTAAAATCCAGCAAGTGACAAGCTCTTCCTAAGAAAGAAGGGCCAAGGAGACCTCTTATAACTGACATTAAAGGAGAAGGAGCAATCGTCCATAGGTGGGGGCAGGGGAAACCAGCCCAATCTAATGTTTCTAATGACTGCGTGTGGGCTGGCATGACACGTCAAATTCCACTGGAGCCCCAGACACAGAACAAAACTGTGCTACTGCCACTTCTTTCCCTCTGATCTTTACTGAGTGCTGAAAATAGAGATGGGAAAAAATTGCGAGAAACTTCCAGAAGTTACAGAACATTGGAGGAGGGGTAAGAGAACTGAGAGAACCACACTCTTCTCCTGGCACTCCATGCTTAACTCAGAAGTCAAGATGAGGTGGAAGAACTGAGCGAAATCACTCCAAGACAATCTCTGCCTTCAGAGTGGAGAGAATTTTTGGCTCACTTCTAAAGGACAAGGGCAAGGCAGAAGAACAAAGAGAGATTTCCTAAGATGAGAGACAGCACTGGAGAGCAAAGAGAATTCTTCAATAACACAAAAGTTCGGCTGTGGGAGTAAAGCAAGGAGAATCTCTCACAGTTTAGAAAGCTGGCTATTTAGCTATGAGGAGCAAGCAGAACTTTGGAATCTCATCAATGATTGAAGACCCTAGTAAAGACCAACTCCCAGTACTGCCCTCAAAACATTTGGATCCATAGTGAACTTACTAATACCAAAGTTGCAGCTAAACCCGCACCCAGCTCAACTGAAAGCATACTGACTCATCTTTCACACTAGAGGCCTGACAAGAGGGGCAGGCTCCTTTATGGAGATGAATGTAAATTTACTTCATTTTATATTGTATTTTCTAACAGGTTTATTGAGATTTAATTTATATACCATACAAATAACCCATTTAAAGTGTTATAGTTCAATGTTTTTAACTTATTAATAGAACTATACAACCATCATCACAATCAGTTTTAGAACATTTTTATCACATTAAAAAGAAACCCAATACTACTTGTTTATCATCCTCTTCCCCCACCCCACATTACCTTAAGCAAACACTAATAATACTTTCTGTCTCTATTGATTTTCCTACTATAGATATTTAATATGACTGAAATAATAATATATCTTTTGTGACTGGCTTCTTTTTCTTAGAATCATGTTTTCTAAGGTTCATTTCTATTGTAGTGTGCAGCAGTACTTTCTTACTTTTCATAATACTGGTGAATAATACCCCATCGTGTGGATATCCCTCATTTATTTATCCATTTATCCATTGATGTAAATTTGAGTTGTTTGGCTATTAGGAATAATGCCTCTATTAGCATATATGTGCAGGTTTTGGTTTGGACATATATTTTCATTTCTTTGGGTATTTACCTAGAAGAAAAATTTCTATGTCATATGGTAACTCTCTGTTTAATCATTTGAGGAACTGCCAAACTGTTTTCCAAAATGATGTCACCATTTTACAATCCCTCCAGTAGTGTATAGATATATAATTTCTCAACATCCTCTCCAACATTTGCTACTATCTTTCTT
The DNA here is from genome assembly GCF_008728515.1 of Papio anubis. NCBI lineage: Eukaryota > Metazoa > Chordata > Mammalia > Primates > Cercopithecidae > Papio > Papio anubis. The sequence goes on along the minus strand of NC_044985.1, from coordinate 72,563,049 downwards.
TTTTTTCTTATTTTTTTATTTTTAAAAACAATTTACTTTAAGTTCTGTGATACATGTGCAGAACCTGCAGGCTTGTAACATAGGTATACACGTGCCATGGTGGTTTCCTGCACCTATTGACCTATTCTCTAAGTACCCTCCCCTCACCCCAACCCCTCAACGGGCCCTTTTGTGTGTGTTGTTCCCCTCCCTGTGTCCATGTGTTCTCATTGTTCAACTCCCACTTCTGAGTGAGAACATGTGGTGTTTGGTTTTCTATTCCTTTGTTAGTTTGCTGAGGATGATGGCTTCCAGCTTCATCCATGTCCCTGCAAAGGACATTATCTTATTCCTTTTTACGGCTGCATAGCATTCCATGGTATATATGTACGACATTTTCTTTATCCAGTCTATCATTGATGGGCATTTAGGTTGGTTCCATGTCTTTGCTATTGTAAATAGCGCTGCAGTAAATATACGTGTGCAAGTGTCTTTATAGTAGAATGATATATATTCCTTTGGTATATATCAAGTAACGGGATTGCTGGGTCAAATTGTATTTCTGGTTCTAAATCCTTGATGAATCGCCATATTGTCTTCCACCATGGTTGAACTAATTTACATTCCCACTAACAGTGTAAAAACATTCCTATCTGTCCACAGTCTCTCCAGCATCCATTCTTCTTAATAATTGCCAGTCTGACTGGTGTGAGATGGTATCTTATTGTGGTTTTGATTTGCATTTCTCTAATGATAAGTGATGTTGAACTTTTAATCATATGTTCCTTAGCTGCATAAATGTCTTTTTTTGAGAAGTGTCTGTTCATATCCTTTACTCACATTTTGATGGTTTTTTTTTTCTTGGAAATTTGTTTAAGTTCCTTTTAGATTCTGGATATTAGCTCTTTGTCAGATGGATAGATTGCAAAAATTTTCTCCCATTCTGTAGGTTGCCTGTTTACTCTGATGATAGTTTCTTTTGCCGTGCAGAAACTTTAACTTTCCATTTGCTTTGTAAATTTTCCCTCTATCCGTGTATTTTGAGCCTATTTGTGTCTTTGCACATGAGATGGATCTCCTGAATACAGCACACCAATGGGCTGGGCAGTGGGCTATATAATAGGGAGAATGAACAGGTATAGAAGGACAGAGTTGCTATCTCAGTAAAGGAAAGTGGGAAAACAAAAACGATGCAGGCTACAAAGAGTGAGGGTCTGAGACTGACAAAAAAGAAATCAGGATTCAGGAAAGATATTTTCTTTCACAGAAAGATATCAAAAGTATCACAAGGGGAACTCGTTTCTGAACCAGCACTGAAAGTAGCCCTACTTGTATTCATTCTGCCCTGGGTCTGGGTGGTAGAAAAGTGTGGGTGAGCTTAGGTGAAACAGTGGGGAGGAAAATGGCTGAACAGGATAATTCAGGGCTGGATAGATTAAGGAACAATAGGAGGAGGAAATATTATGTATTTTACATGTATTTAGAAACTCTGTCAACTTAAAAAGCCTCTCCAAATATCATCTACCTCTAGTATATTTTGGAAAAGGGTGTGCTGTAGTATCGACTCTTAATTTAGTTCCATGCTATGTTTCCTAATATGTCTGTCTGTGTCTTAAGCCTCCCCTCTCTTTGATAACACCACCATGAAATCTCCCAAATCATCAATTCAGTGTTTGTACTAAAATTTAATGATGGTCTGTACATAAATAAAGGTACTACGCTGCAAAGCAACCTAGAAATTCCCTGAAATTTAAATAGATCTAAGTACTTGGACAAAGGAGTTTACCTCCTGTGGCCTCAGTGACTTCATTGTACAGTGAGATTAAATGTAATGGTCTCAAGTTCCTTTGCATCACTAAGACTTATCTGAATATTTATTATATATCCATTTCACTTTAACAAATGCACAAAGGAAGATCATCTGAAATTTCTAAGAAGTTCCCAGGCTCGAGATATACAACATTTAAAAGAATTATGCTGCAAAAACAAGGCTTTTCAAAAAATACTAACTATATCCTGACATTTGTAAACTTGGTCTGAACAATCAAGGAATTGACAGGTTTACAGAAAAAAATGTCAAACAACTAGACTGCGTATTAAATCTCTCTTTATCATTCAAAATCACAGTCCATAAATCAGAGTTCTCTTACAATGAGAAAAATATTGGTACCATAAACATGCCACAAATACTTATTTTTATTTAGAAGTACAGCAAAAGCAATGCTAGAAGTTACAAAATATTTAAATATTCGTAGATTGACTTAAAAACTAGACAATTGTTTGTCCTCTTACATCTCTGTATGGTCTATTGACCAAAAGAGAGAATTGTGCTCTCCAAAAAAAAAAAAAAAAAAAAAAAAAAGAACAAAAATAACAAAATTTATTTCTGTTAAATGCAAGGTTTACTAAATATTTTCCCTTTACAGAAAACCTTTGTTACCTCTTCTATACATGTGTTTTTTTCATTTTCTATCCTGAGGGTTGCACACTTAAATGCCTACAGCACCCAGGCAGACGACTGAGATGAGTTCAGCAGGCTGGCTGCATATTGTGGTGAAAGAGGCACCACACACTCTGATTAAAAGAGTAGAGGCTACTCACCTCCAGCCTGCTGTCTTGTGGCAGGCATTGGCTAATTGTTCACAAGCCAGTTCTTTTCCTCCCAAATAACAGCTACAACATATTTCCCAGACTTCAGTGCCATTGAGTGAGGCATATGATTGATTTCTGGTTCACAGAACTGACAAACACCCTATCTAGGCCTGAACCATAAAACCTGCCCATGCATAATTCTCTGTTCTCGTTCTTCTTTACCCTGCTGAATGGAGATATCCAAGGTCCCAGAGGAAGATGCAATGATAAGATAAAATGAGCTTGTGCCTGTCATACATCATTTGGTAGAGAGCCCATATGGAAAAGGTACCAGATGAAGAACACTTTGGTTGAACCTGATATGGTTTGGCTGCGTCCCCACCCAAATCTCACCTTGAATTGTAATAATCCCCAAGTGTCAAGGGCAGGGCCAAGGGAAAAAAATGAGTTAAGGGGGTGGTTTCCCCCATATTGTTCTCACGGTAGTGAATAAGTATCATGAGATCTAATGGTTTTACAAATGGGTGTTCCCCTACACAAGCTTTCTTACCTACCACCATGTAAGATGTCGCTTTGCTCTTCCTTCATCTTCCACCATGATTGTAAGGCCTCCCTAGCCATGTGGAACCATGAGTCCATTAAACCATTTTCCTTTATAAATTACTCAGTCTTGGCTATGTCTTTATTAGTTGCATGAGAATGAACTAATACGGAACCATTGCTTTGGAAAATTAATGTATGTATATATATTTAAATATATATTTAAATATATGTATATTTGATAAGTTGACTGAGTGTCAATTTAATTGGATGGAAGGGTACAAAGTATTGATCCTGGGTGTGCCTGTGTGGGTGTTGCCAAAAGAGACGTGAACATTTAAGTCAGTGGGCTGTGGAAGGTAGAGCCACCCTTAATCTGGTGAGCACAATCTTAATCAGCTGCCAGTGCACATAAAGCAGGCAGAAAAAACATGAGAAAGTGAGAACAGCCTAGCCTCCCAGCCTCCATCTTTCTCTCGTGCTGGATGCTTCCTCTCCTCGAACATCCAAATCCTTCAGTTTTGGGACTTGGGCTGTCTCTCCTTACTCCTCAGCTTGCTGACAGACTATTGTGAGACTCTGTGATTGTGTAAGTTAATACTTAATAAACTTCCTATTAGTTCTGTCTCTCTAGAGGACCCTGACTAATATGTTTATATATATATATATATGTATTTTTTATATGTGTGTGTGTGTGTATAGTGTCAAGCCACTGAAAATTTGAAGCTGCTTATTATAGAATTTAGCCTAGTTCAATTAATTTATATTGCTATGCAGAAAAAAAGGGCTCATGGTTTCCATCTTAGTTTTTCAAGACAAATCAAGAATCTGAAAGCTGATGTGAAATTTCCCAGATATTAAATATTAATAAATAATTCAAATATTTTAAAACACTACTTAGCAAACATATTGTAAATTAGAACTGATCTTTAAGCTGTACATAAACCTGCTTTAGTCATAAAGGATCACTCACCATTTCCTGGACATTTCCTACATTTTCCGGCCTCATATTTTGTTCACATTGTTCCCTAAGCCTGATATGTCCTTCTCCTTCTGTTTCTTCAGGAAAAACATCTTGATCCTTTAGTTAGTAAGAATAGTTAAGACTTTACTTGGTATATAAATTATATTTATTGCTATATTATTAAACTTGCTTATAAAGAGATTCACTTATGTAAGTAAACTTTCAGCAAGGGAAGATGCTTACAACTTGGGAAGTGTGTGAACGGTATAAAGATAAAGTAGAGGAAGGTTGATATGAGAGATTAGGAAAGATAGAGTAAATAAAATTTGAAAATAAGATGTGGCTTTTCAGATTAAAATTAACACCTATCTCTTTGTATTTTTTCCCCTCAAATTAAAGTCAGACAGGTATATGAAACCTTATATTTTACAGTCATTTGGCAGGAGGGAACCCTAACTTTAAAGACATTTTGCAGTCAAGATTTATCATCTCTTCAAAGAAGTGATAGACCTGGTTTGCACTGAAAGAAGGCAACGACTTCTAGATTTATTGTATTTAATGGTCTTGTGTGGGAGATATTAGGCAGGGAAATATTAGAGAAATAAAGTGTGTTTTAACTATGGTTAGAAAGAAAATATATTTTGTGTATTAAAGCCTAAGTTTTGAGTAATTTTGCCTATGAAGATAGTTAATGTGTTAGCCTTAATCTAAGGATTTCATAAGTACCTGTCTGAACCAATGTGAACTGCAGAAGTAGAGCAGAAGATAACACACAATATATGACTAAAAAAGAAGGACTTAGAACAATACATTCAAGTCGTTGTTGTTCTTGATTGAGGGTTTCATCAATGATATAGAGAAAGATTATTGGTAGTTCAAGATAGAACCACACTTTTATTTGTCTAATCTAAATATAAATGATTGATTAACACAAGTGATTATCTACAAATTAGTAACCAACAATTGCTCCCACACTTAAACGCATATTGCCCTTCTTCCTTCAAAATATAACGTCTGTATGCCATCCTCAAATCTGGGCGGTCTTATGACTTGCTTTGATCAATACAGAGGAAGTAACCCTTGCCGGTCCCAAGCCTAGAACTTAGTAGACCTAGTAATGCCTGTTTTCACTCACTTGGAAGTTAACTACCACGAAAAGAAGTCTAGATTATTCACATGGAAAGAGTGGGGCCACCTGCAGGAAAATCAAGGTCCCACACAGATAAATATGTGAGCCCATACTCAGAACCCATCACTAGAATAGAAAGGCCCAGCCATCCCAGTGAGGCCTCAGGGATTCTACCACCTCAGCTGAGGTGGCAGGCACATGAGTAAAGCCATCTTAGAATGTTTAGCCCCAACTAGATCCCACCTCTCCCACCCCAACACCAACTACCAATAATAACACTACATGGAGCACAGAAAAACCATACCCAATGAACGTTGACCCGCTCCCATGATCAGGAGCAGATGAATGATCATTGTTTTAGTATACAGAGCTTCAGAGTGGTGTGTTATGCGGCAATAGGGAACTGTTACCAGAAGTTTATGAACTCAGTATTCTTAGCAAAAACAAATAAAACAAAATCAAAATAAAATATTACTATGTTCTATGTTGATAGGTATTTTAGAAATATGCATCTAAATGAGACAGAAATTTGTAAATACATTCTTTTTCAATGAGCTTTTATGGATGTACCACATAAATGAGATAGTTGGCAGAGTAACAAATTTTAATTTTTAAATTTGGCTGTAAGTCTGTAGAGCCGATCTTAGTCCACTTAGGCTGCAGCTTTGTGATGAGATTAGAAACAATGATTTGAGAGAGTTGGTGGGAGAGGAGAGTCTGAGGTTAGTGCTGATTCCATTGATTTCCTTTTCATGTTGAGGTAGCATGTTCCATGGAAACACAACTTCAGATAAAAAGGGGCGAGATAGGGTCTAAAGAGATAAGGAATTAGAAATAGGTCCCTCTAAAAAACCCTCAAAAAGGCAAAAGTTACATTCATTTTGTTCCTCAGCAAATAATAGTTTCAACAGAGTTTTAATGGTCTGTTAACATTCTTGTTAGAGGATAATATATTTTATATGATACAGTTAAGTTAATGAAAATAATATTGGAATATACTAATGAAATCACAGGTTCAAATTGGGCTCAGCTACTGCCACACCATGTGCTTTGGACAAGTCATGTAACTTCTATGAATCATAATTTCCTCTATATCAAGTGGTGCATTTAAATTAAGTGATCACTGCCATCCTTTGATCTGAAAAGTTTTGATCCACAATTAGGGCTTAAAATAAATACTTTATCTAGATATTAAATTTATACTGCTGTGGCAGTTGTTTTCATGGAAGTTTTATATATTTAGTTCAACAAAAATTATTGCATCTATAATTCTGATAGTTTCAGGCTAAAAAATAATAGGAAAATGGCAGGCCCTTCTAGAAGGCATATAGTTTTGGTAAAGGCATTTTAGAGGTTTAATAAAGATATGAAAATTACATTTTAATTGCATATTTTAGAAATACATAAAACTTTTGAAAGACTATGTTTAATCCTGGTATTTCTTGCAACATTAAAATTTGTCTGTTCTACTTGATATTTACATGCCTTAGAGTAGTCAGTCATTCCGTTAGGAAATCCTCAACCGGCCATATGTGTACTATTAAGCATTTTCATTTGGCTCTTCTCTGCAATTAGCATTCCAAAGGTTATGCTGACTGGTTGTGGATACCATATGTTTGGCATCAGTCCTTAAAGTTCTGCCACATGTTCGCTTTGATAGCACAAGCACTATGGTGAAGGGAAACAAAAGCTTACCAAACATTTCAAATCAGCATCCGAGCCCTACATTTAAAAATCAAGTATAAATACTATGTCCCTATTGTGTTCAATGTTCATGTTCCAAAATATATATTTAAAACCAATGAGAGTTGGAATACAAAAACCTACCTCACATTGTCTAATTTGTTGGGAAAAACTAAAGGTCAAGGTTTTACCTTTATCTAGAATTGAAAGATTGCACGATAACCACTAGGGTCTTTAAGCCTCTTCTATCATGTCTTTTCAGAAAGTGTGTGTACGAACATTACTTTGTAGGTATACAATAAGCAGCAGCTTCTAAACTGGGAAATCAAGTGAGAGTTTGGTTTAGTCTGCTTCCAGTAAAGGAAAGGAAGATTGCCATCAAATGGCTCTTCAGTGCCTAATAAGATGGCTCAAAGGATTTGCTGTCCTTTTATTTGCCATTTTTTCAGTCATTTCCTGTTTGGCAAGAAAGTGGACTCAGTTGATTGCCTTAGTAGAGTTGAGTAATCAGAAATAATGTAAAATTCTTAATAGGCACAGTGGGACCTAAAAGAAGCACAGGTGTTGGTAATCTCTCTAGAAATGGTAAAATGAGAATTTAAAAAAATGCTTCATTCCTTATATTTGCAGCTATTTGTTGCCAGCCTGTAAGAGCAATGGGAATGGTATTTCTAGATCTCGGTCTTTGCATCTGTAGGAAAAAAATAGTGAATTTACCTCACTTTATAATGGTTGAACTGAATGAGCACAGAGAATACCACCCACGTCTTAGGGCTAGATTCTACGGCTATTTGGCTTATAGCCGGCAGGTGGTCCATCAAAGGTACAAAATACAGACCCCCCTTTGCAAAGTCTCTGATTCTGTAATAGTTTGAAGATTGGGAGAATTAATACGCCATGAAAACTTTGTCAACTGAAGCAAGAATCAGAGAGTTTATCTTTTACACCTGGTCAACTAGTGGACAGATTTCCTGAATTTGCTCCAGGTTTCATGAGAATTACAGGTGTTAGGTTTGTGAGGAATTGTGTGCCAAAGAGATGTTGATTTATTCATTCTTCACTTACATAAAATATTTTTGAGCTACTACTAAGTGCCAGCTAATCTATTAGAAAAAGAAAATTCAGGAGAGTTCAAGACAAACACAGTGTCTGCTCTCCTGAAGCTTACAATCCAGAAGGGAAGCCGTTAGACCTAAACAACAGTTATACAAATTGGTATGTAATAAGAATGATAAAAAGTGATGTGAACCTCAGGTGCTAGTAACTATGTGAATATATTACTGGAGGATCTAAACTAGTTCTAGGATTTAGGGGAGATTCCCCTAAGGAAGGAACTTTTATTTCACTTAAGGTCTGAATGATGAATAAAAATCGGCAAGACAAGGAGAGTGAGAGTGGGAAGCTGGAATGTGTTTGGCTGAAGCACTGACTTTGGTAGTAGGGGAAGTTATTTTTCTCAGATTATCTCATTTAAATAAAAATTTTGAAGGCCAAAATGCTATTTAGAAAAAGTAAAATTTGGAAACCCACCTGTAGTAGCACAAACATATATAAGGAATATAGTATGAAATAACCAGAAAAATGTTAAAATTGGAACAAGAAAAATATTGAAAACATTTTGAGGCGTTTTAAAATTAAAATGTGGATATTACATGAAATATTCAGTAGTCAAATAACACTATGTGCTGATTAAAGTGAGCAACCTGACAGATTTTTGGGTTTTTCCACCAGTGAACTAATGGAAATTGATGTTAATGTAGAAAAACTGCTGCTAAGACAAATGTGGGGAATTGGAAGCATCCCTCAGAGATCCCTGGCTGTAGTACTGTTAAGCTGTTTCTCTGTTGGCTCAGTATATTATCACACCCTCCTGAGAAGGCAAGGGAAAATCATGCCCAATATGTTACTAGTGATATTCTGGGCAATCGTTCTGCATCCCTCCATTCTCTTTATTGCCAATACTCCACAGTCAATATTCACCACTACTCTCTGAATACAGGAATCACCTGATACTAGCATTGGACATATAATTTAGAATTGTATGAAATCTACCATAATAATAAATGCATGATATGTAAATAATTTTTTAAAGAGGCCAGTGTGTCCCATTTTGCAATGTAATCCTCCTGACTGGCATAGGAAATCCTCAAGTAGAAAAACTGAGCCAAACAATTGTCCTGCCACACGAAGCCACATGTGATTCAGGATGCTTCTACCATTATTCAGAAGGCAGATTATTTCTGAACTGTGATTGTGGACTAGACCAACCTGCAGGGAAGTATAGACTGCAGCTTCTTTGATAATGATGGTGGCAACTGGTCAGGGAGATCTCAAGGTACATAGAAAACGCTCTGAGTAGTCCAAATGGTCAGTGTGACCCGGGACAGATGAGTCAGCCCACTTTAAACATTTAGGAGCCTTCCCATAAAATTTTCTTTTTCCTCGTGTCTCCAAGTCCAAGAGATGGAAAAAATGGTTTGACACATTCAAAAGCAGCCACTGGGGGAAGGATCAGGCTGTGTTTGCCTTTTGGAAACCTCAAAGCTTTGGCAGTTAGAGGCAAATGAAGAGGGGTGGGGAACACCACTACAGTCTGGAAAAGGGACAGCCTGGAAGAGTGGTGCCCACTAGCAATGGGAGCCAAATTGTACGGTCATAGGGAAAAAGAATTGGAAGTTACTTAAGGGTAACTGTACTAGAGCCAATGTCTTTCCGCAAAAGGCCTTGAGTGGCCCCTTGGTAGCACATTTGCCAGGGCTAGACCCTCCACTCTAATCTAGTACATTTAAATACCTAGAGATTATCGGCAATTTCAACTGTAGGAAATGCCTCCTCTGCCTTCTTGTTTGTTTGTTTCTCTTAAATTTTATAACTATGTAAAACAAATAATTTGGTAGCATTTGCACATCATTTATACAACATAAGGCAGATGCTTTAGTTTCTAGAGCTTTAAATTTTCCCTGCAGGTTACAAAATTGGATAGATTCTAGACATGTCCAAGTTCAATAGAAAATAAATTCAGTGTAAGTCAAGCAACTGAGTCAAACACAGATGTACCATCTTCGAAATTTAGTCCCAATAATTCTTTTAAAAATAGTAATAGTATTAGTAACACCTGACATTTATGTAACAGGTTTTTACAGGGCTTTCTGATTTACCGCACTTGTTCAAAACAACCAGTGAGGTAAGTGGAACAAGAGTTGTTATCCACATTTTACAAATGAGGAAACTGAGACTCAGAAAGGCTGATGTGCCCAAAAAAAATGCTGAGGGGGTAATGCCAGGTCTAGAAGCCAGGATCCAGATTCCAAGGTTAGTCTTTTTTCCATTACTCAACACTGCCTCTTTTTTCATTTTACAGGAATCATCCAGACTTATTTTTAATTTGAAAGGAGGAGAAGATAGATATTTGAGAAATGACTTTATGGCTGTAAATAAATTTTTGAAAAAGCAAAACTAGTGCAAACCATTATATAATGAGTAGTGCTGGCTTATCAATATGTATACTATCTAATCCCTGGGAATGATTGAATAAAAGACACCTTTATACAGTTTACACCCAAGAGACTTCCATAATTCACTTTTTTTTTTCTGAAAATAGCCATATATATTCTGATGCTCCAAATCTATGAGACATTTCTCATAATCAGCTTTCACATCCCCTAATCATAAACACACCTTCCACTTCTCATTTGAGTTTCAAAATACAAGATAAAAGACTGGTGATTTTCAGATCATTTAGTTTTTATTAAGGTCATTTTTTTTTTAAATGGATCAGTTTGTTTCAAAATTAATTTAAAATATTCTTGTTAGAATTCAAAATCTGAACTTAGATTCAAATGACAACGCATTAATGCAGGAATGCAATTTGTTGTGTGACCACCTAAATAAAATGTTTTATTTTATTTTATTTTATTTTGTTTATTTTTGAGACAGCTGGAGTGCAGTGGCACAACCTCGGCTCACTGCAAGCTCGGCCTCCCGGGTTCATGCCATTCTCCTGTCTCAGCCTCCCAAATAAAATGTTTTAATTATAATAAATTAGTAAACTCACCTCTTTAGTTGCTTTACCATGAAAAATCAGTCACATCTATCAAATTGCAATTTTACTGAAAATTCTATACTTTCTCATTTGCTTTGTAGACAGGAAATAAAAAGAACACCTTTACCTTAAGGTTAAAAACTAATCAAGCTGTATTAATGGATTAAGGAGAATGAAGTACACCAGTAGGCAGAAACATACACTGAAAGGCTAAGCCAGCAGCTCTGAGAGCTATGGTCCTGAGCTTACAATCAAATATGAATCGAAGGACAGAAATTGCTCCTTTTCCTGACTTTGGAGGGAACATCAATAACCCTGAAAAGAAACTGAAAACCTAAAAAGAATTTTACAGAAGAATGTTTTCCTAATACTGTAGAGGACATAGACAGGTCATTTATTATTGAAACAAGGAACTGTCCTCTATCAGACAGGAAATTACATAATTCCTTGGAATGCAAGTCAAATTTTCAAAATGAATAACTTTATTTTTTCCTACTAAAAAGTAAGAGTTTGTTAAAACAGGCCTTTCAATATTTTTCAACTTTTGTTTTCTTTTTAATTGACAATAATTGCACATATTTATGGGGTACACTGTGATGTTTTGATGCATGTAAAATTGTGAAATAATCAAATCAAGGTAATTAGCATATCCATCACCTTAAATATTTATCCTTTCTTTGTGGTGAGAACATTTAAAATCCTCTCTTTTAGTTATTTTGAGATATACAATACGTTATTATTAACTATACTCACCTTGCTGTGCAATAAAATACCAGAACTTATTTCTCCTATCTAACTGTAACTTTGTATCCACTAACCAACCTCTCCCCTTTCCCAGTCCACCTCCCCTAAGACCTCCAGTCTCTGGTAACCACCATTCTACTCTCTACTTGTATGAGCAACATTTTAGATTCCACATATAAATAAAATCATACAGTATTTGTTTCGCTGTGCCTGGAAGCTCTTTAAATATTTTAAGACCATATTAATGTCTTAGATGCAGAGATTAAAAGTGCATGGGTGGTATGAAGTCATAGGCCCTGGAACAAGAAGGACTATATTCCATGGCATGGAATTTGGTGTTTTATCTTCAATTTTGCAAATAAACATTTTTATTGAAGTGAAGCCTGCTTATGGAAAAGTACATAAAACCACAGTGTACAGGTTGGTGAACTGTCACACAAAAGCATAATCATGTAACCACCACAAGAGTCAAGAAGTAAAACATCACCAGCATCTCACAAATTCCCTTTTGCACCCACTCCTGTCACTATCCATTCTTCCACCCTACAGATAACCAGTATTCTGACTTGTAACACCAATGTTTACATTTGCTTCTTTCTGAATTTTTCATAAACGGACTAATAATCACACAATACAGGTTAGATTAATTGGGGATCAGATCTTTCATGCAGGTTTCTGAATGTGAGATTCAATCATGTTGTTGCAAGTAACACGTTTGTTCATTTTCTATGCTAATTGTGTCCATTGTATTATTATGCCACAATTCACTTATGCTTTCTACTATCAGTGAGTGTTTAGATTCTCTTGGTTTATGCATTATGAACAATGCTGTGAACATTCTTGTACTTTTTTTGGTGGCTTGTTATATTCCTAGGAGAATATGTCTTGGGTCATAGCGAATGCATATGTTCAGATGCTGTCAGTTTTCCAGTTATTTTACAGGTTTACACTCTTATTTAATTGCCCACATCCTTTTCACCACCTAGAATTGCCACTTTTAAAATGTCATGCTTTTTAATTTACATTTCTCTGATTTCTGATTATATTAAGCAGTTTTTCACATATTTACAAGCTATGTGGAAATCTTTTCTCATGAACTCTCTGGACTTTTCCCTTACTTCATTAAATTTATCTTTCATTTTATTTATTTATAGGGGTTCATTTTTTAAAGAAATAGATCTTATTTTATTTTTAAATAAGTTGTATTGTGTGTATTCAAGATATACAGCATATTATGGCATACATATAGTTAGTAAAAAATTACAATAATGAAGTAAATTAACACAATTGTCATCACATATAGTTACAGATATTTTTGTTTGTTTTGAAGGCAAGAGCAGCTAAAATCTGATTATTTAGCATAAATCTTATATACAGTACAATTATATTACCTGTAGTCCCCATGTTGTACATTAGACCATAAACTTGTTATTCCTACATACCTGCTGCTTTGCATACTCTGAACTGAACCTCCCACTTCCTCCCCACCCCTACTCCTGGTAACCACTGTTTTGTTCTCTATCTGTATATATGAAATAACTGATATCATGCAAAATTTTCATTTCAGCGTCTGATTTATCTCATTTAGCATAGTGTTCTCCAGGCTTTTCCATATTGTGGCAAATGGCAAGATCTCATTCTTTTTCAGAGCTGAGTAATGTTCTATTGTATATATGTATCACAGTTTCTTTATCCATTTATCCAACAACAAACATTTAGGTTGTTTTCATATCTTGGCTATTGTGAATAATGCTGCAAAGAAATAGGAGTGCAGGTATCTTTACAAGATGGTGATTTTATTTCCTTTGGGTATATACCTAGAAGAGGGACTGCTGGGTCATATGGTCTTTCTATTTTTGATTTTTTAGCGACTGCCATACTATTTTCAAAATGGCTATACCAATCTACATTCCCACCTACAGTGTATAAGCGTTCCCTTTTCTTCACACCCTCACCAACATTTATTATCTTTTGGCTTTTTTCATTATAACAGTTGTATTGTGCTAAGGATGGTCTTTCATAATGGTATTGATTTTCATTTCCCTGATGATTAAGGATGTTCAACACCTTTTCATATACCAGATGGCCATTTTTATATCTTCTTTGGGAAAATTTCTATTCAAGTCTTTTGGCTATTTTTGAATCAGGTTATTTGTTTTTCCACTATTGAGTAGTCTGAGTTCTTTATAAATTTTGGGTATTAACCTGTTATCATATAAATGGCTTGCAGATATTTTTTCACAGCCCGAAAACTGGTATTTCTTTTTTTCAGAGTTATCTCTCTTTTTTATTATTTAATTAATTTAAATTGACATAAAATTGTGTGTATTTACTGTGTACAAAATGGTGCTTAAAGTATATATACGTTGTTGAATAACTAAATCTACCTAATAAATATATGCGTTAACTCACATGGTTGTCTTTTTGTGGTGACGGTGGTAATGTTTACTCTTTTAGCATGTTTCAAGAATACAATATATTATTAACTATAGTCACTATGTTGCACAATGTATCTCTTAAACTTATTTCTCCTGTCTATGTAAAATGCTGTATTCTTTAACCTAAACCTCCCCGACCTCCTCCTGCTCCCAATCTATGATAACCACCATTCTACTCTTTTATGAAATAAAGATTTTAGATTCCACATATGAGTGAGATCATTTAGTATTTGTCTTTATGTGCCTAGTTTATTTCACTTCACATAATATCCTACAGGTTCATCCATGCTGTTGAAAACGACAGAATTTTCTTCTTTTTATGGCTGAATAATATTTCATTGTGTGTATGCCCCACAATTTTTTATCTGTTCTTCCACTGATGGACGCTTGGGTGGATTTCATACCTTGGCTATTCTGAATAATTCTATAATAACCATGGGGGATGTAGATATCTTTCTGACACACTGATTTCATTTTCTTTGGCTATATACACAGTATACTGTTTTCCATAATGGTTACACTAATTTACATGTCTACCAACAGTGTATAAGAGTTCTCCTTTCTCCACATTCTTGCCAGCATTGGTTATTTCTATCTCTTCTTGGGAGAAATGTGTATTGAGGCCTTCTGACCATTTTTTTAATGAGGTTACTTGTTTTTCCACTATTGAGTGGTAAGAGTTCTTTACAAATATTGAATATTAACCCTTTATCAGTTATGTGATTTGTGACTGTTTATCATATTTTGTAAGCTATCATTTCATTTTGTTGATTGTTTCCTTTGCTGTAAAAAATGTTTTCAGTTTGATATAGTCCTGCTTACTCATTTTTTCTTTTGTGGCCTGAATTTCTGACGTGATATTCAAAAAAATCATTACGAAGGCCAATGTCTAGGAGCTTTTAATATGTTGCTTTCTAGGAGATTTTTTTAGTTTTTCGTCTTATATTTAGGTCTCTTACCCATTTTTATTTGATTTTTTAAAATGTAAGTTAAGGGCCCAATTTCATTTCTTTGCATGTGGAAATCCAATTTTCCTGGAACCATTTAGTGAAGATGCTGTTCTTTCCCCTTGTGTCCTCTTGACTCTCTTCTCAAAAATTAGTTGACTGTAAATGCTTGCATTTATTTCTGGGCTCTCTATTCTGTTCCACTGGTCTGTATATCTGTATTTATGTCAGGATCATACTGTTTTCATTACCATAGCTTTGTAAAATCATTTTAAAACAGAAAATGTGATGTCTCTAACTTTGTTTTTTCTCAGAATTGGTTTGGTTGTTTGGGGTCTTTTATGGTTCTATATGTATTTTAGGATATATTTTTCTGTTTATGTGAAGAATGCTACTGGGATTTTTATGGGGATTGTGTTGGATCTGTATATTGCTTTGGGTATTATGGACATTTTAACAATATTAAGTCTTCTCATTCATAAGTATGAGATATCTTTCTAATTGTTTGTATCCTCTTCAGTTTCTTTCATCAGTGTTTTGTGGATTTTCTTGTAGAGGTCTCTCACCTTCTTAGTTAAATTTATTCCTAGGTTTTTTTTTAAAACTATCGTGAAAGGGATTGCTTTCCTTGATTTCGTTTTCAGCTAGATTATTGTTTGTATATAGAAACACTACTTATTTTTGTATGTTGATTTTGTATCCTGCAACTTTACTGAATTCATTTATTCTTAAGAGTTTTTGTGGAATCTTTGGGTGTGTGTTTGTGTGTGTGTGTATGTGTGTTTTAAATATGGCACAATGCTACATGCAAATAGACATATGCTTCTTTCTTTTGGGTTTGGATGCCTTTCATTTCTTTTTCTTGTCTGAGTGTTCTTCCTAGTACTTCCAGTACTATGTTAAATACAAGTGGTGAGAGTGGGCGTCCTTGCTTTGTACTGGAATCTTAGTGGAAAAGCTTTCAGGTTTTTCCCATTGATTATAACGGGAAATGATATCTGTGAACTTTTCACAAGTGGTCTTTATTACTTTGAGGGAATTTTCTTCCATACCTGATTTTTGATGGTTTGTAACAAGAAAGAATGTTGAACTTTGTCCCATGTTTTTTCTGTGTCAATTAAGGTGATAAGATGATCATGTGTTTTTTACCTTTCATTCTGTTAATGTGATGAATCACATTGATTGATTTAGATAGTTAAACCAGTCTTTAATGCCAAAAATAAATCACACATGACTGTGATCTATAATCTTTTCTGATGTGTCGTTTGATTTGATTTGCTGTTATTTTATTGGGGATTTCTATATAAATTTTCATCAGAAATATTGGCCTCTATTTTGTTGGTTTCTTATGATGTCTTTGGCTTAGGTATCAAAGCAATATTAGACTTATAAAACGTGTTTGGAAGTATTCCTTCTATCTCTATTTCTTGAAATAGTTTAAGATGCATTGATAATTTTACTTGCTTGGTGGAATTCAGCTCTAAAGCTCTTAAGCTATCCAGTTCTGGTCTTTTCTCAGGAGTTTTTTGACTACTTATTCAATCTATTTATTAATATTTGTTATTGGTCTATTTAGACTTTCTATTTATTCTTAACTTGATCTTGGTAGGTTGCATTTTTCTAGGAATTTATCTCTTTCCTCTACATTTTTCAATTTGTTGGCATACAATTGTTCATAATAGTCTCTTATGATTCTTTTTATTTCTGAGGCATCTACTGCAATGTCTTTACTTTCATTTTGTATTTTATTTGTAGAGGACTACGTGCTCACAAACAGGGTGTTCCCGATAAGTCCTGCTCTCGCAAATGAAGCAGGGCGTTCCCCATAAGTCCTGCTCTTGCAAACGAAGTCAGGGAAAGGTCAGAAAAACAACAATGTGTCTTGTGACTTGGTAACATTCCACAAACGACTGTATAAAATAAAGCAGAGCGTGCCATTCGGGGCGGCCGCCATGTTTGTCTTGTCTTGTGTTGTCTTGTGTGTTCATTCCTTTGTTTAGGAAACACGCGGACCCCAACATTATTTACTTAAATCTATGTCTTGTTTCTTAGGCTAGTTAAGAGTTTGTCAATATTTTTTAAAAAACTATTAGTTTTATTAATTCTTTCTATAGTTTTTCTGTTCTTTATTTGACATAATTATCTCATTTTTTTATCATTTATTTTCTTTTTCTGATTTGGGGTTTAGTTTATTTTTCTTATTATAGTTCCTTGAGGTTTAATGTTAGACTATTTAGTTGAGATCAGTCTTCATTTTTTTTCCTCACTGCTTCAAGTTGCAGATTACAAACGTATCTTCTCACTTATCGGTGATTTTCTTGGTATAGTTTTGTTTTCAGCTATTTACTAGTCTAAATTTGTCTGTTAAACAGAGAAAGCACAGTTTCAACTCAAATCATAAACCAAGGGGTAATTTTCTTTTTTCCTTTTTTTTTTTTTTTTGAGACAGTCTTGCTCTGTCACCCAGGCTAGAGTACAGTGGTACGATCTTGGCTCACTGCAGTCTTTGCCTCCTGGGTTCAAGTGATTCCCCTGCCCCAGTCTCCTGAGTAGCTGGGATTACAGACATGTACCACCACAACCAGCTAATTTTTGTATTTTTAGTAGAGACAGGGTTTCATCATATTGGTCAGGCTGGTCTTAAACTCCTGACCTCACGTGATCCCCCCCAACTCGGCCTCCAAAGTGCTGGAATTACAGATGTGAGCCACGGCGCCTGGCTGATAATGTTCTTAATACATATAGAGCTTTTCCAAATCAATGAGAAAAAGAATAACAGCTATTTAGAAAAATGAGCAAAGAATGTGAACAGATAGGTCACAGATAAGGAACTACAAATGACTCTTGTAAATGTGAAGAGACACTCACCCTCAATTATTACTGGAGAAACACATGTTGAAGTTATTATACAACATTTTTCTATGACAAAGATGGTTGTCTATATTCACTTCTTTTTTTTTTTTTTTTGTAATTATACTTTAAGTTCTGGGATACATGTGCAGAACGGGCAGGTTTGTTACATAAGTATACAAGTGCCATAATGGTTTGCTGCACCCATCAAACTGTCATCTACATTAGGCATTTCTCCTAATGCTACCCCTCCCCTAGACCCCTATCCCCCAACAGGCCTTGGTGTGTGATGTTCCCTTCCTTGTGTCCATGTGTTCTCATTGTTCAACTCCCACTTATGAGTGACAACATGTGGTGTTTAGTTTTCTGTTCCTGTGTTAGTGTGCTGCGAATGATGGCTTCCAGCTTTATGCATGTCCCTGCAAAGGACATGAACGCATCCTGTTTTATGGCTGCATAGTATTCCATGGTGTATATGTGCCACATTTTCTTTATCCAGTCTATCATTGATGGGCATTTGGGTTGGTTCTAACTCTTTGCTATTTTGAATAGTGCTGCAATAAACATACATGTGCATGTGTCTTTATAACAGAATAATGTATAATCCTACTTCTGTCAATTTGTCAAACTCATTCTCCACCCAGTTT
This sequence comes from Papio anubis, assembly GCF_008728515.1. Taxonomy (NCBI): domain Eukaryota; kingdom Metazoa; phylum Chordata; class Mammalia; order Primates; family Cercopithecidae; genus Papio; species Papio anubis. The sequence goes on along the minus strand of NC_044985.1, from coordinate 72,544,494 downwards.
TGTTCCCTTGCTGGCAAGGAGTCGTGATTCTTTGGAGGAGAAGAGACGTTTCGGTTTTTAGAATTTTTAGCCTTTTTGTCCTGTTTTTTTACTCATCTTCATGGATTTATCTACCTTTGGTCTTTGATGTTGGTGACCTTCGGATGGGGGTTTTGAGTGGATGTCCTTTTTATTGATGTTGATGCTCTTCCCTTCTGCTTGTTAGTTTTCCTTCTAACAGTCAGGCCCCTCTGCTGCAGTTCTGCTGGAGTTTGTTGCGGGTCTGCTCCAGTACAGATGGGGTTTCACCATGTTGATCAGGCTGATCTTAAACTTCTGACCTCAGGTGATCCACTCTCCTCGGCCTCCCAAAGTGCTGGGATTACAGGCATGAATCACTGCACCTGGCCTGTTGTTATAAACTTTCTTTTTAGATCTGTTTTTGAAACACATGGTGGGTTTTGGTATGTTGTGTTTCCACTGCCATTTGTCTCAAGACATTTGGCTCAATTTCCTCTTTGAGCCATTGGTTGTATAGAAGCATGTTGTTTAATTTTCAAATATTTGTAATTTTCTAAGGTTCCTACTGATATTGATTTCCAGTTTTATACTATTGTGTTCTGAAATGATACTAGACATTATTTTAATCTTCTTAAATATTCGTGGTCTAACATATGGTCTATACTGGAGAATATTTCACATGTGCTAGAGAAAAATTTGTATTCTGCTGCTGTTGGATGAAAAGTTCTGTGTATGTCTGTGTTATGGATTAAATATGTTCCACCAAAGTTTTTAAGTTTTTGTGTTGGAAATCTAATTCCCAATGTAACAGTGTTGAGAGGTAGGACCTTTAAGTGATGATTAAGTCACAAAGGCTTTCCCCTCATGAATGAATTAAGTTGTAATCAGGGGAGTCGGAGGCTTATTGTGGGATTGGGCTCCTGATGAAAGAATGAGTTCAGCCCCTTTCTTCTCTAATGTATGCTCTTGTTCTCTTGCCTTCTGCCTTCTGCCATGGAATGATGTAGCAAGAAGGCTCTCATCAGATGCACGCCCATCAGCCTTGTACTTTCCAGCCTCTAGAACTGTAACAAATAGATCTCTGTTCTTTCTAAGTTACCCAGTCTCAGGAATTCAGTTATAGGAGCAAAAAAATGGACTAGGACATTCTGCTAGGTCCATTTGCTCAAAAGGGCAATTCAAAATTAGAATTTTCTTATTAATTTTTTGTCTTGTTGACTTATTTATTTTTAAAAGTGGGGTACTGAAACCCACTACTATTACTTTATTTCTATTTCTCCCTTCCATTAATATTTGTTTTATGTATTTAAGTGCTTCTCTGCTGGGTGCATAGATATTTATAATGGTTATTTCCTATTGACGAATTGACTCCTTTATCATTAAATAATGACATTATTTGTCTCTTGAAATTTTTGACTTGAAGTCTTTTTATCAGATATAACTATAGCCACCCCTGTTCTCTTTCGGTTACCATTTTCATGAAATATCTTCTTCCATCATTTTCCTTTCAGCTTATGTGTAACCTTAAAACTTAAGTGGGTCTCTTGTAGATAGCATATAGTCAGATCTTTGTTTTTTTAATTCATTTAACCATTCTGTCTTTTGATTGGGGAATTTAATTCATTTCAACTCAAGGTTACCTTTGATAGGTGAGGACTTACTACTGCCATTTTATTATTTGTTTTCCAGTTGTTTTGTAGATCCTTTTTCCTTTCTTTTTTTCTTGTTGTGTATGTTTGTGATGTGATAATTTTGTGTGGTGCTAACCTCTTATTCCTTCCTCTTTATTACTAGCTGTTGTAGGTTTTTGTTGTTGTTTTGTGATTAGCATGAAACTTCTGTAATGCCTCATGATTATAATCTACTATTTTAAGCCAATAACAACTTAACACCTATTGCATACAAAATCTCTAGGCTTTTACCTTACCCTTCCACAATGTATGATTTGATGTCACAATTTACATCTTTTTATATTATGTATTCCTTAACAAGTAATTGTAGCTTTAGTAATTTTTGGCCATTTTGACTCTACTACGAGTCAAAACATGTCTTCATACGAGAGACATATATGATATATTCACCAACATTACAATATTTAAGTATTCTGGATTTGATTAAATGTTTACTGGTATTAGTGAGTTTCATACTTTGTGATTGAACTCATACATGTATTTAAGATTTAATTATGTATAATTCACATGTATTTATGTGTATTTGTGATTATTATCCTTCTATTTCTACTTGAAGAATTCCTTTAAGCACTTCTTGTAAGGTTAGTCTAGTGGAAATGAATTTCCTCAGTTTTTGCTTGTCTGTGAAAGGCTTTATTTCTCCTTCATTTTGGATAGATAATTTTGCTGGGCATGGTATTCTTAGCTGATAATTTTTTCTAACAGCACTTTGAATATTTGTCTAATTCTCTCTTGACCTGTAAGGTTTCTGTTGAGAAATCTGTTGATGGTCCAATTGAAATTTCCTTATATGTGGAAAGGAAAAGCATTACTACTTAATTATTTTCCCTTACTATTTTTAAAGCTGTTTTTGTCTTTGACTTTTGAAAATTTGAAAAAAACGGGCCTTGGAAATTGCATCTTTAGGTTGAATCTATTTAGAAACTTCTGAGCTTCATGGACCTAAATATTCATATCTCTTCCAAGACTTGGAAAGTTTTCATCTTTTTATGTTAAATAAGATTTCTGAATATTTATCTATCTCTTCTCCTTCCATAATTTTCATAATGTGAATATCTGTTTGCTCAATGGTGTCTCATAAGTCCTCTAGGATTTCTTCACTCTTTATCATTCTTTTTTCTTTTCATCCCTCTGACCAAGTCGTTTCAAAAGACCTACCTTAAAGTTCACAATTTTTCCTTGCTTGATCTAGTCTGCTCTTGAAGCTCTCAATTGTATATTTGTTCTATTAATTAAATTATTCAGCTCCAAAATTTCTGCTTTTTTTTAATGATATGTGTCTCTTTGTTGAGTTTCTTATTCAGAAGATGAGTTATTTTCCTGGTTTTAATGAATTATCTATTTATATCCTTTTATATCTCACTGAGTTTCCTTATGATTATTAATTTGAACTTTTTTCAGGCAATTCATAAATTTCTATTTTGGGGAAGCATATTATTAAAGAATTATGTGTTTCTTTGGTGGTATCAGGTTTCTTTGCTTTTTTATATTTCTTACATCCCTTTGTTGATGTTTGCACACCTGATGGTGCAGTCACCACCTCCTTTACATAGTGATTTTCACTGGACAAGATTTTTACCTGTAGTTGACCCTGAAGGTGCCAGTTGGGCAAGGTATGGTTGCTCTGGTTCCATGTGGACACAGTAGTATGTCTCTGTGTAGTTTCTTCCATTAAGATCAATGTTAACAATGCACACAGGTGCTTCAGTGACCTAGACTTCAGGAGTTTGTGGCAGTGGCAGTGGCTGGATAGGTTATAAGGTCAGGGGCTTTAGGGATACTCCTGTTCTTGTTGTCCTAACAGTGTGGAGTCTTAGCTGAGGGGGTCTTTCTTGGTACTGGATCTGTCACAGCCTATAGGCAGCCATAATGGCACTGGGATCCAAGGCACAGGTGCTCAAAGCAGCTGTGGAGTGGGTTCCTGGGCTCAGTGTCTTGAAAATTACTATAGCACCTGTGACTTGAGGCACATGTGTACTCTTTAAGGCACGAGGGGATGCAGTTTTCCCACTAAGCTAGGGTTCTATTGTTCTGAGGCACACTTCAGCAGCTCAGGCCCAGAGGGGCTGGAAAGTAGCTGTGGTTCTGACCTGCAGTGGGAGGCAGAGCACTGGCACAGTTCTGGGGAAGAAGGAGTACACTGGAGGCTGGGTCCCTGGGAGCAGGGTACAACTGCAATTTTGGATCCAGAGCCATCAGAACATAGTGCAGCTCAGGCTCTGGGGGATGAGTGTTGACTTTGGATCCTGGGATGGTGGGACATGACAGTAGACATGCTACTGGTGGGACCAGGTCCAGGAGCAGCAAGAACCCAGGAATGACAAAATGCTACTGTGGCTTATGCCCTGAGACTGAGGAGCAGCACAGCAATGGCTCCACTCCCTAAAAAGGCAGAGGTCTTCAGCAGCTTGGCCTGTGAGGTACTAGTCTAGTTTTAGGTAGGCGGGGCACTGCGGCTATTCAGCCTGAGCTGAGTGGCATAGCTCAGCCTAGGCTCATGATTTTCTGAGGCATAAAGCACAGTGTCTTCTCAGTCACCAGAAAGCACATCTACATAAGTCAGTAGAGCTTCTGGATCCCTGGAAGTGGGGCAACTGTGGTACTGGGAGGTGCAATTGCTCCAGTGTGCCAGAGGCTCAGAGCTCCTGAGGGGGAGGTGCTGCCTCACCTACGGTGTGGGAAGGTGTGACTACTCTGGTGTGCCAGAGGCCTGAGGTCTTTCAGGGATGGGGCACTACATCTCTTTTAACCTAGGGGGAGGGTGTACCAGTGCCTGGAAGGATGGGCTGGCTCTGCAGTATCTTGGCCCGAGGATGTGGGTGATAGCAGCAGCTATGCTTAGGGATAGCAGGCTACCAGGTGCATGTGGTGCAGTGGCGCTGAGCCTCAGGGATGGAGTGGTGCAAGCCTACTTGACCTGGAGCAGGACGCACTCTAATGGTGACTTCAGTTCCAAGATGGTGCAGAGCAGTAGCAGCATGGGCCACAGCAGGGTGCGAGGGGTGGGGGTGGTGAGGCAAGTCACAGTATCAGCTCCTTCTCTGGGGCTAACTGAATGTGGACTCTGGAGATCTCCCTCAAGTGGGCCTCAGAACCTGTGAGCACTGCAGGTGTCTCCAGTAGCAAACACTAAAAGTGTCCATGGTGGTGACTGGGGCTGGTGGGGTCTTCTTGCTTACCAGAAAGTCCCTCCTTGTTCTGAACTAATTCCAACTGGGAGAATGAGGTGGTGGAGGCAAGGTGTGTCATTTCTTCTCTGTGGAACCACTGTGGGTTTCTGTGCTCTACAGGATTTCTGCTTCTTTTTGCTATTCTCTGGTACTCTCCTTTAGTTCTTTTGGTAAAATGTAGTTTATTTGTTGTTTGTGTTTTTTCATGGGAAGAAAGAGTGCGAAAAAGTTCTAGTCAGCCATCTGGCTATTGTCACTCCTATGGGCCTTTTTAAATTTCTCTGGAGATTTCTTTGACCCTTGGGTTATTTACAAGTATGTTGTTTGACTTCCAAGCATTTAGGATTTTTCCCAGTTACTGTTATTGATTTCTAGTTTAATTCCATTGTGGTCAGAGAAAATAATTTGTATGATTTCTAGTCTTTTATTTGTTCAGATGTGTTTTATTGTCTACGTGCAAGGAAGTTCTATGTGAGCTTGATGAAGAATATGTATCCTGCTATTGTTGGATGAAATGTTTTGTAAATGTCAAGTACATCAGTTGATTAATGGTGCTATTCAGGTCACCTACATCTTACTCATTTTCTGCCTGCTGGTCTATCAGTTACTGAGAGAGGAATGCAGAAGTCTCCATCTATAGTAGTACCTTTGTCTATTTCTCTTTTCAGCTCTATCATGTTTTGCCTCATATATTTGGGTCTGTTTTTAGATGTTTATTGATCTTATTTTCAAGATCACTGATTTGTTTACTGAACTTTGTCAAATCTATTGTGGACTGCATCAACATCATTATTCACTCATAGTTTTGATTTCTGGTACTTACTTTCTTTTTTTTTGTTCACTATTGCAACTCTCTGCCTACATTATCCATCTATTCTGGCATATTGTCTACTTTTTCCAATCCAAAGGACATTACAACCTTTAACATCCTGTGTCGTGCCATTCTTGCATTGCTATAAAGAAATACCAGAGGATTAGTAACTCACAAAGAAAAGAGATTTAATTGTTGACAGTTCTGCCTGCTGTACAAGCATGGCATGGGTATCTACTTGGTTTCTGGTGAGACCTCAGAGATCTTTTCCCTTGGCAGAAGGTGAAGCAGGAGCAGGGACGACACATGGCGAAACCAGAAGCAAGAAAGAGCAAGGGGGAAGGTGTTACATACTTTTAAACAATCAGATCTCATGAGAACAAACTTACTATCATGAGGACAGCACCAAGGGGATGCTGCCAAGCCATTCATATGAATTCCATCCCCATTATCCTATCACCTTCCACTGGGCCCCACTTCCAACATTGGAGATGACAATTCAACATGAAATTTGGGAGGCAAATATCCAAACTATATCACATCCTAATTATAATTCTTTAACATTTCCTGTCTCATAATTCTCACAGCTGTGTCATATTGAAGTCTGTTTGGGTAATTGCTTTGTCTCTTCAGTGTGTTTTCTTCTTGCCTTTAGGAATGCCTTGCAAATTTTGTTGAACCTCTCACATGTTTATCAGGTAACAGGAACTGAATAAATAGATCTCTATAGTGACAATTTGTATTAATCTAGCTGTAATTTGACTGTGTTTAATGTTTGCTTCAGTTACAGTAGTATCTTAGTTTTTGCCTTATTTCTTGACTTTAGGTTTCCTTAAGTACTTCCCCTCAGAGAGTCTACGTTTTGCAGCTTTTACAGTACTAATCACCGTGATTATACTAGAGCTCTGTTGGCATGGTGGTAAGGTAAGGGTGAAGAAAACATTCTATAATCTTCCAATTAAATCTCAATCAAGATAGGCACATGACTTTCATAAATTATTTCTCCAGTGACATACCTTTTCCTTTCTATTTTATCTTATTTTTTAAGTGCCTCCCTTAGCTGCAGCATTCTTGACCTCTTTACTCAAACCACTAACACCTGTGACTGTGACTATGTTTGGGTCACCATCATTACCACCCCAACCCCCCCCCCCCCCCACCTGCCCAGAGAGGCATAAATGCTAGAGGGAGATAGCGCAGAAGGAATTTTCTTCCCTCAGTTAGTATAAGACTCTGGCAAAGTACTTTTCCCTATAAAATAGGCCTTTGTTGTAGAGAAGGCTCAGTGCATTTCATAATTATTACTCTTCATCTTCTTCCAGAGCCAAGAGAGGATCTTTCTCAGATGTTCACAGTGTTCACAAAAGTGGGCTTCCTGGAGGTAAAGCCCACAAAATAGTGGAGACTGGCAGAAATTTCTCACTCTAATGCTATTCTTCACTCAGCCTCCAACAATTTACCAAATTTGCCATTGAAGTGTTCAACCAGTTTATGGCTCCTGTGGCTTCTACTCCAAGTAATCAGACCTTGGCCCTGATGCTCTGGCTTTGCCTGTGTTTTCGGATTGTGGCATAGTGGTTTTTCTTGCAACCCCAAATCTCTGAGGAGACAAAGAAAGGCCACTGGTTGTCAGTTTCTCCAGTTTTTTCTTATAAGGATGGAAGTTACAATTTATAAGCTCTTTAGATGTCAGAGCTGAAACTAGAAATCTAATGTGTGTTTTTTATATAGACTAGATATATATCATTTGTTGATTACTTATGTATAGATATATTCTTTAATTATAGCTAAACATTTTATTTTTTAATATACTTGGAATAAAGAGAACTTTCTAATTTTAATATCATATAATTAGTCTTTCCTTTATTAGTATTTTGTGCACTTTCTTTCTTTTCTTTTTCTTTTTTTGAGATGGAGTTTTACTCTTGGTGCCCAGGCTGGAGTGCAATGGCGCAATCTCGGCTCACCACAAACTCCGCCTCCCGGGTTCAAGCGATTCTCCTACCTCAGCCTTCCAAGTAGCTGGGATTATAGGCATGCACCACCACACCAGGCTAATTTTGTGTTTTTAGTAGAGATGGGGTTTCTCCATGTTGGTTAGGCTGGTCTCAAACTCCTGACCTCAGGTGCTCCACCCACCTCAGCCTCCCAAAATGCTGGGATTGCAGATGTGAGTCACTGAGCCCAGCCTGTGCCCTTTCTAATATGGCTAAATATCATGAAGATACTCTTCTGTGATCTCATCTATGAGCTTTATTGTTTAGCATTTCATATTTAAATTTACAATGCCCCCAAGATCAATATTAGTATATGGCATGAGATAGGGTCAAGACTATTAATTTTTCCATAGGCTATGTAGTTGACTTGGCACCTTCATTGAAAGCACAGTGCTGTCCCCGCTGGTCTGGTCTTAACTTAATTGTCCATATAAGTGAGAGTGTCTTTCTGAACTCTATAATCTGTGATATTGATTTGTTTATTTGTGTTTGTCTAGCATGTTATTTTAACTACTCTTATAATAAAGATAGTTAACTGCTTAGCTACTTTATAGTGTATTGATATTCAGTAGTATAGGTGTCCCCTAATTTTGTTCTCCTTTAAGATTGTCTAGGTCCAGAGTTGCTGAAGCTTTTCTGTAAAGGGACAAATAATAAATAAATGTGATATTGTGGGACACACAGTATAGTTATTCCATCATAGTTATTCAACTCTGCCATTGTAGCTCAAAAGCAGCCATAGACAATATGCAAAAGATGGGTGTGATAGATTTACAAAATAAACAGCAGGTCCAAATTTGACTCACAGACTGTGGTCTGCATAACGCTGGTCTAGACCTTTTTCAATTCTCCTGCTATTTTAGATGGGATTGTAATGAAGCCATTTAAAAAATGTTAGGAGAGGGTTGAATATTCCAATCCAAGAATATGGAATATCTCCAATTATTTATATATTTTTAAATTTAAATTTGCCATAATAATATTTTATGGTTTTTCTGTCTAGATATTTTGCATATCTTTTATTGGATTTTTTTGCTAGGGATTTGAATAGGTACAAATAATTTTCTGTATCTCTTGAGATTACTATAATTTTTCTCTTAATGTATCAGACTATAATGACTAATTTAAGAAATGAGTTACCAATGGTGTTTGGAAATTTCTTTGAGGGAGATTTTTTAATTACAGAATCAATTTCTTTAACACCATATTAGTATATTTTCATGCTACTGATAAAGACACACCCGAGACTGGGCAATTTATACAGGCAAAAGGGTTTAGTGGACTTACAGTTCCACATGACTGAGGACACCTCACAATCATGGCAGAAAGCAAGGAGGAGCAAGTCACATCTTACATGGATGGCAGCAGGCAAAGAGCTTGTGCAGGGAAACTCCCATTTTTAAAACCATCAGATTTCATGAGACTTAATCACTATCATGAGAACAGCACAGGAAAAATGCACCCCCATGATTCAATTACCTCCCACTGGGTTCCTCCCATGAAACATGGTAATTGTCAGAGTTACCGTTCAAGACGAGATTTGGGACACAGTCAAACCATATCATTCTGCCCCTGGCTCCTCCAAAATCTCATGCCCTCACATTTCAAAATCAATCATGCCTTTCCAACAGTCCCCAACATGAGTCCCCAACTCATTTCAACATTAACTGAAAAGTCCACACAATCCAAAGTCTCATCTTGGACAAGGCAAGTCCCTTCTGCCTATAAGCCTGTACAATTAAAAGCAAGTTAGTTACTAGCTAGATACAAGAAGGGAGGTGGGTACAGGTATTGGGTAAATATAGCCATTCCAAATGGGAGAAATTGGCCAAAAAAGAGGGGCTATAGGCCCCAAGAAAGTCTGAAATTTAGCAGGGCAGTCAAATGTTAAAGCTCCAAAATGATCTCCTTTGACTCCTTGTGTCACATCCAGATTACACTGATGCAAGAGGTAGGCTCCCGCAGCCTTGGGAAGCTCATCCCTGTGACTTTGCAGGGTATAACCCCCCTCCTGGCTGCTTTCATTGTCTGGTGTTCAGTGTCTGTGGCTTTTCCAGGAGCATGGTGCAAGCTGTTGGTGGATCTACCATTCTGGGGTCTGGAGGATGGTCACCCTCTTCTCACAGCTCCAGTAGGTGATGCCCCAGTAGGGACTCTATGTGGGAGCTCTGACTTCCCTTCTGCACTGTTACAGCAGAGGTTCTCCATGAGGGCCCTGCCCCTGTAGCAAACATCTACCTGGACATCCAAGTGTTTCCATACATCCTCTGAAATCTAGGCAGAGGTTCCCAAATTCCAGTTCTTGACTTCTGTGCACTAGCAGGCTTAACACCATGTGGAAGCTGCCAAGGCTTGAGGCTTGCATCCTTTGAGGCTGTGGCCCAAGTTCTATGTTGTTTCCTTTCAGCCACAGCAGGAATGGCGAGGATGCAGGGCACCAAGTCGCTAGGCTGCACACAGATCAGGGATGCTGGGCCTGGCCCACAAAACCACTTTTTCCTCCTAGGCCTCCAGGCCTGTAATGGGAGAAACTGCTTTGAAAACCTCTGGCATGCCCTGGAGATATTTTCCTCATCGTCTTGGTGATTAACATTCAACTCCTTGTTACTTACGCAAATTTCTGCAGCCTGCTTGTATTTCCCCTCAGAACATGACATGTTCTTTTCTATTGCGTGGTCAGCTGCAAATTTTCCAAACTTTTATGCTCTGTTTCCCTTTTAAAACTGAATGTTTTAACAGCACCCAAGTTACCTCTTGAATGCTTTGCTTCTTAGAAATTTCTTCTGCCAGGTACTCTAAATCATCTCTCTCAAGTTCAAAGTTCCACAAATCTCTACGGCAGGGGAAAAAGAGCTGCCAGTCTCTTTGCTAAAATGTAACAAGAGTCACCTTTGCTCCAGCTCCCAACAAGTTCCTCATCTCCATCTGAGACCACCTCAGATTGGATTTCATTGTCCATATCATTATCAGCATTTTGGTCAAAGAAATTCACCAAGTCTCTAGGAAGTTCCAAACTTTCCAACATTTTCCTGTTGTCTTCTGAGCCCTCCAAACTGTTCCAACCTCTGCCTGTTACCCAGTTCCAAAGTCACTTCCACATTTTTGGGTATCTTTTCAGCAGTGTCCTGCTTTAATAGTACCAATTTAAATACTTATAAGGCTATTCAAATTTTTTATTCCATCTTGTGTGCTATTTTTTTTTGTTGTTCTAGAAATGTATACATTTCATCAAAATCTTCTCTGTCCAATATGAAAGTATTAACTATTTAAATACAAATTACTTAATAATTTAGAAATTGTGATTTTAGTCATGTTAGTCACATTTCAAGTGCTCATTAGCTAGCTACAGGTGGGAAGTGGCTACCATATTGAACGGTGTAAATTATATTTCTTCATTGTGGAAGTTTATATTGGTTACTACTGATTTAAATGTTCAAATTCAATGACATTTAAAAAAAAAACCTTCATCTTTTTTGGTGATATGAGTCAGTTTAATTGAAAACTACTTTGGAGAACAATTTTTCTTTTGTATTTTCAAATTTTTATTGCTGGACCTTGTTAGGAAATTTCTGCAGAATGCAAGATATATCATTATAGGTATCACTGACTTTAAAATAGATAAGCGAGATATCCTCTTCTAAAATGTCAGTGGCATCTATGATGATATATCTTATATACTATTGATATTACTAATTTATTCATTGTCATTAGTATCAGGGTTGTTGTGTATTCTAAGCAATCAACTCTCAGCTTTTTTTTCTATCTCATGTATGTTTGTTTTCCTTAATCCTATTAACTTATCTTTATAATTATTGATCTCTCTATTTCTTTTGGGTTTCATTAGTGTTTGCTTCCTAACTTCTTGAGGGTCAACAATTAGATCATTATTTTTCAGCCTTTGTTATTTTCTAATATATGGATTTTAAGTTACACTTTTTCCTCTAAAAACAGCCATATTCCACAAGTTATAACATACTGTATTTTTTTCATAAGCACTTAGTTCTAAATATTTCCAATTTTTGTTGTGATTTGGTTTGTTATTTAGTACTGTACTGTTTAATTTAAATATTTGTGTATCTTCTAGATTTTTTTCTAATATTGATTTCTAGATTAATCCAACAATGGTCAGAGGACATACTCTGTGTGATATGAGGCCTTTAAAATTTGTTGAGGCTTGCTTTCTAGAAAAGATAAAAGTCATTTTGACAGATGTTTTATATGTATTTAAAAGAGAGTATTTATTTTGCAATTTTTGGATACAGATTTCTATATTTGTATTAAGTCAATTCTATTAAATATTGTAATTTGTATATAAACCAACATTTTCAAGAACATTGACATATTGATTCACATTAGTATGTCAGAAACAAATAGGAAATGGACCACAGCATTACCCCTCTTCTTTCCTGAAATCTTGTATTTTCAGACTTACCACTTTTAGACTACATCTTAATTCAAAAAGTAAGTCTAGTGATGGGAATTTCAGACACAGTCTTGTCAGTGAAATGATCATTTTTGACTTATAATAGCTAAAATAGCTAATAATTGTGGCTGAAAGGAAATTCTGGGCATTTTTTAATTTTTTAAAAATGATTGTATTTCTAAAACCTATTTTGTGGTTGATATAATACATATATTACATATATTTGTGCTGTTAAATGCTGGAAAATGCTTCATAGTAATGCATTCTTGCTTATATTCTGATTAAAATCAAGGTATTCCATGAATAAGATTTTATTACTTGACTGATATTAATAATTCCATAAATACTAGTCAGTTCATTAAAAATATGTTTTTCCCCTTTCTAAATTATTGATGAGGTTTGGATTTGTGTTTTCTAGAGGAGTATTTTTATTTAATCTTAAGATAATCTAAAATTTGAATTATCACAAATTTTCTTATGCTTGATTCCAATTATCTACAGTTTTATAAAATAAGTTTCCAGACATTACCATTCAATGATTGGATAAGCTCTAACCATGATTATCCAAAAGTTTAGTTATCCTGGATCCTCATTTGTTGTCTCAAATACCTGTTACTTTAAAACATTCAGAGCTGAAATTAGGTCATTCTTTACTTTTAATGTTATTTTGTGACTTCTGCTGAAAGATTGGTACAGATGGGATTTATATCACTACCTGACTTTATTGATTTCTCAGGAAAGCAAACAGTAGCCTAGGGGCCGATTTGATCTACCAAGACTAGACATACTGAAAATATGTTCTCTGGTAAAAATACAGCAGAAATTGATATCATGACTGCTACTTTGAGAAGGAAAATATACTTTGGCTTTCCTACAAAACACATACCAAACAGCCAATCTCTCTCTAGCCAACAGATGTATTGTCCTGGAGATAATGACTTAAATCAAGCAGCTGGGGAAAGCAGAAATGCTTCTAGGCATAAGAATATGTTGTAATTTTCTTGCTAATATAAATGTGAGACCAATAAACACTTTGTTCATGGAATCAGCAGGTGAGTTGTCACTTTCTTACTTTCTTTGTAGCTTTTATCACAAAACTCATTCTGCCAATTGATCCTTAGAGAAAAAAATAACAAATGCAGCTAGGTTCATCTTGTTAATGGTTTATATTGTGAAACAGTTTTTAGAGAAACAGTATAGTCCTTTTATATATATATACACACATATATATAGTGTGTATATATAGTGTGTATATATAGTGTGTATATATAGTGTGTATATATACAGCATTTGTGTGTGTATATATATATATGATTTATAATGGACCTGAACACTCATTAATTATAATAGCTATGCCATGTTTTGTGTACTTTCTCAAGGTGAATTTTCTCTATATGATGTCTAATTATGTAATAGAAAGAGAAAAATAAATTCAGGCACCCAGATACAGGAACGTGATAAACTTTTATTTTATTGGAGTCTGTTATATAAACTAAGACTGACTTGTGTACATTCACACATTTTGTTAATCCAAATATATGGCCAATATTCTTAATTGGAATGGGAAAAAAAGGGTATATGTCTACTTCTTTATTCCAAAATTGTAATGAGTTATCATAAGCAAGTCTTTTGGTAAATGATTCAATATGGAAGAAAATCTTACATAGAAATCCCACTATATGCTTTGATACCAGTTCTGCTCCTAGATCATTATTAGTCTACTCTTGTGAAAAACTTTTTGTTTGGAGATCCACTAAATCTAGAAATATCACACATTTCCTTTACTTGTATGTGCCATTGTATGACCACCTGGGTACTCCCAACCATTACTGATGATCTTGGCAATGAACTTATTCTCCTTTTTCTCAAGTCTCTCCATTATCTTGTGGGACTTCAACATCTATGCATCCAATATTTTAGTTTTGCTACATTTCCAACATAAACACTCTTCTTCACTTGAATGACCTGTTTCCATACCCATATATTGGATTTTCTCATTCCTTGGAACTACTTTGCTTTGAAATTTTAAAATCAATGCAAATCTTATATAAAGATCTCACTTCCACTTCAAATATCCTATCTGATATTCTCTCTCATTCCAATTACCTGACTCATCAATCTGATTAAGTTTATTCCATTGAACTTTCTGCTCCATATCTCTCAACCTCCTCTCATTCATAAAATGAAAATTTTACAATTTTCTCATATTGCAAATGGGAATAATATCCTATGTACCTCACTGAATTGGTGAGTACACTGAACATAATTCACATTTATAATAACAGAATACAGAAAAAAATAAATACTGATTTCAATAGAGACAGCAAAATAGTTTGACAAAAATCAACAGTAATTTATTATTTTTAAAATGTCAGTAAATTAGGAATAGGTGGGCATTTACTCAATTTAAGAAAAAGAACACTTATGGAAAATCTAGAGCTAACATATCATTTAATTATGAAAGACTGAACACTTTTCTTCTAAGATCAGCAACAAGGCAAGGAGATTTATATCATTTTTATTTAGTGTTACATTAGAGGCACTTGCCAATGCAATAAAGCAAGAAAGTAGAAGTAAAATACATGTATTTTTAAAAGTATAACTATCTCTATTAGAAGGTGGTGTAATCATTTACATGGAAAATACTAAGGAATTTATAAAACAACTATTAGAACTACAAATAAATTTGCAGGGTGGTAGGGTTCATGGGTTGGAAGACTCAATTTTGTTAATATGTTATTTATCTTTAAAATGATTTATTGATTGAATATGATCATAGTAACACTAATGGTATTTTAAATAAAATAGGTAAACTGACTCTAAAATTTATGTAGAAATACAAAGAACCTATAATACTCAAAGTAACCTGAAAAAAGAAAAAAGTTGGAGGACTTTAATTGGCTTCAATAATTATTGCAAGGCTAAAATAATCAATATAGTGTGGAATAGGTATAAAGACAAGAAATAAATAAATAGATTGAGAAAAGGGAATACAGAGCCCAGATTCCAGAATATAAAGTCCAGTCATTTATGTGACTTATATGTCTTATATAATTATCTATTTTTTTGAAAAACACAACAGCAATATTTTTAAATACTTATACCTATATAGTTTAATATGTGCAAAAATTAAAGGAGTTTCAAACAGTGGTATTACAGCAAGTAAATATTCACATTAAAAATAAAGAAATTCTATCACTACCTCAAAAAATTCAAAGTAAGATGCATCAGAGACCTAAATACAAAAACTAAAACTCTAAAGGTTCATAGAAGTAAATATAAAAATAGTTTTGATTTTTATAACCTCTAATAGCATTAAACTACAAAGCAGTAAACAGAAGTAAAATTGATAAATTCAACTACATCAAAATTAAAACTTCTGCTCATCAAAAAATACCATTAAGAAAATGAATAAGCAAGTTACAGACTGGGAGAAAATATTCTTTCTCCCTCTCTTTTTCTTTACATATATATGTATGTATATATGTATATATAGAATTTGAGTTGTATGTATATGTATTATGAAGATACCTATAAATGTAGTGTATATAGAATATATTGTGAGTATTTTATATATAGTGAACACATGCACACGCACACATTCATGCATATATTTCAAAAGAATTGGCTTTTTGGATAAATAAAGGATGCCTAGAATTCAATAATTCAAAGAAAAACTGGTAAAAATGGATAAACTATTTGAACCAACATTTTGCAAATCATCAGGAAAATGCAAAAGAAACCCACAGTAAGATATACACTCACCAGAAGGACTAAAATTAAATATAAAGTAATCCTGAAATCTTAAAAAAAGTACACTTTTTAAGTAGTATTACCATATTGGGAAAAAAAGGTCTAGCAATTTATTGAAAAGATTGCAAATATTTTATAAAGTGTCCTTTGTAATAGTAATGATGAAAACCTTTTCACTCATTATTATGTTTTAAGCAAATATTTTCTCAAGAGCATGGCGAACTAGAAATGTTGGAAATCTCTAAGTAATTACCAAGTTATTTTGTGGCAGATGAATGAAACTTAAGGTCAATATTAAACATTTTAGGCAATGCAGAAAAAGTAAAATAAAATTTTTATCATTTGTCCTTGAAGTATGAAATAAAAATTATTTATATTCTCATTGGGTTATAATTGAGCATCTGTCAAATTATGTATGCTTCAATCTTTCCACTTAACATAGTCTGAATGAATGCTGGGTCAGAAGTGTCTGATTTCATATCCTTCCTTATTTAGAAGAAAGTTAGGAATATTGTTGCCATGATATTAACACGATGATATTCAGGCATTGCCTTTAACTGTGTGTGTGTTGGGGGTGGAGGTAGAAATTACTCTTAGATACAGAGGTGTCATAATGATCTGGGGTCTACTCAACCATACTGCCTTCAGTATTGGATCCAAGGATCCACTCCTTCCTGTGTTTTTCCCCCGTAATTTGAATTACCCATGTGCCCTTTGTAACAACACACAAAGCTCATTCCACAAACTTCAAATTGCCTCTAAGCGTTAAGTCAAATTCCACCATAATTTCCAGCACCTACTGTTCAAAGCCTATGAATGTGGAAATAAAAGAAGTTAAGGCTTATGAAACTTATTAAAAAGAGTCCAAGGGTGCAGAGGACTTAGATGAAAGACAAAATGATTCTCAGAAAGGAAAAGTCCAACACTAAGTTGTAACATGCTGGGCACAGGCTGGGACTTGATAGTGTGTGGAAGGGGCTCAAAAGTAAGTGGGGACTTATAGGTTACAGTTTTTAGGAAGTATTGCTGGAAAAGATTCATATTACGAGGACAAGTGGAGATATGCCTTTGTGATGTTTCTATACAGAGAAAGAAAAAAGAAAAAATGATAAACCAACAAGAACAATTGAGAAACAAGGCATGCAACCTTTCTGCCTGCAACACTATCTTTTCCAGAAACTGTGTAAAAGATGACAGAACTACAGAACTAACAGATAAGACTTTTTTCAAGTGAGAAGAGAAAATCACTTTTATCTGAGGAATGCAAGTTCTTTTAACTATCAGGCCCGGAGAGACAGCCCTCCTTCCTGCCTGCTTTGAGCTGTGTACTCATCTCTTAAAACTGCCTTCTGTTGCCACAAGTAGTCATAAATTAACCTAATAATGCCACACTGGACACTATAAACCATGCTGGATAACTTAACAATATATAGCTAACGACCAATCATTGTTATTTCTGTAAGGCAATGAGAATTCCTGACAAAAAACTTTGTTATCAGCTCACTCCCTGCCCCCCTCTTTTTTTGCCTTTAAAAATCCACTTGTAATTGCTGCTAATGAGATTGTATATTCAGAGCAGTTTAAATCTATGTTCCCGGGTTGCTATCCTTAAGCTTGGCCTAAATAAGTTCCTTACTTGTTTTATTTTTGCCTCAGTTTCTTCTAATTAGGTAGACATGAGTTAGGAAAAGTCTTCCCCTCATAAAACAACATGAAGCAGGAGAAAACTGAACCACTATATCCCATAATGAATTAAATAGCTCCTGAACAAGCTTTTAGGAATATGAGAAAATTCCTTGGCTCAGAAATATCCAATATTTTCATGTTTGAATTCTGTGAGTTGTTTTCTCTCCTTGTTGATTATTTTCTTTTTTGGGGGGAGTGGGGATGGGAGGGGGAGTAAAATTTGCTACTTGTCCTTTGGTTTTTAAGTTTTAGATATTATCTATTATCTTTCTACTCTAGAAGATAATTTTGAAGATTAGACATTATCTATCGTCTGCTATTCGGTAAGATGAAGATATAACACTTTCACAACAAAGCACATCCCTGGGAGGTTCCTCAGGAAGGGTGTGTGCATCTAACAGAATGCTCATAGTAAGATCAAACAAATACCTACTTTCATACTTGGATTCTTTGCGCATGTTTTTTCACTTTTGTTGAAATGATCTTTCTGCTCATGTCAACCTGCTTGATACCATTCATTCTTCAAAATCAAGGCTTAATAACATTTTCCACATAAATATTTTCTGAATCTCCCACAAACTATAATTTAATGCTATAATTCGTAGGTTTGTAGCACTTTGTGCACATATTATCACCATATATTTCTTAACATAATTTTTGCCTGACTAGTTCCAAACCCTCTAAAATTTAATTTTGAAAGCATTATTTCCTCCTGAGATCTTTCTCAATGTTCTTTCCTGGCCTCTTCTAGTCCAAGTTATGTTAGCTGTCCCTCCTGAGCTCCCAAAGCACCCTGTGCCTCTCTTAATTATTGTGTTACAAACCTGGTGGCTTTCACTGTCAGTAGATAATAAATTTATGGAACAAAAGCTATTGCTCTTAATATCCAACCGTGGTGCTTAGCCCTGGGCTGGAAATAAAGCTAAGGCTTAATAAATAGATGTTATTCTACTGTGGTCATTATTACTTTTCTTGATTCTGAAAGTAAATGGTACATATATTTAAGTCTGGGATGGGGTCTCATTTTAATTCCAGTGTCAAAAAGACAGCCTATCATGCACCTGATATTTTATAAATATTTCTTGAATGAAATAATGTTATGATACCTGTATCTTGAGTTAATCTGACGATTTCATTTAAAGTTAATTGCAGCTGAAAAGAAAATTAAGCTGCTCTATCTACACCAAATTACCCACTTGTTGCACAAATTAAAGCTTCTGCAACTAAAATCAAAGTCATAACACCTGTGTCCTATAAGGACTGGAAAGCAAACGACCGTGTATCATATTATATTCTTGGCACTGTCTTAAGTTTTCTGAAGTGAACTTCTTAGCAAAATTTGACAGTGTAAAAACCATTAAATGCTACTCCTCTAGAGTTTTGACAACGTTTTTTTCCTATCTTGTGATCTAGAAATTACTACAGTTAGAAAGTGAATAAAGTGAGAATCATATGGCTACTAAAATCAGAATCCACTGACCTGTCTACATCCAGAGGGGTAACTCAGCCAGACAAATAGTCACACACAGTTACATTTGAGAGATGTTATATGTCTTAAGGGTTGAATATTAGCGTTTGGAATAATTTTTGAGTTTCTGTAGTTGGTTTCTATAGTTTTCAGGGTGCAAGTCATTAAGAATTGTCTGTTGCAATAAATGGCTGTCTGATTGCCTACTTTCGTGGCTACCCACAAAAATGTGGCATCATGTCATTTTATGAATAGTCATCACATATTTCAGTGAATAATCTATGGGAAAATACAAATTTCACAATAACTTGCAAGCAATATTCTTCAAAAACTTTCCAAATGTCTGAAAAATTTATTATTTATATAGTATATGTAAAAGTTATATTTATATATGAACAAATAATATGTACTTTACTTCCATATATATGTATACATCTTTATGTCCTAAAATAGTAAATGACAAACCAAAAATTAAAAACTAGAATTTATGCCGGGCGTGGTGGCTCACGCTTGTAATCCCAGCACTTTGGGAGGCCGAGGTGGGCGGATCACGATGTCAGGAGATCGAGACCATCCTGGCTAATAAGGTGAAACCTTGTCTCTACTAAAAATACACAAAAAATTAGATGGGCGTGGTGGCAGGTGCCTGTAGTCCCAGCTACTCGGGAGGCTGAGGCAGGAGAATGGCGTGAACCCAGGACGCGGAGCTTGCAGTGAGCCGAGATCGCACCACAGCGCTCCAGTCTGGGCGACAGAGAAAGGCTCTGTCTCAAAAAACAAAAACAAAAACAAAAACAAAAACAAACTAGAATTTATATACACATGCAGAATTAAAATATGGAAATAATTTCCATTGTTAATTATGCAAAACAAAATAATCTGAAATATTATTGAGTGAATATTTGTGATTATGTAATTAAGGTATGAAAGTCCACTAATGGTTTGGTTCATAATTTGACCATAATTATAAGTTACTCTCATATAATTTATGAAATGTAAGGGACAGTAGAGATCATTTGATCTCATAGTTATTGATTAGAATATGAGAAGATGAAGATTTTTCAAAACATGCCCACTAGGGCACTGTTCCTTCATGTTTGATTTGTAAGGTTTGAGATAGAAATATACATGTGTATTCATGTTGCATGCTCCTGGTTCACACCCATTGACAAGGCAATTTCTTCCTTTTAGAGTCAGATAAATTGACTATTAGAGAGATTAAATAATTTGACAAAGTTATAGGTAGAAATATTAAAAAGTTACATTACAGTATGCTTACATTAGAATGGTGTTTCATTATTAAAAATATGAAATATGAATTGGTGGCTCTAAATTCCCAGAACCTATTAAAATTACATAACTTACTTGAAGATATAAATTCAGGTGGTAAGAAAATTAGTATGCTAAGATGCACAAATGGATTAAGTGCTCTATAAAATTTTATATATTATTAGAATTATTTTCTTTGAGTGACAATGTTTCTTTTCATTTTGAATAGTCAATTTATTTTCCATCTGACTGAGAAGACTCATTAAAATATTAACTGTTTAAAATTGTGGTAAAATTTAAATAATATAAAACTAACCATTTTAAAGTAAACAATCTAATGACATTCAGTGCCTTCACAATGCTGTTTGACTGCCACCTCTAGCTAATTCCAAAACATTTTTACCACCTCCAAAGGAAAAGTCCATACAATTTAGCAGTTATTCACAATTTCCACATCCTCCCAGTCTCTGGCGACCACCATCCGCATTCTCTCTCTATGAATTTACCTATTTTGGATATTTCAAATAAATGAAATGATACTTTATGTCTGGTTTTTTTCACTTAGCATAGTATTTTTGAGGTTTATCCAAATTGTAGCATGTGTCAGTACTTTATTACATTTTATGGATGGACAATATTCCATAGTATCAGTATACCACTGTTTGTTTGTCCATTTATCTGCTGATGGACATTAGACTGTTTTCATCTCTTGGCTATTGGAAATATTGTTACTATGAATATGTGTGCACATGTATTTGAGTACCAGTTTTCAATTTGGGGGGCTATTTATAGAATAACTACCTTTATGGTAATACAAACTTTTAAATGAGTTTTTACAGTTCTAAAATGAAAACCAAGATATTTAAAGACATATTAAAGCAAAGGTTTGTCACACTGGACAGGTCATAAGCGGACAAATACGGTGATGTTGATTGCCTTCTGTCTCTGAGTCCCTCTATGTTTTGATTCCTTTCATCCCACCTCCCTTCACCATTTTACCTTCTATTGTCCCATCTCTATCCCCATGTCACATGTTATTTTATCTAAAGAAATTAATAAAGACAAAATATTAATAATTTATTTCATTTGTCAGGATAACTTTCAAATTTATTTTAGCCTATCAAGACACAATATCTCTCATTTTATGAGACATAGTCTTGTTTATTTTAGCCAGATTACTCACAAACTCCTAGTACAGTGCTTTGCCAAATAAATGAATATATGGATAAGTGCATTTTAAATGTGATAAAAGGCACTGTATTTTATGACCATTTGCAACAATACTAGCTAAGCTTCATCTAAATGCGATATTAAAAGCATGTACCCCTCTTCTTTTGATGAACTTATGTAATAGAAAAATTGAAATGTAGCATGTCAGACACTGCTTTTACTATATTCTGGAGTTGACTTCACTGAATTTGTGGAAACAATTGAAAATACTCTATCAATTTTTTCAGTCTAATTAAGGTATAATTAAGAACCATGGAATAATAATGGTCTCTGTAAGAAATTTTAAATGCTCATAAAAGTAATAATGCTTAAACCATTCTAGGATATGAACATTAAGGAAAGCCAGAGATACTATCTTTCTAAAAACAAAGAAGTATGGAAAACACAACAAATACTTCATATTGTAATGCATTACTCCTTTTAAGTGGAAGAACTAAATGGTTATCTCTTTGCTTCACATTTTCAGCCGGATTCACTCTTCTGACTTATAGACCTTGTTAACATCAAAAGATTTTAGTAATTATATAAATAATCACAGTTTGCTTATAACATGTTGTACAGGCATAGTGGCTGACACTTGTAATCCCAACATTTCGAGAGGCCAAGTTGGGATGATTGCTTGTGGCCAGGAGTTTGGGATGAGCCTGAGCAACATATCAAGACCCCTTCTTTAAAAAACAATTTAAAAAATTGTCTTGAAATGGTGGCATGGGCCTGTTTCTCAACTACTGAGAAAGCTGTTGGAGAATCACTTGAGCCCAGGAGGTGGAGGCTAACGTGAGCCTTGACTGAACCACTGCACTCCAGCCTGGGCAACAGAGTGAGACTCTGTCTCAAAAAATAATAATAATAATAATAAATAAATAAAATGTGTGTCTGCCTTACTAATCTCATTCACAAAATGTAATATATAATTTTTAGTTGAACATATGTTCATAAACATGAGTAAATTTTTCTACTTTATTACTTCCTTCTTAAGTCATTATCTGAGATTATAGGAAGAATAAACCTTCATGATTTACATTAGATTTTCTTTTAAAGAAAGAAAAGTTTACCATCAAAGCAGTTTTCCTTCCAAATTTTATCAATATTATGACTCCTGTATAATTTAGTTGATATGGTCTCTGTTCCAAACTGAAGCCCAGCAAGAACTAAAGTGGGGAGAGTTGCCTGTTTTATAAATGGTACCTCTGATGGAAAATGGATTGTTAAAATAAGCATTGCTTAAAGTTAAAGCAAAATATATTTCCCTACACTTAATGATTTCTTTACATTTTTCTTTAAATCTATACACTAAGTACTAAATTATAATAAAACATAATGTATCAATTATATGTATTATTTATATTATATAAATAAATTTAAATAGCTCAGTTTAATAGTTTTCAAATTTAAAATACATGAGTCAGGGTCATCTCTTTTCCTTTCTGCATTTTTTCTTCGCCATTTCAATTTCAGTCTGGATTTTATTATAGAAAAATAACTCTTTTTTTCCTAATGTTTCTAGCCTGCCCCATGTGATGAATGGTGCTCCTTTTACTTATGATATCACTGCAGTCTGAAATTGAGAGACATAGCACATGCTGTAGACTTCTGTTTTTCTAATTACCAAAAGCCAGAATACACTAGGTAGTATTTAAACACAACTAAGAAGAGAATTCCTATTAGGTCAGAAGGCAGGAAAGGGAGGCTTAATGTTGAATTTACCAGTTGGAGCTATAAAACCCCAAGTACGTTTTGTGATTTCTGCACGTCTTACCTAGGCCCAAGTAGGTCTGACAGAGAGCCACGGAGCACACATTTCCTGTCTTAAGTCAACGTTGGGCCCAGCCCCAGAAGCTCACAGTATTACACTGACTATTTCCAGACTTTGGCCAGTACTAAGCCTCCTCTCACCGACACATTCCTAGACTGATTCTGTGACTTAGAAATGCTGAAGGTGTCTGGGTTGTTCAACCAATCTAAAATTTACTGCTGAGAGTGAGAAATAAGTTCTCTGTCACCTGGGCCTGAACCACACAGATACATGGTCTAAATGCAGGGAGCATTCAGTTTCAGGCAATCTGTGTTTTACGTAGTTTTGCAGAAACATTAGTCAAATGTGAAATGTTTCTCTGAGAAAAAATGGTTTCCAAAGTCTTGTTATAAAAATTCAAGCCAAGTAGGAATTTAGTCATTGGGAACCAGGAAGGACATTTCAACATTTAGGAAAATCCTTCACAGAAAATTACGATTCCCCACAGAGTTTTGGAAAAACACACGTTAGTTACTTACTTACCATGGTAAGAAGGATCCCAAAGTCAACTTAATGTCTTTGAAGAAATGAGTTAGAAAATGAATAAATAAGAAGACCTTAGTTAAGATAACCACAGTTAGTCATCAAAATATTTTTCTGCCTATGACATATCAATGTGGTTTAAAATTGTCTAGTAACAGCTATATTTTTTATACATATGGTTTTCAATTTTTTTCATTAAACCCGACATCAGACTATTTTAAAAGCTTACTTCATTCATAGAGCCATATCATCTAGTACCAGAGAAATCATCAAAGAACAAGTGAGAATTCTGCACTCTCTTAAGAAAAATGCCTTGAAAAGAAAAAAACATACCAATCATTTTTTATTAAGTAGAAATTTAACATCATTTTAATTTAATTTTCTATTGTAAAGCAAAAAGAGATAAATAATATTGTACCTCATCTGCACTTGCTCCCAATAATCTCCCATGCTCAACGAGAAGTAATTATTGAGATAGTTGCAGTACATTTGATTTATAAACAAGGTAACAGAGGCCCCCTTTTTCCACAGTGAAAGATCCTCAACAGCAGAGCTATTGGACCACTAAATACTCTCTATTTCAGCAGGTCTTCATGATGCTTCCATTAGAGCAGGTGTATCTGAAAGGGTCAACCTTCCCTTGGTTTAGCACTGCTTCTCTCATGTGACTGGTTCTTATAGCTTCAGTGTAAGGGCTGCCGAGGGATTCCTTAAGCATCATGGAGAATATCATGGCCATTATAAAAGAATTATGTTACTAACTTTTCAACATATGTGGATTTTAGTAACTTGGAAAGCAAATAATGCAGTAATATTTCAATTAAATTCTGTGGATGTAAAGCCTTTACTCACTTTTGTTTTGCTTTATTTTATTGAATGAAATTACCAAGTTTATAAAACCGTAATACATCTTGGCCTACCTTACACAGCTCAATAAGAACATTCTGCCAACCTGCTGAAGAAGCCACACAATACTGACTAGTCTCTGTGTGCTGCCCTTTGTGATCAGGTAAGGGTAAATAGCATGGAAGATAAGCAGTTATAAAGATGGTCTTCAATTCATGATGGCATCATTTGTCTTTTCTTAGTATACTATTTTCATCCTTGCTAATGACCCTTCTTTCCCATCAAAGTGTTTGCTCTTTTCTTGTTTTCTAGCCTGCAGCCCCAATCTAAATAGCAGTGGATCTCTGACCAGTTGTTTGAAATAATTATTGATTTGCTGGTTTATTGTACGTCAATATGAATAGGGAAAAATTAAAATAGAGAGGGAGGGTGATTTATTTTCTTTATCACATTAGTCATTGATCCAATTGATATTTTCTGGTCTTTAAATATTCCCTAAATAAGAATTTTCACCTTCTGTTATTCTAAAACTTATCTTTGTATCTGCTGTTACTTTCCTCCTTTGGTAGCACAATGTTTAATACTTTTTCTATAATTAGAACATACCTTTTAAAATTATTGAAGTTGCACTATAACAGAAAGTTACCTAAGACTAACTTTAAATGTCTTTGAGATATTGCTTTTAAAAACATGGGAAAAAATGAAAAGTAATTACAAGAAAGTTAATGGAGAAAATGAGTTTATCACATGGTTTTCATAGTACCTTGCTTTTAATATTAGCTTCCCTTTTGTAGATACATGGGATCCCAGCGTGTGTACCTGGGCTGAATTAATATTTTTACAGAGCCTGACTAAATAAGGGAAGAAGAAAAAATTTACTTATGTGAAAAGAATGGAATTAAAGGTGATTCAGGGGCAAAATCAAGTCCAGACATTTTTTCCAACCAACTCAGCAATCAGAAAAAGGCAGAACGGAGAAACTGAGTATGAGACAAATGAAGTAGAACAGGATTTGAGTGGCCTGAAAAGGAGCCACAATTATAAATGTGGCCTCCATATCTCAGTGCTGGAATTAACTGTTAAGAACACAACCATCAGAACATTGTGTAACACCATGACTCATAAAAACTCATTTAATTTTCATACCAACCCACTCTGAATATATTGCTCTCTGGATGCTTCTATCAGACTTAGTACCACTGCTGACTAAAAAGCATCATTTTGGTATTATCACCATGGCCTCTTGCAGAATTATATGTGTGTTCCAGTCTTAGCACCACTAGCTCTTGATTCAAAGTCTGAGGCGTGTACATTTTATTAGTGGACCTAGGTCATGTGTTTGCACCTTAACTCCAAGTAAGACTGGGAAAGCAAGCAGGCATTTTTAGGTTTCATAAAGAAAAGAGGCTTACTCCACTTGCCAACAGTACTCATAAAATCAGGAGTTCCCCCAAAACAGGAAGGAGACTTAGGACATATAGCAATATTTTTTAAAATAAAGAATAGAGGCTCACGTATGTAATCCCAGCATTTTGGGAGGCTGAGGCGGGTGGATCACGAGGTCAGGAGATCGAGACCATCTTGGCTAACATAGTGAAACCCTATCTCTACTAAAAGTACAAAACATTAGCCGGGTGTGGTGGTGGGTGCCTGTAGTCCCAGCTACTCGGGAGACTGAGACAGGAGAAAGGCGTGAACCTGGGAGGAAGAGGTTGCAGTGAGCCGAGATTGCGCCACTGCACTCTAGCCTGGGCGACAGAGCAAGACTCCATCTCAAAAAAAAAAAAAAAAAAAAAAAAAAAGGCAAATGTCTATTAAATTTCATATATTTGGCTAATAAACATCAACATGTATCCTTTCTCAGGTACAACATAAAGCATTTTTTGCCTATATCAATATGACAGACAAGACAAAGACTTTAGAATTAGTGTTTTCAAATACAAATCCAAGATGGCTAAGCAAAAAATAAAATTTTTAATCTAGTTTGGTAATGATTCTAATATGTCTTAACTGATACATAAACTGTAAAATTAGCTACTACTACCATATGGTCATGTAATGGCAGAGAAAAAAAGAGAGAAAAGGAGAGTATGAAACTTAATTAGAACACATAAGTGTTTATATTGTCACAGGACGAAAGACTTTAGAGACCTTGTTTCATCAAAAAGTTATGAGGTCGTAGTTGGTATTTATGACTTTCCTCTCCCACTCCATTTCATGATCCTTTTGCCGTCAGCCAGCATCATAGCTGGTTGGGAGATTTTACTAAGGTGGTGACAAAATACTTGGCAGTCTTATCTGTATAGCATTACTCTAATCTTTCTACAGTTTTTATCATGACATATGGTAGTTCTAGGAGAAATCCCAGGGAACACCCTAAGATTTAGTCATTCTTCCTCCTGTTCCTATTGTATTAACAGAAATCTGTTCAATAATCTTAGGATCTAACACCTTGCAAAATTACATCCTCTTTTTCTTTCTTTCTTTCTTTTTTTTCTTTGAGACAGTGTCCCACTCTGTCTCCAGGCTGGAGTGCAGTGGCGTGATCTCGGCTCACTGCAGCCTTCGCCTCCTGGGTTCAAGTGATTCTCCTGCCTCAACCCCCTGAGTAGCTGGGACTACAGGCGTGCAGCACCACACCCAGCTGATTTTTGTATTTTTAGTAGAGACGGGATTTCACCATGTTGGCCAGGACGGTCTCCATCTCTTGACCTCGTGATCTGCCCACCTAGGCCTCCCCATCTTTTTCTTTTAACCAGTGTCAGTTGGAGGCAGACGTAGGCTGAAACTGAAATTTCCAATGGAATGACAATATCCCTGTTCTTAATATCTCCAAACTGTTAGAACATACAGTGATGAGAGTAGGAAGTAAAATATTGTGAGAGCAACTGTAATAGTTAGAGATATCCTCATATTCAACCCAGAACCATCCCAGAATTTTGATTAGTGGAGAAACAATATTTATTTCTAGTTCAGGATTTTTATCACACCATAAAATTCTACCTCTATCTCCTCAAGCTTTGTCTCCCAGGTGGCACAGTAATTGAGTCTTTTTTGTTGTTGTTGTTGTTATTTCCTTGTCACCCGAGACCAGCTGTTTCTTGGTAATAGTGTGCATGGTAAGTAAAATCCTTGGTTATTAGCCAGATATGTTCTGTGGAATACCACAAAGTTGAGTAATATAACCAGTAAGCACATTGATGGAGGTACTAGAAGAAATCTGCAAATAGGGAAAGAAAAATAAAAAGCAGCCATATATAGTATAAGAATCTATTGTAGTGATAACAAATCACAACCTCTTCCATGACAATGAAATTCTATATGATCTACCAAGTGGCTGATAGACCTTCAGGTTGTGGTACCATCACAGAGGCCAATAATTGTTCATTTCTTACAGAAAGCTGCTAGCCAAGTCAGCCTGGCTATGGAAGATCAGTATGGTTGAAACCATGAATAAAATTGCTTACTACCATGAGCACATAGATTTAGGACTAAAGTGAGGGAAAGAGGGCTGGTCAACATGCTTATAACAGTTCTTCATTTCCAATTAGATATTAAGAACATCCTCCACAACGGATGTTTGCATATTGTGAGCCTACTTTGAAAGATCCATAAACTGTCAATGAATACAAATCTTAACCTCAACTCATCTCAGGCAAAATGTAAAAGTATTTTGCAAGGTATTTGATCCTAATATTGAGATATGCCACTCAAAATTTTGCCAAAGGAACAGTTTTCTAGTTCCATTATCCATTAGAACTCACCTACATACAATTTTTTACTACAGAATTAAACTTCCAGCTGCTATATGCATATGGCTTGGAGCCCTAAAACAGATTAAAATATTTTTCCCTTTAGTCAACTGATGGTAAGAAATTCCCTAGGAGGTCATTTGTGATAATAAGTTGAGAGAATGGTAGAACTGGAATAAAAATTGGCCCACTGGGAATGTGAGTCACCAGCTCATGCAAATTATATGTGCTTTCAGGACTGTCTTGGAGTAAGTTTCATCTATTAGACTTCACTAATGTTCATACCAGGCCTTGTGGGTAGATGCACCAGATAATCCATACTTCATGAGCACAGGGAGTTTGACCATCTAATAGTCTCATGGTTAGGCATTCAGTCCTTTAGTTAGTTTGATTTTTAAAATAGACTTTATTTTGTTAGAGTAGTTTTAGGTTCACAGCAAAATTGAGTGGAAGGTACAGTACAGACATTTTCCATATGTTTACTGCCTTATGCATAGCCTCATCCATTATCAATGTCCTCCACCGGAGTGACACATTTATTACAATTAATAAACCTACATTTGTTTTACAAAGACTTTATTTTTTATAATGTTTTTAAGTTCCAGGGTACATGTGCAGGACGTACAGGTTTGTTATATAGGTAAACATGTGCCATGGTGGTTTGCTGCACCTATAAACCCATCACCCAAGTATTAAGCCCAGCATGCATTATCTCTTTTCCTTAATGCTCTTACCCCAACCCTCCTCTGACAAGTATTATTCTCCTCCATACATGTTATTCTCCTCTCTGTGTCCACGTGTTCTCATTGTTCAGCTCTCACTTATAATCATCCACAGTTCGTCGTTTACCTTAAGATTCATTCAGTATTGTACATTGCATGGGTTTGGACAAATGTATAAAGACATGTATCCACCATTAAAATAGCATATAGTCTTCTCACTGCCTTAAAAGTCTTGTGTGCTCTGCCCATTCACCCTTCCACAAATCTTTGTTTAGAATGTTTAATTAAGAAACTTTCTATTATATACAAAAGGAAGAGAATGACATAACAACTCCTCATGTACCTATGTCCCAAGCTATTCATTAATTAAAATATAGGCATTCTTGTTTGTCTTTGCCTATCAGTTTCCACCAACCAGATGTTATCAGTTTAACCATAAATAACTCAGCACATATCTCTAGAAGACAAGAAATATTTTTGAAAATTATATAATAACATTATTGTATCTAATAATTCACAATAATTCTTTATATCCAGCAAGATTCAAATTTATCTTACTGCTAAAGATGTACATTTTAAAGTTGGTTCATTAAAATCAGAATCTTAATCAATTCTGCATAGTACATTTGGATATATTCCCTGTGATTTTTCATCCATAATAATCACTTTATTTTCTATCTGTCTTCAATTTGTTGAAGAAACCAAGACTTTTGTCCTGTGGAAGTTCTCATATTCTGGATTTGTCTGCTTGCCCTTGCAGTGTTTCCTATTTGTTTGAGACAGGGTCACATTCTTGCCCAGGCTGGAGTGCAGTGGCATGATTAAGGCTCACTGTAGCCTCCACCCTCAGCCTCCAAATTAGCTGGGGCTACAGGAGAACAACCCCCATGGCTGGCTAATTTTTTTTTTATTTTTATTTTTTTTCTCACTACGTTGCTCAAACTCCTGACCTCAAGCAATAATTCTGCCTTGGCCCTCCAAAATACTGGGATTACAGGCATAAGCCATCATGACTGGCTGCCTACCATGTTTTTTAATATATTCCTCATTCTCCTGTATTTCCCATATAATGGAAGGTACTCAAATACAAGGATATTCTAAAGAAGAAAAAACAAAACTCTGCTGCACTTTTTAATGTTTTTTTTATTATTATACTTTAAGTTATAGGGTACATGTGCACAATGTGCAGGTTTGTTACATATGTATACATGTGCCATGTTGGTGCGCTGCACCTGTTAAGTCATTTACATTTAAAAAATGTTGCTATCATAAAAAAGACAAAAGAAGTCTGAGGAACTGTTACAGATTAAAAGATGCT
The DNA here is from genome assembly GCF_008728515.1 of Papio anubis. Classification (NCBI taxonomy): domain Eukaryota; kingdom Metazoa; phylum Chordata; class Mammalia; order Primates; family Cercopithecidae; genus Papio; species Papio anubis. The sequence continues at coordinate 72,514,080 of NC_044985.1, read as the reverse complement.
AAAGACACATGAAAACTAAAAGCAATGCATAATGAGAGATTTCATTTTGCTATAACGGACATTATTGAGACAATTGACAAAATTTGTTAAAGTCCATAAACAGTTCACACTATTATATGACTACATCCTCTTGGTTTTTATCATTGTACTGTGACTTAGTAACAGAATGTACTAACTTTTAGAAAAACACACTGAAATGTTTAGGGGGGAACTGTCATATCTATAACTTATTAAATGGTTTAAAAAATGCATATATGTGTGAACATATATAAATATATACATATATGTGTATATAGACACACAGTCACATACCACATAATAATATTTTGGTGAATGATGAACGACATATGCAACGGTGGTCCCATAAGATTATAATGGGGCTGAAAAATTCCCATTGCTTATTGACATCATAGTCTTCATAACATCATAGAGAAATATATTACCTTTATTATGTTTAGATGTGTTTAGACACAAAAATACTTAGTGTTGTGGTACAATTGTCTACAGTGTTCAAAACAGTAACACATGGTACAGATATGTAGTCTAGGAGCAATAAACTTTACCATATAGCCAAAGTACGTAGTAGGTGGTACTATCTAGGTTTTTGTAAGTACACTCTATAATGTTCACACAATGATGAAATTACTTGAAGACACATTTCTGAGAACATAGCCTTGTCATTAAGCTATGCATTACTGTACAGATTCATACTTAAAGAGAGAAAGAGAGAGAATTAAGAGAAGGAGGAGGAAGAACAAGAAGAAGAAGAAAGATAAATATGGCAAAATGTTAATATTTGGGTAAGCTGGATGAAAAGTGTATGGAAATTACTTTTACTATGCTTGCAACTTTTCTGAAAGCCTATTATGTCAAAAATACAAGTTTAAAAACGTGATAGATTTGGTACTTTATGAGATTCATGCTCAACAATTTGGCAAATTCATTTCATAGGTAGCTAATTGAGCTTCCTACTGCATCACATCAGGAAGAACCATTATGTCTGGTTGTTTATCTTTTAACGTGAAGTTAAGGTTGATAGGTAGGGTTAGGTGGTCAGGCTTATCTTCCTGTAAAGATGCCATCAGCTTATTCTCTAATAGTTTAAAGTAGCTATTGATAATTGCCTAGATGCATTAGTTTATTAGGGATTGGAAAACAGTTATATTCTAGTTTCATCATTCTTTCTGCATTTCTAAGCTATGATTCTCCTACAAATAATTTTTATATATCCACTGTTTGCATTAGCTTATAGTAGTGTTCATTTATTAAATATAGCATAGATGCCATCTTTCCTTTTCTATAATAGTTTGAGGAAATGAGATGGTGACAGTGAAATAATATGATGCCACAACAAGTTTCAAAATTAACCAAAGGGGCTTCATTGGTATACCTAGAACGTAACCTATCTAACACATATCAGTGCTTTGCTGTTCACTATTTTTCTTGATATCAAGTTATCTCATATCTAACCTATGGAAGGCCTTCAAGTTGATTCCTATGTGCTGTTTAACAAAACCACCATAGTTTTTAAGATTCTTTGCTTTCTAGTATGAAAACATGTTTAGCCTTATCTAGTATATTTCTATATGCAGATCTGAAACCAGTCAATTATTCAAGGATTCTTGGTTCATAAAAACTATTTCGAGTCTATAATAGTTTCCTATTTTTGTGTGACAAATTTTCACAAACTAGTCTCTTAAAACACACACACATGCACACACACGTCCATAATTTCTGTGGGTCAGAAATTTAGGCATGACTTATCTCAGTCTTTTCCTCAGGGTATCACAAGCCTGAACTCAAGCAATTAGCTGTCTAAATTTTTATCTGCATGCTTGACTAGGGGAGAATCTGCTTCCAAATTCATTTAGGTTGGTGTCAGAATTCATTTTCTTGTCACTGTGGGACTAAAGGCACAGCTTATTATTAACTGTCAGCTGGAGGCCACTGTCCAGTCTTGGATGCCACATGCAATTTCCTGCCACACAACCCTCTGTCCTAGGTAGTTCACATCACAGCAGTTTGCGTCTTCAAGGGCAGCAGGAGAATCTTTGTCACTAAAACCTTCTAATACGGAATTTGTAGTTAATCATGAAAGTAGCATCTCATCATCTTTGTCCATTCTGTTAGCTAGAGGCAAGTTCTGCACACACTCAAGAAGGAGGGGATTATATGAGGGCATGATTCATTGGGGGTCACTTTAGGTTTTATCCATCATGAGGATTCATACCTGGAGACTTGTGGTAATCACTGCTCCTGATTTAGACGTTGCTTTTAGGCCTTTTCAGTAGCATGAGCTGAAAAATACATTTCTTTAAAAGAGAAAAATACATCATAAGCTTATGATATTTACTTAACTTTTTTAGTTTCATATTATCATCTTTTTATTCTTTGAAAATCTTAATTCCTAAATATTTCATTATAATTTACTAATTTTCTATTACATACATATAGGTACACAGGTGTATATATGTATATAAGCACATACATGCATATGAAGTTTAAAATATTCTGTTTAATATCATACTTTATTAGTCAGGGTTTTCTTAGAGGGACAGAACTAATATATATATTCATATGTATATATTCATATCTATATATATGATATTTTATTAAATATTAACTTACATGATCAAAAGGTCCCACAGGAGGCTTTCCGCAAGCTGAGGAGCAAGGACAGCCAGTCCAAGTCCCAAAACTGAAGAACATGGAGTCCGGTGTTTGAGGGCAGGAAGCATCCAACAGAGGAGAAAGATGGAGGCTGGGACGTTAGGCCCATCTCACTTTTTCATGTTTTTCTGCCTGCTTTATATTTAGTGGAAGATTATTAGATTGTGCCCCCTAGATTAAGGGTGGATCTGCCTTCCCCAGCCCACTGACTCAAATGTTAATCTCTTTTGGCAACACCCTCACAGACACATCCAGGATCAATACTTTGTATCTCTTAATTCAATCAAGTTGATAGTATTAACCATCACAAGTCCACCTCTTGTCAACTTGAAGCCATACACATCTCCTGAGATCACACATAATCTTCAAATAAAGACAGTAATAAGGTCATAATTATACCTAACATAATACCACTCTCCTTCCTACAACTGGAAATGCACCGATCCCCAACACAAATACTATTACATAAAGGTAACAATACTTAAATACTGATATGAAGTCAATAAATCTTATGTCACATAATAAAGGAAAAGGAAATAAAAGATATTTTCTTAGTACAAGTGTATGCATGTACAGATATATTTTAAACAAAAGAAGAAGGAAATGCTCATGACAATTATAGTCTTCATTTCTGCAGCTGGTCATGTAGTCTTAGTAGGTATTGATGACTACCTTCTTCTTCTACTCATTCTGTATTCCCTTTGCCTTCAGTAAGCACCTCAGCAGGTCCTGGTTTTTTCCTGGTGGAGTGACCCAAACCTTCATTCCCGAAGGGTCTGGGAATTTGTAGTCCTGCCTGGATTGGGCTGTTGCAGTTCCCCATTGACCTTAATCCCAGGGCATGCTAATATTGACAGATGCCCTAATGGATGTCTTGTATTCCATGCATACGGTTCCTTACCTCCGTTGCAGAGTAGTAGACTTATTTCATCTTGATAGTCCGGGTCAGTCACCCCAGCCAACACTGTAAGTCTCTTCTTGGTCTGTTGACTTAAAGGTAGGAGGAGCCCCAAATCCAAAATGTTCAAGTGGCATAGGCTTCCTATCAATTTCACGTCTAGGAACACTGTAATTAATTAGTCAATGCCAGAGCTGTACGTGAGTCAGAAAATTCTGAACAGTAGCTATACCCACCTTGCCTTTGACAGTTGAGTGCTGTAATTTGACCCCTGCCACCTCAGGATTCAGTTATTCCCATTGTATTTAAAATCTGTAGTTGAGTGACTGCGGTTCCTATTCTTTGATATGACATACAGAGAAGAGCAATTATAGGGCTTTTCAAAGATGCAGGTGCTGCCTTCACAAATCTGTTTCACAGGCATTGTTCAAGGCTATGTCTTCTGGACCCTCCCAGTTGGGATGAGTAGGTCTTAAGTGACTAATCCACTCCACCATGCCAGTCTCCTTAAGTCTTTGGATCCCTTCCTCTACATTAAAGGGAGATCAGGCATTTCCAGCTCACTCACAGTGCGTCATCTTTTAATCCATATTTCAGCTAACCAAGCAAATAAACTATTAGAAGCGTTTTTAACTCCCTGAGCTGGAACATTAAAAGCAGAATCCCTATTTAGTGGGCCCAAATAATTAAATTTAGCCTGATCCAACTGATCCTTCCACCATTATCCCATACCCTTAATATCCATTCCCATGCCTGTTCCCCAGATTTCTGTTTACATAAGTTAGAGAACTCAAGCAGTTGTTTTTAAGGATTGTGCACCACTTCATGGGTCACACTCTCAACTACACCTCTAGAGGCCCACCGGGACTTCAGTCTAGTTATAGGTCTAGAAGCAAACAGAAGTGTTGAGGGTGTCTCCTGAGGAGAATCAACATTCTGTTGCCTGGCAACTGCCTCAGGAAAAGTGATCACTATTGCCTCAGGCACCACTGGTTTATCTCCTCAGACAAAGGTGGAAAGGCTAACAGTGGCATGGGTCTGGGAGGGGATGTTGCCCCTATTGGAGATGGGGAAGCTGTTACTGCTGGCAAAAAAAAAAAAAAAAAAAAAAATTTCATCAGCGTTTACAAACTTAGTGTCCCAGCTTCACCAGGGTCCTCCCACATGTCCCTATTCCAAGTTGCAGTGTCCCAATTTTTTCCAATCAATACCCTCACTTTAACAGTAAACACCTGGTGAAGCTGTGCATGCATCTTTTGTTGCAAATCAGCTATTCTCATAAGAGCTTGTGTCTGTTTTTCCACAATTTCAGCTCTTTCTCTATAGGAGATAAGATTCTCACAAAGGCCAATCTTAACAGATTTGAGGCTTAGTATCTGCTTTTGAAGCCAGGAGACAGAATCCCTGAGTTAATCATTTTCTTTCATCATTTTGACCACTGAACTTAGGAGCAACCAATGAGCTTCATTATGTTCCTCGGTTCTACACATATGGTCAAAGGTATTATGTATAGAGTCACTAAACTCCTTGCCTCTCATGAGTGGTGAATCAGGAGTGTCAAATGCATTTATTTTGAATAACTTTCTAAACAGTTCATGACAAGGACTATCAGTGTTCTCCATACTATTGGAAGTAGAGTCTTTAGCATTTTTGAGTCTAATCATATTAGGCAGCCAACTCCAGAAACCCCAAAACCAACAGAAGAACTCCATCTTTCATATTCTGTTTCTCTAGAACCAATCCTGGTACAAAAATCTGTATTAATCAGGATTCTCTTAGAGGGACAGAACTAATAGGATATATGTATCTATCCTATTATATGTGATATATATGATACTTATGATATATATGATATATAGAATACATGTAATAGGAGATATATATATAGGATATATAATAGGAGATATATATAATGGGATATGTAATAGGATATATTATATATATGGGAGTTTATTAAATATTAACTTACACTATCACAAGTTTCCACAGTAGGCTGTGTGCAAGCTGAGGAGTAAGGAGAGCCAGTCTAAGTCCCCAAACTGAAGAATTTGGATGTTCGAGGGCAGGAAGCACCCAACATGGGAGAAAGATGGAGCCTGGGAGGCTAGGTGCCGCTCACTTTTTAAGGTTTTTCTGCCTGCTTTATATTGGCTGGAAGCTGATTAGATCGTGCCCACCAGATTAAGGGTGGATCTGCCTTCCCCAGCCCACTGACTCAAAGTTCATCTCTTTTGGCGACACCCACACAGGCACAACCAGGATTAATACTTTATATCCTTCAATCCAATCAAGTTGACACTCAGTATTAAACATCACAATGACATTGGAAGTGTAATGCAATGTATTTAAATATTATATATTATATATAAATATATGAAATATATTTATATATATTTATGAAATTATATATAAATATATGAAATATATTTCATATATTTATAAATAAATATATCATATATTTTATAAAATACATAAATATATTAAAAAATATATAAAATATATATTTATATAAATATAAATATATAAAATATATTTTATATATTGTTATATATTTTTTCTGTAAACATATTTGCTAGATACCGTTCAGTTTTTCAAACCTTTGAATATATTCCAGAGTCTAATTCCTGTGTTTTAAAGTCACTAAAATAATTTTTCTTCTCTTTCTGTATTTATGGATGTTTTTGTTTTAACAGTTTTAGATATCTTTTAGTTTTGATTTGATTTTGTTTTATAGTCATGTAGTGCATTACACATGATTTCAAACTCAAAATTATAAAACAAGGTGCAGAGAATAGTAGTGTTCATTTCTGATCTCGTTTTTATTCAAAATCTCATGTGTAATATTTTCATTAGTCTGGCTGATCCATTCGTCCATCTTTTTTTTAGCTATATAAGCATATGTGTGTGAATCTATCTATCTATCTATCTATCTATCTATCTATCTATCTATCTATCTATCACTCTCTCTCCATCCATCCATCTATTCATCCATTTATCCATCCATCCATCCATCCATCCATCCATCCATCCATCCATTCATCCATTTGTGTATCTTCAAACACTCCCGTTTTATTTGTAGAGAATTAGATTGTGTCTAGTTATTTGCTATTACAAGTTTTTGCTCCTTTCCCACACTTGTCAAGGTATCTAGCCAGGAGAGAATTCTACCAATCTGGCTTTCCACCCTAAACCGCACTCTTGATCTCTCCCAGGGATTCGGGTTCTTCTACAAACACTGAAAAGGAATTGTTTTAACTTTCCAGGCTTACTATTGCTCTGTGGTTTGACAGGGGAATAAAAGTTACATAGTCCATGCCTTTCTCTTTGGTTGCACCAAGCACTTCAACCATTGAAATCTAACAGATCCCTCAGCAAGGTGGTGAAATTTCATAGCTGATTGGAACCTAACCGATGACAGGATGTGGCTACAAGACTGATCAGTCAACCGTGCACTCAAATTCTTAAAAGTGATTATTAAAGCAGTCATTGTTTTTTATGTTGACAGTGTGCATCCTTTTATATAATGACGTCAGTATTTTCTTTTGGTGCTAAAATTCTTATGCCATTCCCAATACTAAAACAAACATCCTTTGCCCATATCTCAACTACCATATTTAATATTCACTAAAATTTTCGAATATACTCATATTTATTTGTAGGCACTCTATACTCAGTCAAAGATGTCCTGTTTACTTGTTTTCTTGTATATTTTAGCTTTATCTTATAATGTTTTTCAAACATTTAGAAAGAATAGGGCTTTATATAATTAAATCAATAACCCATCAGTCCAACAATTATCATTATTCCATACACTTATTTCATATATCCCTCATGTTTTTCCAGAGTATTTAAATGCAAATTGCAGATATCATAGAATTTCAGCTGCAAATACTTGAGTATATATTTGTAACATATCTGGATATTTATAAAATATAGCCACAATGTCATTATCACATTCAATAGAATTACAAATAATTCATTAATTTATCTGAAACTCACCATATTTTCCTTAGTTGCATATCTCAACAGGATATACATATGTGCTTTGATTGACATGTCTCTTGTTTTAAATTTGTAACATCATTTCTTCCATTTTTTGTGCACTTTATGAGTTGAAACTGTGATATGTTTCCAACAGTGCCTCTCATTTGTAATTTGGTTGATTGGATCTTCATGGCATCATTTAGATCCTCTCTCCCTTGTATTTCCTGTAAAGTGCTATCAAAAAGTTGTTTATATTTAGGTGCACACTTTTAGCAAAAGTAACTTTACATGGATGCTGTTTATTTCTTTTTGCTTCACATTAGGAAATGTTTAATGTATGAATATTCACTTTTAGTGATGCTAAGATTTATCTGGGTTCAGGTGTAGTCAGTGTGACTTTTTGAAGAGTTTGCCATGAATTTGTCTCCCAATGGTTTAGCAGTCATTAGGAGTATAGTCCATCATTTATTTTGGTATTTAAAAATGATAATCTTCTAATGCTATCATTTCTTCCAACTCCATTAACTGTGGCTTTTCTATGTAAAAAAAAAAAAAAACTTTCTCACACTAACTATTTGATTTGTCTGAAATATAATCCACAAAGGAAGATATTTGAGCTTTTTTCTTTATCAGTATTTCTAGCAATGAGTTGCAACCATAACAAACTTTAGAAATGTCCATGTATGAGCTTATAGATTTTGATACTTTTTTCCATCCATTAAAAAGATACATTAGGTTAAACTTGTGCATTTTTTTTTTTTTTGCCCCAGATTTGTAATCTGGCTTTTTCCAAAGAACCCTGGTTTGTTTTAGTAGAAAATTATACTTAAAGAACACAATATAAAAGTTAGTTTCCTTTTGCATGTTGTAATATTAGCTTTTATATATTTTCTTCTGTATAGTGGGTATGTAAAAAAAATAAAATAAAGTAGAGATGTGTGTGTATCTATACATACATATATATGTGTGTGCATGTGTATCTGTACATACATATGTGTGCATGTATGTATAATTTAAGAAATAGAATGCATTGCTATATTGTTTTACAAATATTTCAGTACTGCAACATTTACTCCAAATCTTATAAAAATAAACTTCAGATAGTCAACAAGGAAAAGACATGATATTTATTCTAGTTCATTTATAACACAGAAGCTCAAGGCTTGCATTTTTCTAGACATAGTTTCTCCAACTGTTGCTTATATTACACAGCTGTCTCTAGAATTTTTCATTTTCTATAGTACGCCACGAAGCCAGATATTTCCAACAGTTCCATTGTTCATGGTTCCCTAGTGAATATACAAACATCCTGCAAATGGCGTGACCTAGCATATTGCAAACACATGGATGAAACAACTACCAAGAAGCTGCTATATCCTGACTCATTGTTTATTAATAATTTATTGCCAGTAACAAATGTGGGTCACCACGTGCATGAAAAGTAATAAAATTAAAGATAGATACAACATTTAAATAAAATGCATGGGAGAAGAGCAAACATTTCTGAATATGAATAAAAGTGGTAGTGCTCTACAGTTTAATATTTGATGGAAATTAGCAACTTTTCAGGGATTACTTGCCACTACCTTCTTTTATTTATTCTTTAAATGTGAGTATATATGGGAATATCTGGAGGATTACATCTTCTAAAGTTAAGTTTTAGATTAAATGTAAGATTAGTCACATATTATATTAGTTAATATGTTTATTTCCATTAATAGTTTGCAGGAATTAAGGGATTAAGGTGTCTGAGATTGAGAAGTGGATGTGGAAGAGATATCTAGGGAATTACCTTGGATAACAATAAAAGGGGAAATGGTATCACAAAAAGTAGCAGTCATAGGGCATATTTGTTGATCACTTAATATGTGTTAGATTTACTACTGAGAAGTTCTTGTGTATTAATTAACTCATATTTTTCTTGTGAAATCCTCTGGGATGGGTATGATTTTATTCATATTTTATAGACAAGGAAAGTGAGTTGCAGAGAATTTGAGCATTTTGCACAACCAGCAAGCAACAGAGACAGGATTCTAATTCAGCTATTCAAATTCCACATGTATTCATTATGTTACAGCTATCTTCAAGGGCACCCATGACGAATTATTGGAATAGGGCAGCAGTGTTTTAAAGATATCAAAAGACACAACCTATTTCATGAGTGTTTGTTGGACAAACTTACTATAAAGGAGAACCAGAATATAACTGAAGAGATGTAGGTCTTATTAGTCAAGGAACTCAGCTAATGTCTAGGAATCTCATAAGGCAACATGGAAACTGGTTTTAAAAGTTAAAAACTATCTTTTTCAGGATTTATGTGGTAGGCAATGCCTGAATTTATTAACTCATTGTATATTCATTGAGTATCTTCTGTATGTTAGGCACTGGGGTTGGGATGGTGAATAAGATAGACATTGCTCTTGTCCTCATATGACTTGTAATCTAGTAGATCTTTCCAAACGAGGAAATCAATTGGAATATGTACTGATTTTTAAATTATTCAACAAATATTTATTGAGCCTCTACCTGCACCAGACGATAATATAGGTACTTAGGCCTGAGGAAGACAAATAATAAAATAAGATCAAAACATGCTTGGCAACATTTATGGGCCATGCGTATGAGCACATGTGAGAAGGTAAGTAGATAGGTAGATTAGCTGATAAATAGATGAACAAGAGAATAAATCAAAAGGCTCTTTTTTATTATTTCTGTTTTCTCTGGCACAAATCCAATGTATTCCACAATGTCACTTTTGCCTAAACATGACCTTTGCAGTCAAATAATTTTTCATATGTCACATTTGATACCTAATTAAAGTCTCAATATGTGCTCAAGTCTAGCTATAGTGAATGCAGTATTTTATTTTTTAAAAGTTTGCAGCTTGATTCCTGCTTGTGTATTGTTAGCAGCCATTTCTTTTCACTTATTTGGAAGCATTTTAAATAAAGTTTCCCATTAATTTTTCTCTCACTTTGATGTAAGTCTCTTTTAAAATCCCTCTACTTTTTCATTTTCTCTCATTAGGATTTTGCTTTATTCACAAGTTGCCTGGCATCCAAACTGACAGCATTAGTAGATTAATGTTTCTGTCACTGCCAATTGTTCTCAGAAGTGTTTGGATTTTACTTACTTAATGGTGCTTTTTTCAATGTTATACAGCAGAGATATTTCAAATCTAACACAGTGTATGCAATTCTAAAAAATTTTGAAATACGTAATATTGAATAGTATATACAAGTGGGCTTATGGTAAAAATAGAGTTGTGCAAACAAAATTTGTTTGAATCCAGAGCACCAACAAAAATATAGCTATCTTATTTAAAATATTAGTACAGCTTTAAAGACTTTACATTCTAATAAGTAAAGAAAAGTTATTGTAAATATAAAGTTTTGCCTTTTAAAAAGATGTTCGTGGATGGATAAAAGATGGTGTGAAAAAGGCGTGAGCCTTTAAGATAAAGGTACGATGTAAATAACCAGAGAAAACTATACAATAAGCACTTCAAAACATTAGCACATGACCAAACTGAGCCAAGATAAAAAATCAGGAATGAATGGGCTTATGGACAGTAGTGTATTCTTCTGTGGTCTAGTGCATTTAATTCTTCTACTTCACTTTGCTTTCAACTGCTATTGCTTTATAACATAGAGATGGATGCATTAGAAAAAAAATTCCATATGGACCTACCTGAATTCTGTATTTTACTGACATCACTCCCAATTCCCCAACTGCACACATTTTCATTCATGTTACTGAAACACGTGTCATAGAAGAGCACAGTGAGTCAGTTATCCATATGTATTAGCCATATGGACAGTTTAATGCTTGGTTTCACCTTTTCCTGTAGCAGATTTTTACATGTTGAAGATTTTACACTCCTATGACGCAAATAAATCGGTCTAAGTTCAACTTTTCAATTGTGACAAAATAATTTCCAATCTAGCATGTTCTTATAATAATGAGGTGTGAGTGTGATATTACCTTTGGGTAGTCATTGTGGGAATATAATCTATGTGAATATAATGTCTCTCTAGCCAGTCTAGTAATGAAAATCTTCCAGCGTGCACCTGCCATATGATGAATTGCTTTCTTTGTATTAAATAAACTTTTGTTGAATGGATGAATTACTGAACAGCACACGATAATGAATTACAAGCCCAAAATGTATATTTTTTAAATTATCATGTTCAAGGTGACGTTTCAGTATCATTTTTCATAAAATAGGTGGAATGAGAGCTGTAATTTTTAATCAACAGAAAAAAATACTAAATTTTTATTAAAACGTTAATATGAGTATGTTAAATTTCTTAATGATGGAGCATTAGTTGATATAATTTGGTGGATTTGAAACCACAATAACTACCTGGTGAAATGTATTTCTTCGAAAATGTTCAGAAGCACCACCTCATGAAGAGTACTGCACTCATGAACAAAGTGGATGGACCAGACAAGAACTACAGATAGAAGGAGGGGAGAAAGATCAGAAAGCCAAAAATAATATTTCATTTCCTCAGTGACCTGTGAGTGATGTAGAGGAAGTTGAAACAAGAGGTAGGCTAATGGATACTATTTGACTTTGCAGTACCAATTTTCTGCCTATCTTTTGATAGCAGGTAGTTATGAGTATCAATGAACTCTCAATGAGCACAAACAAACGAGAATATTAAAGCTGAAGAGAACATGATTAGGAAGTGGAATTTTTTTGTCTCAAAATATGGCTGGTCATGCCAGTAGTCTCAGCACTTTGAGAGGCTGAGGCGGGCGGATCATCTGAGGTCAGGAGTTTGAGACCAGTCTGTCCAACATGGTGAAACACCATCTCGATTAAAAATACAAAAAATTAGTCGGGTATGGTGGCATACACCTGCAATTCCAGCTACTCTGGAAGCAGAGGCAGGAGAATTACTTGAACCCGGGAGGTGGAGGTTGCGGTGAGCAGAGATCTGGCCATTGCACTCCAGCCTGGGTGACGAGAGTGAAACTCTGTCTTAAATAAATAAATAAATAAATAAATAAATAAATAAATAAATAGTAGGTATATTAAAGGGGTATGCTAGATATTTTGTTTTGTTTTGTTTTTGTCATAAGCTTAGGCAATCTAAACTTAAATATTACTGATACCCTAAAAACAAAGAACCAAGGCTGCAAGCATTTGTTTGTTTGTTTGTTTATTGTTTGTTTTTTGTTTTTGTCTTTTTCAGAGGGAGTCTCACTCTGTCGGCCAAGCTGGAGTACAGTGGTGCGAACTCAGCTCACTGCAACCTCCGCCTCCTGGGTTCAAGCGATTCTCCAGCCTCAGCCTTCCGAGTAGCTGGGACTACAGGCACGCGCCACCACGCTAGCCTAATTTTTTTGTATTTTTAGTAGAGACAGTCTGGTCGCGAACTCCTGACCTTGTGATCCACCCGCCTTGGCATCCCAAAGTGCTGGGATTACAGGTATGAGCCACCGTGCCCGACCCAAGCATTTGTTAAATGATATACCTTGATCATTATCACTAAACATGTATATAACAACTTACTTCTTGAAAAATGATTTTAAGAATAAAAGTCATTGTAATGAATGCTAAGGAAGATAAAGCATATTAATTTTTCTTCTAAATTTTCAGGAATCTCTTCTCATTTACTGATATTCCCTTTCAGTAACATTAACCAGAAGAAAAATGTATGCAAAAATATATTATTGAATTATATTACATAATAAATTTAATTAAAAGGAAGTAGGAAATATTAAATTTGTTGTTAGTTCTTTTATAAAACCAAGATAATTCTTGTGGTCATTGAACTAGCTCCATCTACATCCATCTATCATCTATCTGTCCATCCTCCTCTTCAATAATTATTTAGGATCTTTCAAAATATAAAAATATAACTTCCACAGAAAATAAATAAACACATAGAAATTATACGGATATCTTAACAATTACTCTGATAAAATCAGATGTGTCTTTCCAAATGATAAGATTAAGAAAAACTGAATTGTACTAATCCCTGAATGAATGTGGCATACATGTCTAAGGTGGTTCAAAACCTTCTGCTGGAATACAGAAAGAACATACTGGCTATTCTTATACCATCTCTTATAATGTGCTGGTTCAATTGCTTTATACATTTTTAATTGTCTGTATTTTTATTATTGAGCTGTATAAATTCTTTATATATTCTGGATTTGAATTGTCCAATATATGTGTAGATATTATTTTCTATTGTTGTCTGTCCTTCTTATCCCTTTTCTTAAGTGTATCTTTGATTAACACATGCATTTAATTTTTATGAAGTCTAACCAATCATTTTTTTATTACTAAATCTTATTGTATCCTTTGTAATACATCTTTACCTATCCAAGAAAAAAAAAAGATTTTATAATGTTTTCTTCTTTGATTTTCAGTTCCATGTTTAATTCCACTATATATTCAGAATAAATTTTATAAGGTAAGGTTTGACATTCATTGAGTTTACATATGGATATACAACAGTTATGGCACCATTTGTTGAATGGATTTTTGCCCCAGTCCAGAATGTAAGACCAACACCTTTATTCTTGTGTTTTAAGATTGTTTAATTATTGCACTTCCTTTGATTTCACATATAAATGTAATCACTCTTTCAACTTCCAGTAGAAAAGCCTTGCTGAAATTCTCGGTAGCATACACTGAATCTATATTTCAATTTGGGGAGATTTTACATGTTAACAATATAGAACTTTTAAAATCCATGATCGTGGTGGGCCTTTCAATGTATTTATGTCTTCTTTATTTTCTCTCAGCAAACTTTTGCAGTGTTTAGTGTATAGGCAACATCTCTCAGATTTTTTTATTTTATTTTATTTTTTTGAGACACAGTTTTGCTCTTGTTGCTAGGACTGGAGTGCAATGGCACGATCTCAGCCCACTGCAACCTCCACCTCCCGGGTTCAAGCGATTCTCCTGCCTCAGCCTCCTGAGTAGCTGGGACTGCAGGCATGTGCCACCACGCACAGCTAATTTTGTATTTTTAGTAGAGACAGGGTTTCTCCATGTTGGTCAGGCTGGTCTCGAACTACCAACCTCAGGTGATCCGCCCACCTCGGCCTCTCAAAGTGCTGGGACTACAGACGTGAGCCACCGCGCCCAGCCAAGGAATCTCTCTGAATATTTAAAACTTCAAAATTAGTTTGTAAACCATTGTGCCAGCTGCCAAAGGAGAAATGTTTATATGGTCTAGCTACAGTATCACAGAATAGGACAAAGAAGTGTGGATTTGGAGCTGAGAGGCAATAAATCAATAACCTGGCACATGCCACGACTATTTAACTTTGTGACAGAGGTCCTACACAGTCTCATGAAGCAAGATAAAAAAATAAAATGTGTAAACATTGAAAATGATGGAGCCAAATTTTGTTTACCGATAATTGACTTGTTTCCTGAGATATCTACCAAGAAAAAAACCTACTTGACTAATAAGTGAATTTGACAAGTTTTCAGGATACTATGGTATTAAATTGAATTTTATTTTCGTATATTATCACCAAATAATTGGTCATATCAAACTAAAATAATTCCACTTTAAATGGCAAGCACAACTACTAAGACACCTGAGCTAGCTAATTAGTAAATAAGACCATGTGGAGAAGAAATCGGTGATCTACATTGTATATAAAGTTCCTGCATGTGAGACCAACAGGCGAATTGCTCAGACAACACTCCTTTTCCCCAACTCTAACTGTGGAGTCATAGAATTATGAGCAAAGAATATGGTTATTTCAAACAACTAAATTTTGGGGTGGATCACTACACATCAATAGATAAGTGATAGAATTATTTCAGCTGCTTTGTGCAAATTTTGATTTCTCCTTTGATTCTTGGGTTGATTAGGAATGCATTGTTTACAAATAATTGGGAGACTTTTACTCTTATAAATATCAATTTCTAACTTTCTTCCTTTGTAGTCAGGGATTGTACTATGCATGATTTCTGTTGTTGAAATTTATTCAGACTTGTCTTATGGCTTGAAATATACATTTTTAGTGAAAGTTTTTTTCTACTTAAAAATAATGTTTATTTTGTAGTTCTTTGGGATAGAGACCTTGTGTTTTAATTAGTTCAAGTTTATTGTGTTGTTAAATTATTTTATGTCTTTATTAATTTTGGTCTACCTATTGTAGAGTTGGTATTTACATCTCTGATGATAATTTTACAAGTTTATCTATTGTCCCATTATTTCAGTAATATTTTGCTTTATATATTTTAAGCACTGTTATTCCATACAAATATGGAAGTATCAGTCCTATACTTTTTAGGTAAATGTACAATAGAAAATATAAAGTAAGTTTAATTATTGAGATATAAATACTTCAGTCTGTGCTGTTCTCTTTTCCTTACAACTAGTAAAATCAAAATAATAATACAATAGTCACTATAAACTGCCAGTTTAAAGTGTATAAACATCTTATACATTGTTTATAATTATTACATTTAAAAATAGATATTACCCTTCCTATTTCATAACATAGTCAATTTATGACATGTAATATAGGGTAAATAATGTTACAGGAATTTGAATGAGTAAAAATTTGTCTGAATCCACAAGTCTTCTCTCAATGTCCATGCCTACAACTGGTTCCATTGTATTTTCCAATGCATGTTTAAATATCTTAAATTCAGCCATCATTGACTATTGTTGAAGTTGATTTTTAATCATTTGTTGTCTGAACTTTGGAAATCCTCTTAAGATTAATCATCACTGATTGTCCAGACTGAGCTTTAAATTGCCCATGCCTATCATAACATGTTTTCCAGTTATCACTTGTTGAATTGTCAAAAACTATAGTCTTACAAAAACTGTTGTATTTCATTGTAAATGTGTGAGCTAGTATATTGGTTTTAATATGCCACTAGTTTTAGCTTGGTGATCAATTTGGCACACATGTAAAATTTTACACAGATATGTTAATTCCTCTAAATATTTTAATTTATTCCTAAAGCTTGTATTTGTCCACAATAGATTTTCTTTTAAAACAATATTTTTAGGATCATGCCAAATACTAGATTTAAAGAAGGCCAGAAAAAGAGAAAATAATTATGTAAACTAAATTTCAACAGTATTTCCCTGCCTTTTGAGATGAAGTAAGATTTATTCAATGTATTTTCCATTGAGTTCAGCCTATATCTCAAGAATTTTCAAGTTTCATCAGAATTTATGATCACTTTTGGCTCCTAAGTCCTACTTAGTGTGAATCAGTTTAGGGATAAACTAAACGTCCAACATGTATTATTATGTTTTGAATTATATCGTTTTAGATGTGGATCACTATACTTTTTCTTAGTTATGCCAAACTACTTATAGAAACTTTTATATGTGTAAAGGACTACTGAATGATAGGTGATATAGAGATTTATACTGCCAAAAGGCTCATGATTTAATATTCCATGTTAGATATTGATGTTCCTAAAGTTCCCTCTCTCCTTTCAAATCCTGGGCTTCAGATTCTGATCATGTTGGTTAAATCATCTTTTGTTGATTACTCTTGTTTTTATTTTCACTCTCCAAGTTCCTATTGATTTCTAATACAAAGCAGTTTAGTTGTGTCTTCTGTCATAGGCAGAGTTTCTCTTGCCCTTAAGGTCTCACTTGCTACTTCTAAATACCTTCCAAGATGTTTCCCTCCACATACACAATATCTTCCTTAAAAGAGAAACCCTGCATCAGTTGTTAAGCTAACACATCTTTCACCTCACTACAAATGTATCACTATTGAATTTCTCTCCACAAGTGTGAAGATGGCTGGAGTAGATATTCTGGCATTGTTTCTCATCACCAGAAGGAAAAATTCAGGTGAGCTCTGTCAAAATGGTGGGTTGGTTATGGCGCTCATTTCTCAATCATAAGATTTTAGGCCAGGACAGTCTACTCTATTAACATAGTCTGAATAAGTGATCTTTCCTCTTAAATTTATAGAGTATTTTCTTACTAGTGATAATAGACATGCTGTAAGCTACCTCATATCCTGAAACCTTTAGTTTTAACTATACAGTGAACAACTTAATTTAACTTCTATACAGCATAGACAAAATATACGATAAGTGACAATGTCATTTGCATTTAATGGCCTGGGAAATGTTATTTTATTTGTGGAAAGTTCTTCTGTAAAAATGTGTCTTCTTTGACATTGTTATGTGTCAGCTAATTCACATTTTCAAATCTAGAGTGCAGATATTTCTGAGTTCATTCATTTATCAGATCTCTAAAGAGGTGTATATCTATCTATCTATCTATCTATCTATCTATCTATCTATCTATCTATCTATATGTATGTGTATATATACATATATATATATATATATATATTTGTTCAAACATAATACTATTCCTGTCATTTTCCTCAAGAGTTCAAAACTATCGTGGAGTATTTTTATTTTATTGTGTGCACTTCTAAATTCTCACTAGAGTTTTACTCTTGTGATAGTCATAAATTGCTGGTTCTTTTTCATGGGAGAGGGTGAGATTTCCACAGGGAATAACTGCCTTAAAGAAGTATTTCACATATTAAGAGTTATTAAAGTAATTTTAATTAGTCCCCCCAAAATTATTTTTCCTTGAAGCTGTTTGTTTGGAAAAATTTGGTTCTTGCTTTTTAGCATTAAGGTGTATAGATTTTAAAAAATAAACCAAACACGTAAACTTTTTTCTTCTCTATCTTTCTTTCTTTGTCCTTTTTATTATGAAATGCATTCTGTGCCTATCCAGCTGTGCTGGCTGTGTGTCAGTAATGTGAGTCACTGACCAATGTTCTCCCACACATGAACAGGAACTAACACAAAGAAAAATAAAAGATACAGCTCTTGGAATTTGCTTACAGCCAAACATTAGGAAGGGAGGTAATTGTGTGATTTTCGATGAAGTTTGATTAAATAAATTTCTTTCTATTTGTGAATGACATTGCTATTTTCAGTTAGTTGTAAGAGATTAATGTGATGTAACTGCAATTAGAAGAGAAATGACACTGAGAGATCTCTTGATTATATTTTAGCTAGGAAATCCCTTGACAATATCAGCAAACATTTTTACTAAAATGACATAAAAGCAAAACATCAGTGATAAAGTGAAGGCTGAATACGGGTTTCTTAAATCCATAAATTCTTATAATAGCCGACCATTAATAAATATTGGTCTACCTCTTTCTATTTTTTCATGTCTTTCTATGTGTTGATTAGAATTATAGGATCTCAGAATAATCTTATAAGGTATAATCTTAAATATATATATGTATAATCTTAAAAGTTATATGGTGAAATATTTTAGAAATACTACTCCTAATTTTTACAGATAAGAATATCAAGTTCCAGTATTCTTAAAAAATTTGCCCATTCCCATACAGATAAAAATTGTCAGAATCATCAAGTCTAACATTTGGTCTCATGATCTTGTCTACTGTGATCTCCAGTAAACTCCCTTTATTACCCCCCTCTTTTTTGCTCTAATTATTAGCAAAATTCCTTAACTCAGTGAATCGCTGGTGGCTGGTGTTTAGCTATTCCTGACTTGTCTGATAATTTAAAAAAATTGTCATTTGACCCATGTCACTAATTTGCACTTGCATTGGAGGTAGATAAAACACCTGGGTTAAACCATATTTATGATACACAGAAGGTTCTAATTAAAGAGCGATTGCACTTCTCACTGCCAAACAAAAGAGAAACAGATTCACAAACATATTCTCATGCCTCGTAGATGAGAAAGCTTTAATAAAGTCAGTTGGCTGAAACAGTACTTTTGTTTCCCCTGTCTCCCTAAGGAGGAGAAGGGTGAGAAAGAGTCCAAGGGCAAAAGCGAATTTGAGGATGAAGATATGCCACGTTAGCTCTTTGGAAATACACACACACACACACACACACACACACACACACACACACACATTCATTTCAGATCTCAGAAAAGGAACACAGACATAAATCCTATTCTAAAAGTTCTTAAAATTTACCTATCTCTGCAACAGTCTCCAAACTATAAGTTGAATTTTTCTACTTACTTTAATTACTTTATTAACATTTTTGAAAAAATGATAGTAATTTTGCTTCTCATAACGTAAGGAATGCTGCCTAGAGGCAGAGCTACTTCTGTGTGAAGAAAGGGGACATAGGTCCATTATGATGTCTATGTAGTTATGTAATCAGATATATCCCTGATGCATACTTTGTATGTCACTAAGTTTAAATCAATGTAGAATTCTCCTTTGAGAAGAACCTAGCGTTCCTGCACACTTGCAGGAACAAGGTATTAAAAACCTTGTTACAAACCCACTTTTTCTGAACATGTTATGAACAGTGAAATGCCTGCTCTTTATCTTGTGAGCTCAGACGATTAAGTATTGTATAAATATTGTTGACCATGTGACTACTGTTATTTTTGACTCTGACTCTGTAGAGCTCAAATGCTAACTCCATTTACTGAAGCCTCTTCTGGTAACAGTTCTGGAAAGTTTCAAGAGCATGCAATAAAAAACAGTGATGAACTACCTTAGGAATGCAGTTTTACAAAGTTGTCATGAAAAAAGAAAACCTATTGGCGCTGGGAAAATGTTGTAAAGTGTGGTATAAATGTCTATCCTAGGGAAGAAAAGGACAATGAACATTGCAGCCTTCCTTTTTGTTCTCTTTAATCTCAATTTAAGATGTGTGTTAAGGAACAGAGAGTGGAGAAATGGAAAGAAGAAAAGAGAAATGGATAGAGACAAAAAGAAAAACCGGAGGGATTTGGGGAAACGGGGAAAGAGGAGAAAATTCTGAAGCTAAAAGTGGCTTTTTGTGCTTGCAGTTTTTTAACCTAGGGTATTGCCTTTTGATTTGGATATAACTTTGGCTTGGGAACTCTGACAAACGAAGTTGGTACACAGAGATGGAAGCAAATGGATCACTGCCAAAGATTTATTTTCAACTCTGGGCTCAAAGACAAAAAACTAGGAGCCTGTAGATATGTTCATGTATTTGTAGCCTAGTTATTAATGACAAGGGTGCTCAAAGCTCTCAGACCAATATAAAGTTTGGGTTTGCGTTTCCCTTGTGTCATGTGTAATTAACTCCTCCCAGTCAGGCCAGTCCTTCACTTCCAAGTGACTCACTCTTATTTCAGATGATTTTCTGGCTACCATTCTTTCCCAGAGAAGATTATCATTTCTTAGAAATTCTGAGTAGAGAAATAGAGATTATGCAAACACAGAAAAGCAAATTCATGTGAAAAGAGGAGGGAAAATGTCAACTAAAAAATCGCAGAGCATTGTCTGTATATTCTTTCCATCTTATGTCATGACAAAATTTAGTTCTGGTGAATGTTGTTCTTGTATTTAGGGGAGTTCTTTAATAGGCTTTTCAGTTATAGAAAGTGAAGCATCTACAGGGAAAAGTTAAGAAAATACACAAATTCCCTGGATAGTGAAGTAAAAGGTTTTAACCTTGGAGAGATAATGTTTTGGTTTTGTTTGCTTTATTTCACATTCCACAAATTACTGTTTAGTGGGGTGGGGCGTAGGGATGGCGAGCAGTGGGCGTCATTCAGTTCTGAGTGACCAGGCCCCAGAGCCATCAGAACAGGCTTATACCTAAGGAGAGGACAGGCACAAAAGAGCTCTCTTTAATGGGAATGAACAGAAAACTTAAGAAACACGATGTCTATATCCAGTTTTAGATTATTTCATGTCCTACATTGTGATTCTTCTCCATCATCTCCAAAGGCTTTAGTGCAGTCAGACACACACGATAGCTGTGTGTTAATAGAGCCTTAGGGACGGTTTATGTTCCAACTTGGGACCAAGTGGTTTAGGGAGAGGACAACACCCAGCATGAGCAAATGAGCAATGAGGCAGTGGTGATTAAAGAAAAGCCAGAAGTTCAGAAGAGAGGAGAGTGAACAAGAGAAAAAATATGTATCTCGGTAATCCCTGGAATTATGGCCAAGGCTTCTGGACTTAATACAGTTACATTACATGAAAGCAAGAGGATTTGGAACATTTGGGTTACATAGGGAAATATATTATCCAATCATTGAAGGATGCTTGGAAATTAAAATTAGAATGCCTAAATATTTATAAATTGTGTTTCTAAGGCAATATACTTCGAGTAGTTTATAAAGCAAATAATTGTAATCTGAAAAGACCTAGAAAATGGAAGAAGAAAGAAGGTGACCAAAGAGATAAGGTGGTCTCTGTTGCCCATCTGATGTGATCATGGTATGGATGATTATGTTGCTGGGGAAAAAATTAAGGGCTGGTTTATGTCAGTCTCTGAACTTCAGGCATGTGTTTAGTCATCTAAAAGTGATGGCTCTGTACTGTCCTCAAGAATATCATTAAAGGACTACACATATTTTAGATTTATTTCCCAAGTATTAAGTCCAGCATCCATTAGCTATTCTTCCTGATTCTTTCCCTCCTCCCACCCCCAACCCTCCAACAGGCCCCTCTATGTAACAAACCTGCACATCCTGCACATGTACTCCTGAACTTAAAATTGTAAATAGAAAATTCAGAAAATAAAAAAATTCATTTTCATCTCTTTTAACGGTTCATGGATATTGAATAACTGAGAAATATTAGAAAGGTGAATCTTTGATCTTTAAGAAAAAAAGAATAGCTAGCAATCACACTTTATAGAGCTTTATTTGTTATGAACAAAGAATCAAATACTATATTATCTTTATATATCTAGTTTAGGCGAGTAATTATTTTAGTGTGATTTTATGTAGTTGATTTGAATAGGCTATAAGTTTCTAGGAGCTGGCTATATATTTATCCTCTTGGAACCCTGGAGTGCCTTCTGTTTAATAGGTTATCAAATAAGTTTATTAAGTTAAGAAATTCAAAGAGAAATCTTAACATTTGAATTACTTGAAATCTTAAAAATACTATGAAAACTTAGAAAGATACCTTTGGGTTATGACACTTTGATCAATTAATGTAAAATACATGAACTCTTAGGCACATATTTTCGTTATGGGTCCTAAGAAGCGTGTACAACATTACTACCTCTAGTAACCTCTAGGATTACTCTAGACTGTCAAAGAATCTTTTTGCATTTGACTTTTATTCTCTGATGATTTTTATTCCAATAACAGTGAAACTCTCCAGAATTAGAGCCTGAGTCAGTGACACCCCATTTACAAGTTGTCTTTTTCAGTCAGAACCTGAAGGCGAGCACATCACATCTCCAAACCTGAAATAGATGTTTATTTTCCGGGAACCAATGTGCACATTAAAGCCGGTTAATAAAGTAGTTGTACACCAAGTTATCTCATGAGTAAATGGGGCCTCTCTGTCTTCTTTTACTGTAGTTACTTTGTCAGATAGAATATTGCAGGTTCAGCTGAGTCAGACATTACATTATTATAAAAAATTATTTTTGATTTCTGTTAAGAGATTTCCTTTAAAAAATAATTCACTACTTAAGTCTATTTGCATCCACACATAATCCTTCTGATCTTAGCTAGAACTGAGGGTCATGAAAACAAGAACAAGCACGTGAGATGTTGACTTTTGGATTGAGAGTTGTGTTATGTGACACAAAGATAACTATATTAGTCAGACCAAACTGAATTCCTTTATATGAGATGTTGAATTTTGTCCGTGGTCATGCTGAAACATGACTATAATTCAGATACATTTAAAAACAACAATACTCTATACATTATACCTCATATTTCCAAAAATGATATTTAACATGCACAGATCAATTTACTGGTCAACATCAACTTTTCTATCTACTGATACTATCATATAAATGACACCTACCGAGGCCGGGTGTGGTGGCTCATGCCTGTAATCCCAGCACTTTGAGAGGCCGAGGAGGCGGGGAGATCACCTGAGATCGGGAGTTCGAGACCAGCCTGACCAACATGGAGAAACACTGTCTCCACTAAAATTGCAAAATTAGTCAGGTGTGGTGATGCATGCCTGTAATGCCAGCCACTCGGGAGGCTGAGGCAGGAGAATAGCTTGAATCCAGCAGGCAGAGGTTGCAGTGAGCCGAGATCTCGCCATTGCACTCCAGTCTGGGCAACAAGAGCGAAACTCGATCTCAAAATAAAAGAAAATAAAATATAAATAAATAAATAAATAAATAAATAAATAAATAAAATGACACCCAGATTAGCATGAATGTCATTTAATGGAGAGACGGGGACAGCAAAGAGTATATAAAATATTACGCACTGTCAAAATTGTAATTAAATAAAGCTTATGACTCCAGGGTATTCTGACAGGAAAAAAAATACAACAGAATTTTCTAAGTAATCTGCTACAAATATCTAGAATCACTTTGATATTTGGTAGTTTATACTTTGTTAGCAAAAAAAAAAAAAAAAGCTATTTGAAAAAAATCAGATATTACCACATGATGAGATTTACAAACTATTGGGAAATAGAAAACAACAGTCACATTTTCCTTTTCTCATTCACCTCAGAATAAGTCAGGATCTAGTTTAAATTAAAGCCAATATAATTTGAGGTATAAAAAATAAAATTTTTAAACAATGAAAAGTATTACTAAAAAGAAGTTTCTAATATAACCATGCCCTGGTAAAGAAAATTTATTATGGAGCTAAGTATGGGTGTCATTTAAAGGAGAGATGGGAGCAGCAAAGCATATCATGACTGGGAAAGGAAGGACGGAATTCCTAGTGGGGTTGACTGAGTCCTGATGAATTACATGCCTTTCTCTGCAATCTCCAATGCATATTATTTCTTGCCTCAGTTGGAGTGGCAATAATGGCATTTGGAAGATTCACTTTCATTACATCTCGTGGTCTAATGTACTCCTTTCTTACTACTTCCACGGCTTGGTCTCAAATTCAAATTTCTTCTATTTATGCTCTAGGCTAACACAAGAGGTAGGAAGACAAATATTTTATAAATGTATTCAGGAAATTATGTAGTACAGTTTGGTAATCATTTTACTTTCTGGAAAAAAAAACAACATTTGGGTATTTATAATGTAATAACTTTAAGGATTATTGTGGTTCCAAGGCATAATTCCCCAACTTTTATGTTTTCTTGTAAACTGAAAAGCTTTCTTTCTAGTTAAAAGAATTTTAGACAAGAGGGTGCAGGTAAAATGAATGGGGTTGAGAGTGGTGCCAAATGGATGAGAGGGATCAAGGAGACCTCTTTGTTGCTGAAATCTGGAAGAAAAACTACTCTTTTTTTTTTTTTTTTTAAGAGGTTAAAGGTTGCTCAGCTAGCTCCATCAAAAGGTGTAGACCTTTTGCTCTCTCTCACTAACCTGAATCTCTCAGCTCTTGTTCCTCTTTCCCCAGATCTCTGAATTTCAGGAATCCATGTTATTTTCATGATGCCCTCTCAATTTTCCTTTTCTCTTGACCTTGGCCTAAGTCTTAGCCCTAGTTTTTTCAGTGTTTTGTGCTACACAGTCATCAGGTGAGAGATTCTGTGGGGTCAGGGCTCTGGATCGAAGCTATTATAGGAATGCAGAGATGTGGCAAAATAGTTGGAAAAGCAAAAGTTCAGAAATAGATCAAATTAAGTTTCTTTTTACTCAGTCATGCTGCACAAAGACAAGTCAATATATTTATCTCAAGACCCACTCCTTTTTTTTTCTGGTAAATGACATCATTTTTAAAAATACTTAGCACAGTCCCTGACCCATAATATGCATTCATTAATTGTTGTGGGAGGTGATAAAGGAATAAAGTCATTGCTACTAGTATGTTATTATGATGATTATTGTTTAGATACTATCCAGTCCAATCCCTCATGCAGTGAAGCAATATTTTCTACAATTCAACCGCCAGAGAAATATCCATTCTTTTAATAAAATGCTGTTATAGTTAACAATTTACTGCAAAATTTCCTCTGCCCAACTTACACTCTTTGGTACTACCCACTGATATTATACAGAATTGATTTATACATTCATTTATCTTAAAACACATATCCACTCATCACTTACTTAGCACTAAGTATATTCTTGAGAATAAAAATATATACTAAAAATATAAAAATTAGCCCGGTGTTGTGGTGGTGTCCACCTGCTTCTGTAAGCCCAACTACTGGGGAGGCTGAGACAGAAGAATCGCTTGCACCCGGGAGGTGGAGGTTATAATATTTTTGTTTGGTATAGATAAAAGTGGTCACTGCTGGGCGCGGTAGCTCATGCCTGTAATCCCAGCACTTTGGGAGGCCAAGGTGGGCGGATCACGAGGTCAGGAGATCGAGAACATCCTGGCTAACACGGTGAAAGCCCGTCTCTACTAAAAACTACAAAAAACAAAAGAGCCAGGCGTGGTGGTGGGCGCCTGTAGTCCCAGCTACTCGGGAGGCTGAGGCAGGAGAATGGCGTGAAGCCGGGAGGCGGAGCTTGCCGTGAGCCCAGATCGCGCCACTGCACTCCAGCCTGGGCGACAGAGCGCAACTCCGTCTCAAAAACAAACAAACAAATGAATAAAATAATAATAATAATAAATAAAAATAAATACATAAATTTTAAAAATGGACTGTGCAAACTTATTATGGGACTAAATAGATACAATGACAACTTCTCATTTGGGCCAGTAGCATCTAGCGGCTTTTCATTAAGACTATAATAGCAGAAGCAAAAGAAAGTTTATAAGATTGTTATTTTTCTGTTGTTTGCCCCATTTGTAATCATTCTCATAACCACAGAGTGCCCATCCTCCCAACAAAACAGACTATTATGTGTGACTTCTTAGGCCTTCAGACTGAATAGAAGAATATCTCCTAGCATGACAATTAATCTAATTCCCAGGGAGGCCAAGTGAATGCAGCAGAAATTCAAGGCACTATATATGTTTTGAAATAATTTTATTTTTGGTACTTCAAAAAATTTGAAGTAGTTTTCGGCCGGGTGCGTTGAATTCCAGCACTTTGGGAGGCTAAGGCAGGCAGATCACCTGAGGTCAGGAGTTTGTGTCCAGCCTGGCCAACATGGTAAAACCCCCGTCTCTACTAAAAATATACAAACTAGCCAGGTGTGGTGGTGGTGTCCACCTGCTTCTGTAAGCCCACCTACTCGGGAGGTTGAGACAGGAGAATCGCTTGAACCCGGGAGGTGGAGGTTGCAGTGAACCGAGATCACACCACTACATTCCAACCTGGGGTGACAGAGCAAGACTCCCTCTCAAAAAAAAAAATTTGAAGTAGTTTTCATGAAAAAAATTAGAAAATTTTGTCATTCTTTACAATTACTTCATCTTTTTAAAATTTTAAACCAAAGCAGGGAAAACTATAATCTTTTCAGTGCTTAGGGCTTCAAAACCTCTTTCTGGCTCTGTTTCATTTCCTTATAATTCAAGTTATTAAAAAATGACTAGATGTGATTGCCATTTTAAATAACAAAGGTAATATTTATTCTTGAATTATTTTCAGATTCTGGTAAAAATGAAACTCATAGGCAAAACTTAATATTCTTTACAATTTATAATTTTATGGTTGTCCATGAATAAAATGTGTTTTAAACTTGTCACTGCTTTTAATCTCTGTCAGATATTGATTGGCCTAATTGTAACTTAATAGAGGCACTTTTTCACGCTTGACTTCAGCTTCTGTTCACTGTTGTAGGTAGATTGAGTTTAATGGGAAGATAAGCTTCTCCTTAGAAATAGCAGCATTAGCCATCTAAGTACCTCTGTATTAGTGAAACCAAACTCCTAAGATGCGTATTATTGACTCCAGGAGAACATATCATGAAAATCATTTTCTGCAGTTGGTTCTATGTTCTTGTGGTGTTGATTATTGGAGTAAAATAAGAATTTGGGATAAAAATTATATTTTTCTCTGCAAATAATAGCATCTTACAAGTAAATCTGTACTCAGTCTAGAAAATTCATAAATATATGTCAAAATAATGGTTTCTTATGCAACCATGTTCATAGAACAATGTGATTTACTAAAGGTTCAGGGAAATATCCAAGAGATGACTAGAACAGAACCTCAAATAATAACAACATTTAAGGAACTGACTGCAAGTTTATTCTATAGAATTTAACTATCTGTACTCAGGGTGGAACTGCAGTGAAGGAGTAGTGTGCCTGCTGTTATTTTTATAATTTAACCCTACATTGCCCATTCATGTGTTATAATGCTCAAGAAGTATATTATAAATTTAATTTCAACTTTAAAACACCTTTAAGGTTGTTTTCCAAATCTCAAATAGATCCAACAAGAGTTTCAGAAAATTCTTTTAAAAAATATCCTTCCATTTTTATGCTATTCTTTTTTTAAAAAATTAGTCATACAATATCATAAAATTTATTTAGCAATGCTCCCATATGGATAAATCATTTGAATTAAGATTCCAGGGAAGAATAACTTTTTTGAGTAACAATGTTATCTCATAATTTAGCTTCAAAACTATAATTCCAGGTTACAAAAACTATATAAAACATTTAATAGTCTAGGTTGGTAAATATATATGTAAACCTCAGAATCTAAAGCTGCTTGTGTCCTACTGCTACTTACAACTTTTGTATACCAAACTAAATTCTCTGTACTTACATGCAACCAAAGTGATTTCTAGAAGGTTTGGTTAAAGAAATCAGGTGCATTTCTTGAGGTCACAGAATGAGTTCTCAACAGGCAGAAGGTGGAGATGGAAGCTAGTTGTGAATATTTGCTAGCAATGACACACGAGATTGTAATCCCTGCTGCCAATTCTGAAGTACATATATAAGGAACATATTTTCATTCAGGAACACTTAATTTGTAGATCAGTAGCAGAGTTTTGAATTGATTTCTTTCCACATTAGTGCCAAGTATTTTTCCTCCTGAAGTGAGGCACTGAACATTTGTCCTCCAACTTCGAAATCAACCACTGCTTTTATAAAGCTTAGAAAAAAAACCCCACGTTCTTTTTCCTGGTGTTCAAGATTTTCCCATGATTTGTCCATAACATATACTCAATCACATTACTCCTAAAAATTAGAGTCAAGTCAAGCATATGTATTATCTGATATGTATGTGTATTCTACAAGTTTCTATCTCTTTGCCTAATAATGTTTTCTCTGATTACTTTCTGAATTCCAGGAGCATTACACACTTGACATTCTTTTCAAGTGCACACAGAATATTTTTTCAGGATATGCCATATGACAGCCACAAAGTCAGCTTTAATAAATAAATAAAATTTAAAACGATTGAAATCATATGAAGTGTGCTCTCTGATATAAATGGAATAAAATTACAAATCAACAACAGAAAGAAATTTGGGAAATTTATGAATATGTGAAAAGTAAACAACACAATCCTAAATAATTAGTAAGTCAAAAAAGAAATCACAGAGAACATTAGAAACTATCCTGAGATGAATGGAAATAAAGACACAACATGCTAACATTATGGAACGGAGTTAAAGCAGTGCTTGCAAAGAAATGTATAACTCTAAAGATTTATATTAAAAATATATTAGTTCAAATTACCACAAATTTAGTGGCTTGAATTAATACAAATTTATTCTATTACAGTTCTATTGATTGGAAGTCTCACTGAGTTAAATTCATATAGTGTCAGCAGGGCTATGTTCTTTTCTGGAGATTCCACTGGGAACATTTTTTTTAAAACCTTTTCCAGGAAGTAGAGACTACCACTTTCCATGGTTCATGACTTTCTTTCTTCACCTGCAAAACCAGCAATGGTGGATCCAGTCCTCATAGCACATGATTCAAACCTCCTCTTCTGCCTTTCTCTTGCAGTTTTAAGCACTCTTGTGATGACACTGGATTTTCCTGATAATCCAGGATAATCTCCCTATTTTCAGGTAACTGATGAGCAGTCTTAATCCTGTCTGCAACTTTAATTCTCTTTTCTAGATAACCTAACACATGCACAAATTTCAGAGGTTAGGGCATGGACATCTTTAGGAACAAAATGGTGACCTCCCATGAGATGAATCTTGAAAACATGCTAATAGAAGCCAGTCACAGAGGGACACATATTGCATATTTCCATTTATATAATGTACCCACAATAGACAATTCTGTAGAAGCAGAAATTATGTTAATGCTTGCCTAGGCTGTGGGGAGGAAGGATATTGGAGGAGAGACAGCTAATGGGTAAGAAGTTTCTTTTGGGGGTAATGAAAATGTTCTTAAATTGATTGTAGTGATGGTTATGCAAATCTGTGAATTTACTAGAAACTATCAAATTGTCCATTTTAAGTGATGGAATTGTATTATGTACATATCAATAAAATATATAACAAAATTGTGTATAAATACAGAATTATATTTAAACACATGTCTTACCTTCCTTAGTTTAAAAAAGGAACGATGAATGATGAGTCCGGGTAGAGTGGCTCACATCTGTAATCCCCAGCATATTGGGAGGTTGCTTGAGCCCAGGAGTTTGAGACAAGCCTGGTCAACATAGTGAGACAATGTCTCTACAGAAAATTTAAAAATTAGCCATACGTGGTGTCACATACCTGTAGTCCCATTCACTCAGGAAGCTGAGATGGAAGGATTACTTGAGCCTAGGAGGTCAAGAATGCAGCGAGGTATAATTGTGTCACTGAACTCCACCTGGGGTGATAGAAATACCCTGTATCCCCACAAAGAAGGAATGATGAGCAATTGTAGTTTCATAGTCACTCAATAAACTACAGACAAAGTCTTCACTTAAAAAACAGTAGCATCAGTACCTGTTTGTTATTAAAAATAAACTTCAGGGACGGGCACGGTGGCTCATGCCTAATACCAGCGCTTTGGGAGGCCGAGGCCAGTGGATCAGGCGGTCAAGAGATCGAGACCATCCTGGCCAATATGATGAAACCCCGTCTCTACTAAAAATACAAAAAATTAGCCAGGCGTGGTGGCGGGCGCCTGTAATCCCAGCTGCTTGGGAGACTGACGCAAGAGAATCGCTTGAACCCGGGAGGCGGAGGTTGCAGTGTGGCCTGGGCAAAAGATTGCACTCTGGCCTGGGCAAAAAGATTGAAACTCCGTTTCAAAAATAAAAATAAATATAAATAAATAAATAAACTTCAAACATTCGGATAATTTTAAATTTACATGCAGTTGTAAGACATAATACAGAGTGATCCCATGCACTCAGAAGCAATACAGAACTGTAGTAGGAGAGATGGCCAAGATACTGGCATTAATGTGGTGAGGATACAGTGGAGATTTACTCATATTCTTCATTTTTTGTCCTATTAACATTTATTGTATCTGGTCTGTAGTAATAGGCCCTGTTTCATTCCTGATATTAGTAATTTTTGTCTTTCTTCTTATTTCTTCGTTTTGTTGGGGGTTTGAATATTTTATTAATAGTTTTAAAGAACAGGCTTTTTGTTTCATTGCTTTGTCTCTTTCCTTTTTTGATTTCACTGATATCTGCTTTTATCTTTATTATTTCTTTCCTTCTACTTGTTTGGCGTTTATTTTACTCTTCTTTTTCTTGATTATTGAGCTTGGATTATTGATTGGCACCTTTTCTTATTTCCTACTATAGTCTTTTTAATTTTACAAATTTTCCTTCCAGCACTGCTTTTGCTGTCTCTTAAAAATTTTGATGTATTTTCATTTTCATTCAGTTCACTGCATTTTGTGATTTCCCTTGAGATTTCCTTTTTGAGCCATGAGTTATTTCATAGTGTGTGGCTTAGTTTTCAAACGTTAGAAGATTTTCCTATTATCTTTCTATTGATGACTTCTTGCTTGATTGTATTGTATTTGGAAAGCACACTCCATATTATCTCAGTTTTTAAATATTCGTTGACATTTATTTCATGGCTAATAATATGACCTGCCTTGGTATATGTTCCATGAGTACTTGAAAAGATGTACTTTGCTGTTGTTGAGGAAAGTGTTCAACAAATGTCAATTAGATTCTGTTTAGAAGTGGTGTTGTTGAGTTCTATATCCTTGCTGTTTTTCTGTCTAAATGTTCTATCAGTTATTGAGAGAGGAGTATTAAAATCATTAGCTATAATAATTAAAGATTTATTTATTTATTTTTCATATGAATCATTTTTGCTTCATACATTTTGCAGTTCTGTTGTATGGTACATAAACATTTAGGTTCACTAGGTCTTCTTTGTAGATTGGCTATTTTATCACTATACATTCATCCCTTTATATTCATGGAAGATTGGTTCTGGAACTCCCATGGGTACCAAAATACAACTCCTTTATATAAAATGGCATAGTACTTGCATATAATCTAGGCATAGTCTCTTCTATACTTTAAATCATCCCTAGACTATTTATAATACCTACTATAATACAAATGCTATGTAAATAGTTGTTATATTTTATTGTTTGGGGAATAATGACAAGAGACAAGTCTTACATGTTCAGTAGAAATGCAATAATCCTTTTTTAAAATAAATATTTTATATCCACGGTTGGTTGACTCCATGGACGCAGAACCCACTGATATGGAGGGGTAATTGTATAATGTCCTTCTATCTCCGGTAATTTACTTTGAATTCTACTGTATGTAATACAGGCATGCATCTTTTAATTACATGATACTTTCTGAGACATGAGTGATTAAGCAATATAATTATTGTGCAAACATTGTAGAGTGTGTTTGCACAAACCTAAATAGTACTGCTGACTAAATACCTAGCCTATATTATATATCCTATGGCTTCTAGGCTACAAACCGGTACTGCATGCTATGTGCTAAATAATGTAGGCAACTGGGACACAATGGTAAGTATGTGTGTATCTAAACATAGAAAAGGTACAGTAAGAATATAAAATTATAATCTTATGAGACTACCATGGCGTATACAGTCGATCATTGAGTAAAATATCATTTCATGACATGTTACTATATTAGTTTAGCCCCTTCTGCTTTCTTTTGATTAATGTCTGCAAGATATTTAATTTTTCCTAATTTCTTCAGCCTCACTTTACCATTTTATTTGAAGTTAGTTTCTTGTAGGTAGCATATATTTGGATCATACTTTTTAATCTACCCCGTCAATCTTTGTTTTTTAACTTGTTCATTAAGACTTTCCATTTATTATAACATTATTTAGCATTTCTGTCTGCCATTTTATGCTTTTCTGCTATTCTTTCTGATTTTCATCTCTGTTGTCTTTTTCCTACCTTTCTATGTGTTACTTGAACACTTTGGAGAAACCCATTTTGATGTATACTGTTTTTGAGTGTGTCCTTTTGTATAGCTTTTCACTAACTATTCCAGTTATTACTACATGTGTATACACACTCATACACACACACACACACACCTCATACTGTTGTCATTTTACCAACTAGAGTAATATGTAGACACCTTATATTCCTTTACGTTCCTCGAACCTCTCTCATTTATAATATAACTGTCTTAAATATTTTTCTCTACAGATATTCAGAACCAAATCAGACAGTGTTATTACCTTGGTGTTTATTGTCAAACATAATTTAGAAAACTCAAGAGAAAGAAAATCTATTGTATTTAGCTGCATTTTGCTCTTTAAAGATAGAGAAGCTCCATAATCCTAGGAGTTTGTGCTATACTGCTATTATTTTTACCAAGACTCCATTGAGCATCCTTATCTACCACACACATATCTAGCACCACTGGATGTGCCATATCTACAACCTGAGTGGTAGAACATGTATGGCATCCTTGATTTGCTAGTTTCTTCTATTGACAACTTTAGGATTCACTTGATAAATATGGAAGAGAAGTGTTCCCAAATGTACCATATACTGCCTTCAACATTTACATAAACTTTCCAAGTGGCTGCCCCTTTCTTAGTGATAAGGGATGAAAGAGGCAATAACTTGTATTTAACTTCACCAAGGAACATTCTAGCATACTTCTGACACCCAAAATGTTGACTAATTTAGCAAATCACTGAATCCTCATAGAGTTTATATCCTACCATTTCTATGTTCATAAGTATCTGACTAGGACATACAAAATACTTACCACATACTGCTTATCATGTTCAGTTAGCATGATGTCATTCACAAAGAAGACAACGATGATATCCCACAGAACATTAAAATAAGCAATGACCCTACAGACTATATTGTGACAGACCACAGGGGTGTTAATTTAGTGATCAAGATGGTGAATGTGCACTACTTTCCCATAAATTAGCAAACTATTTTCAATTCCCTTTATTGATAAGATTTGAAAATAACAAGTGTGAGAGGCTGGGCTGATATGCCATAATAGTATTTCTTGCTCAGCTACTTCTATTAGAGCTACAAAGCAGTTAACTTTAGATCTGCCACAGTCCTAATTTGGGTTAGGGCTAAATAAATCAATTGAGTGGGCCTATCGTGGCAACTTTATCCTGCCTTTTTCAGTCTTCAGTAGTATTAGTATTGTTCTAATTCAACATCTTTGTCAGGTCAGGGATTGTTGGGTTCACACTGGTCATGATGGTGGTCATTGTGTGGTACAAGGGCTCCCATTTGGTCTTTCCTGGCTTAATGGCTTTTATTCCAGCCACCAAATAACCAATTGAGTGTTCTACAAGACATCATTTAAATCCATCTCATGTAGACATTCTGGGACAGGGAAAATCACTACAATGTGGTTCAGAGACATATTGAACTCTCCTTATATCACCCTGTATTCAAAAATCTGTAATTCAACCCAAGGGCAAGATGGGGTTTGGGATTCTCTGGTGTCAGGTAGAGCTTAGAATCAGATACAACGGTTCTCAAAAATCTGGGAGATATTTGTCTTCAGGTAACAATCGTTCTGGAAAATGGCTGCAAGCCCCTCTGAGGAGTGTATTTATAGTATTGGTTCAAGTATCAGAGGGATATGACATC
Organism: Papio anubis; assembly: GCF_008728515.1. Classification (NCBI taxonomy): domain Eukaryota; kingdom Metazoa; phylum Chordata; class Mammalia; order Primates; family Cercopithecidae; genus Papio; species Papio anubis. Next base: position 72,479,778 of record NC_044985.1, on the reverse strand, counting down.
TCATTTAACCAATGGCTGCTGGGTAAGAAAACTGGCAAACTGATTCTCATCATAGTGACTTTGCACATGATATTTCCTCTGCATGTAGCATATCTGTTGTTACCCACAGTTTTCTTTCCTTAGTTAACTCTCAGTTGTATTTCATAGTTCACCTCCTTAGGGAAGACTTTCTGGGCCTTATAGGTCAGGTCAAACACTCTTACATTACATTCTCACAGTATCACACATCTAATTCTCCATAGTATCCAACAATACATTTATTGCTATATATAAAAAAGTATATATGTATGCTAGTTTGGTTAATGTTTGTCTTTCTCACTAGATTATAAACTCCAGGAAGTCATGGTTTGCTTACCATGCCTGGGATTTAATTAGTGTCTAATTAATTTTCATGGAGCAGAATAACAAATGGCCTAATTCTGAAAACGTAAAAATTTGCACATGACTAAATCTGGCAGAAACCATCATTGAGCATATGCATCTCTTTAAAAATCATGTTAGCTCTTTCTTATTCACCTTTCTTAACGTGGTTGTGGCAGGCAGACCAGCCAGCTGTGTTCCCGTCATGCATGTCCATTACAACACTTTCACCCACGTCTCATTTAGAAGAACATATTCTACCCAGCTTTAGACCTAATAGTGACAAGAAACTTCAAAACTGTTTCTTGTTAAGTTTAAACAGATTCTTTAAATTCAAATGATGAGAAGTAAACAATTTTAAAAAATAACATATAACAAACTCCTTTCCCCCTAACACTATGCTTTAGGTAACCAAAATACAAGTGGAATAGGCTGAGTTGGATGTTTATTATAAAAGTCATAATCCAATATTATAAAAGTATAATAATTATGTACTTCTGTATAAATGTGATGTCATTAGCAGTGAGAGTGTTGCCTGGTCAATGGCTAAGTTAATATCAAGAGCTTAGAAATGAGTTAATGTCAGCATGGGTGAGAACATGAATTGTTTTGTGAGTTTGATTTTCCAACACATCTCCCATGTTTTCCTCTATCATTGTTTTCCTCCTTTCATGTTTTTTTCTTTTTATTAACTAGGATTTAGGCTAGATTGTGGCATGTTGGTGGACATTGTGCAGCATATCAAGCGCATCTGAATAATTAGCAAGCCTATGAAATCGTTATTAAGTGAGGGACTATTTACAAGTGAGACTGGGGAAAAGAATACTACTTATAGAAAATATGATACTCTATTTAAAGTGTCAGGAAATTTATTTTGAGAGCAGACTCAAATGATCTTGGTAGGCTTATTTCATCTTGATTAGTGTATATTTAATCAAATGGTATAAAGGAACTAATATAAATATTTATATGACATGCTAAACATGATGGAGAATAAGCAGTATTGATATCCAGATTCTCTGACAAAAAATGAAACAGCACAACTATACAACTGATATGTTTTAAAAAATACATCTTGTCGGGGTAATACACATCAACACAGGTTGCTCACATACTGTTCCCCATTTCTTGTTTTACAATGACTGTGGCATTGTTATTCTTCCTTACTATCTCTTGCACCTTGAGTAAGATTATTTTAACTTGATGTTTTTTTATGAGTAAAATATCTTAGCTCACCTTTGAAGTTCAGAATTTCCTTTCTGTTTCTCACTAGATCTTATTTCATTCTTAGATTGTCCAACTTTTAAAAGTTATATAAGATGTATTTCTACTTATGTACGGTTGGACTAAAGCCAATGCTTTTTTTTTTCTCCAAATAACTTTCTCCTTTCTGAATTCCTTTCCCTTATTTACTTCTATAGAAAGCACAAAATATCTAAAAGTATATTCAGGATTGACAGAGACATGGTGCTTTCCCAGACAAGTTAGTCATTTGGTGCAACAAGAACGCTAATGTTAATATTTTTATATCTTTGCAAACAGATATTGTTTGAAGATACAATCAATATTATGTAATCGGGGAAGAGTAAGTGAATATAAAGGGGGGTTTAGGTAGTTTTAATTTATTATGAAAATGCTGTCTTCTTTGGGAGGAGCCACATCAATGTATGTTTTAAGAGTAATAGTGAGACAACTGAGCCAAGCAGCAGCCACCATATATTTGACTGGCTCATGTCATGTTTTAGCAATGCTTAGAGAGATGACCTGGGTTCCCAGCTCACTTAATCCATAATCTGATTATGGACACATAGGAAATGCCAATAACTCAATACCCATCTCTTCCTCCTTCCTCTTTATCTGTTACCTCTTTTCTACTCTCTTTACTCTGCCATTATCCTAATTTTGTTTCAATCCCTAAAGTCTACTTGCTACATCACCCCCTTTTTCCGTTGCATTTTTAATTTTATACCTTCTGAGATGAAGAACAAAAAAAGAAATAAGGATACTAAGGTTAAAGTAATGCCTCTTTTCTCTTCTACTTCAATATATCTGCCTTATGACTACAAAGCTATCTTTCCAACTTTCAATTTAATCCTTTAACTTCCCAGCTTAAAATAATTCTGTAATTCTCAATTTCTTTAAAACACTATTCAAAATCTTTAGTATGGTGTACAAAACTCTTATTGTATTTCCAATAATAATTATATTGCATATCTATATTCCTGAGTAAACTAAGAGTCTCACAGCTCACAGGACAGAAACCATGTGGGGTGTGTGTGTGTGTGTGTGCGCGCGCGTGCGTGCGTGCATGAGTGAATGTGTGTTTTTATTATCCCCTGTGTTCTCAGCACTTAATTCAGTCCAGGTACAAAGAATACTTATAATAAATTATTATTGAATAGAGCAATTGATAGATAATTGCATATCGTTTTCATAACAGTGTGTTCTCAGGGCTGTAAAGTTGAAGAGCTCTTAGTTCATTGATGTGATGATGAACAGAAAATAAGACAGTCCTCGTTTTAACCTCTGTCCCAAAGTGGCAAATGCAAAATTTGACAGGAATGTCCTGTGGAAAAAGATCTCTCTTTGTTGTATAATTATGAGAAGTGATTTTGATGGTAAGATGTTCTTAGAAATAGGAGACCTAGCCAGCAGTCTTGCAGAGCCATGAAGAGATGTATGCTCCAGTGGGTAGATTTAACTTCATATCAAATTCTGTCATCTATGTGTTTGTGTCTACTTAAGTCTTTTAATCTGGAAAGGCCTTTCTTGAGAATTAAATCCACATTTTGCTGTTTTAACTCATTTTTAAATATTGTTAAACAACATTGAATATGCTCATATCAAGGATATTTTTCACATAAGGTATGGTGACTACTTCCATAATTGTTTTATATTTTAAATTTCACAAATTACCATCATGAACTTTCTATCATAACTTTGGCATTCAGCATTTTTTCGTTTGCCAAAATGCAGAATTTACATGGGGGAGAAAGTAAGTGAGAGGTGGCCACCACACCAGCTCTGATTCTCAGAGTACATAGGTCATACAAGGCTGCCAAGGAATTCTGTTTATCCAGTGTTTTCTCTCAACTGTTTAAAAAAATTCACAAAAGTGGAAGGTGAGATTTCATGTAAAATTAATTATGCCAAGGAAACTTTAGCACACTGACATAAAACAGCACATGAAATACCAAGGACAATTGTAGGTTGTTTTCTGCAGACTTTAGTACACACTAGGAAAAATCTCATGGACACATCTGTAAACTGTTTGTATAGAGTTCTTTCCTCTCTCTTCTTCAGTTCGCAGTTCAAAGTCTTCCTCTGCCAAATTCTGTAAAGTAGTAGAGAACAGTTTGTCTTAATTGTGTGGATGGATAATGGAACACTTGTGAAAAGCCATTTTTATCCTTGAATAATTAATTTAACGATAAGTATTGTTTATGTAGTTTTCTCTTAAAACCACATTAAGTATCATTCTGGGTACATTTGTGTCAGAAAGTTGATGGGAATATGAAGAAGAGAAGTATTCTGTTAAATATATGGAATTGACACATTCAAACAGGTAAAAAGAACTAATTCTTCTCAGCTAAGCCAACTGACGAATAAAGGACAAAAGAACTGAAAGAATTTAAAGGGTGTGAACGAAAAACATGGACAGCAAATGTTTAACATTATGCAAATATTCACTGAGTAAAGCTGCAACATGCAGGAAAAATTCTGGTTCTAATAAAATGATATTTAGACAAAAGGAATTATCATTGGATGGAAAATGTCTTGTTTGAATTACTTAACAAATAAGAAATGTCAAATGTTTTAGTGGCTATTAATAAACGTAAAAATGTTATATAGAGAGACTTAATGAATTATGCAAGTCAAACCAAAAATTTTCTTAGATTCACCATATCATTAAATTTTGATTCAAAGTGCTGAAAATCTGGTTACATATTTAATTCTGGCTAGATGTTTATAAAATGCACACTATGTGTTTTTGTTAAGAAAGTGACACCATTGAATGACATAAGCCAGAGCTTCTCAATCTGCTTGTGCAGTAACCCAGAATGTCCAAGATTATTTTGAACAGCTTCACAGAAATCTCAAACCCCACTATCCCTTAAAGATGTCCAAACAAAGTAGATCTTAATTTATTTAATCTTTTTTGAAATCACAAATACTCTAAAGAAATGATATTTAGGATGAATGGGTATCGTGACACAAAAATAAACTCCAAAAAATTAAGAATCACTGTTTCAGGCATAAATACAACCACTGAATGAGAGACTCTCCTCATTGGTAAAAATTCTCCCAGAGATTTGGTTCATGGTTACCTAGTACCTCAGAAAGCAAATTTTCATATTTCTAATGAGATAGGAATGTGGCTTGTTTTTCTTTTATCCTTCCAAGACCACTAATTATAGGCATTATCTATTTCTACTAATTGAAATCAGATTTTAGCATTTGACAATTCCATGGAAAACAATGGGAACAAATGCAAAATGGGACAATTTCTATTTTAGTTTAGTAACATAGGGATACAAATTACGTCAACTTCAAAACATTTGATATTCAGTTCTGAGCAAGGCAACTTGGAAAATAAGGCACATTTACATTTCAGTTCAATTATTTAATTAATATTTAATGAATCTACTGTGAAAAAAGTACAATGCTGAGCAGAGAGGAGATTCCAAGGAAAAAAAGCAACCTCTACTAGGTAGTTTTCCAAATAGATTGAGACATCGAACATATTCACAAAACTATGATAGGATGATAAAAGCAATATGAGAGACACAAATAAAATCTATTGGTATTCACAGGAAAATAACTAGGTCATCTTTGAGGCTGAATAATATTTTGGCATACAGAAATACAGAAGGCAAGGCATTCAGATAGGGAGAATGGAGTTGAGTATTCACGTGCCATGAGTAGTTTATAAAGTAGTTAATGGTTCATTGTGTTTGGTACACAGCCAGTGCTAATGTTAGATTGTGGCCCCCTTGTGGGGAACTTTGAAGGCTAAGATGACAAGTGTGGACCTCGTTCATCAGAAAGGCCAATGGAGATACTAACAGGCTAGTGACACAATGACATATACATGCTTTAGAAGAATTAATTTTTCAGCAATATGCAGGAGTAGCTGAAGTTGGTAAAAGATGTAGGCATGAAGGTGACTTCATAATTTTAAGCCACTACATAATATTAAAATGAGAGTAAAAAGAGACTGAACTATTGGGCTGGCAGCAAGAATGGAAAAGAAGGAAGACACAGGAAGGAAGGAAAGGATTTTTTTTGAACGGTATTACAATACATTTCTAAAATTTAACACTGGCAATATATTTCAATATTAATTTACTTAAGTTGGAAATATATTAGTAAATCCTAATAATTAAATTAGTGAAAATATTTAGAAGTTGTTTTATGTGTAATGTTACAGCATTAGTATCGATTTATTCATGTTTTAACTATTCATTTTTGATAAATGTTAGCAATGTGTTTTAGGTTTATAATTCCTAATTTAAAAAATTCAATATCCAGTTTAATTACAATGTGAATGAATGAGCTAAAGTTTAGCTAAGAAGGTAGGAATAAACATAATTTTATCAGTAATAAATGTACAATATAATCAATATGTAATTATTGAAGACTTACCAAGTACAAGCTATTGTACTTTCACATAACACCACTGTAAGAAATAATGTAGTTTTTTTAAACAACAAGAAAGCAAATGTTTACATAATAATATAATTTAAACAATAAATGCAACACTTCATGTTACATCATTGAAAGGAAAAGTTAAAAACTCAATTATGCAACAACACTGAGAAATAAGTGATGTCAGGCAAGTTAATGTTCTACAAAACTTTGTTTCCACTCTTTTTTAAAATGTAAACCTTTCATGGTGGAACTATTCCCCCCAAATATAGAACGTTGTGCCATTTTCTTAAATCATTTTACTGTGCTGCATAGAAAAAGCTAGAGATTCATTTGTGAATGTGGAGCACTGGACTAAATAATGACTCCTGCTGTCTTGTGACAATGTTATTTTCTCTTATATTTTTCATTCTTTTAGTTCTCATTGCTTTTTCATACTTTTCTGCTTGTGGCTTTCCCCAAATTTCTACCATTATAAGACATTATTGACCAAAGAGGGTCTGTCTTTCCAATCTTTTGCATTGGATATAATTGGTATTCTATTTTTTCTTTGTTGCATTTGTTGCATTTGCTGTGGAATACTAAGGAATTGCTTGCTTAGCCACCAGAGGCTGTCTTTTTGGCAAATTTTCTCCTTTTGAACTTGGGAATCAAATTATGCAAAATAAGTAAATCCACCATAGACTCCACTAAGGATATTTCTATTACTATTTACTTTATTTTTTAAGCTAAAATGGTTTAACCACTCATTCTTGGAAATTAGATAATGACAGTACTGGGCTTGGAAGCCAGGTCGTTGACATTCAATCTCATTCTCTTCAGTGGGAGCCAATGTTGCTTTTTGAGTTTCTGCTTTTTCAGTTAAGTAAGGAGCAATTCATTTTTAATTACCCCTCTGTGATTGACTTCTAGGAATTATAATCAAGTTCTGGAACCCAACGCTTGACTAATGCAAACTTTTTAAATGAATTGAGATGAATTCATGGTGAGTCTGAGACCATGAGTTTTGCTTTGAGCAAAGCTACTTAATCTACTATGGAGATGAAAATATTGACCTTATTCTTATTAGTACTCCATGGGAATGTGCTCATTTAGTCTGAACAATAGGTTTCAGAATGATGTAAAGATTACTTGAATATCAAGGATTAATGTGCTCTTGATATAATTTTAACTGACTTTTTAAAAATACTAATAATGGTTAAAGCAAAGAGAGGAATAAGTAACAGAAACAAATTGTAGTTTCTGAAACATGAGTTACTAAATGGAAGTTAAGTGAATATTAATTTTTTATTAGCTTAGTCATTTTGAAAATCATTTCTCAAACATATTTTTGGAGCAAAAGTTAAATCTTGAAAAATGAATTAGATAATTTGTATTTTATATATCTTTAGAAAACATTTACTTTTTATATAAATTCTTATGAGATTCTCTCCCGTTTTAGTTTTCAATCTGAATTAACACAGCCGATTATCATTGTACCATATGTGTTTACTAAATATTAGTGCCACTGTTTTTTCATTCTCCAAGGAGCCATGCTGATACTTCCATGCACTTATCATTGCACACAAACAAAATTCCTTAGCATGGTCTTCAAGAATCCATATGAACCTAGCACCTGCCTACTTTTCTCAATCTTATGTTAGATTCTTCACATACTCATTATGCTGCTGAAGACTAAGGAAACTAATGAGATTAAAGGACATTCGGAGTCATAAGGCATGGAGGTAAAATGATCTTGAAGCTCACTGAAGACTGAATGGTTTGGGGTTGGGGACACCTCTTATGTGGCAACGGATCTCTCAGTGGTGCCAGCCCAGCCTTGGGGCACCATTGGTGGTAATATCTTTCACGAAACAAGAAGAGTGTAATTATTCTGTTATACACTTGGTCATTTTTGATGGTCAGAATAATCATAATCTACCTAGTACACTGTGAACAGAATTTCTTGTTGATAACAATAATCATAATCATTTGAATTGATTGACTTTAATACTCACAGGAGTTCCTTGGGGTGGGTACTCATCATTTTTTACAGATAAGGACACTGGGGTTCTGAGAGGTTAGTGACCTTCTCAAGTTCACACAATTTATACATGGTAGAACTGGGTTATAACCCACAGCTGGGTGACCCAGAGTGCATGTTCTTACCCACCATACAGTTCTGCCTCACCCCTATAACCTCCTATGGAAAGAATTCCCAGAGCACACTCAGAAAATGTTACTCCTAAACATATAATATTAAAATGTATCTTTTAGAGACTATTGAATACTTCACATCCAACTGTTTTTAGAAAATTTCCATCCATTTTGTGAACTAAGGTGTGAACTTTAGAAGTAATGCAATTTTGTATTTGTTTGTACCTCCATATTTTTTTTAACATTTATAACATGGCATGATCCTAGATTCCTTTAGGAGAGAAATATAATTGTTTTTTTGCAAAAATAGTTACCTATATTTTATTACTATTCTGTACATCAAATGCACTTCCAGTTACCATTAAACACCATAATTCCCACATTTAACATCTGGATAAATACATATAGGTTCTACGCCAAAGAGCTTTAACACATGGAAAAATCCACTTGGCATTCACTAAAAATTTCCATTTCTTTAAAATTAGACTTTGCTTCTCTAGTAAGCAGAGATGAAAGCCTGTAATTAGCTATTTTTTTCTATTCCATTTTATATTTGCTATTTTGTTTCTATGTTAATTTTCCTTCAACACATCTGTTGTCTCTATTTTTGATGAAGAAGTTCCTAATCTTAATGGTATTTAAGTACTGATATTTTTTCTTTATTGTGTATAAAGAAGCATACATTTAATTCTGAAACTCTCCATTTTTTCTGTGTTATTTCCCTGGTGATCTCTGGCCTATTAAAGCATATATTATATTATATGCAGAAGAGGATGCTGAGCTTGCTCACACAGACTGCCAGAACAACTCCTGCTAAAATAGCATATCCATTTATATTTCAGTAAGTGAATTGGTGCCCGTGAAATTTCACAATTTAGTGCTACATCTAAAATTAAAATGGCATCTGTACATTTTAAACTTAATAAATCAAATGATACATATGACATTCATGTTTGAGGAGTAAAATAAATTTACAAAATTCCCATACTTTCTATTTCATTTTACTTTACTTGCAAATTATTGTAAAGAAAGTCACTGTGTATTAAGAACCTTCAGAAGGCTTTTTTTTTACACTGGAATTTTAATAATACATAATTAATTATCTAATTAATATCAATTTTTCAAAACCAACCACAAGAAAGTGAAAGCTATACTTTGATAAAGCTGTAAGACCAGGCAATTATTTCTGTCAATTGTAGTTTAAATCTGAATCATTTTCTTTGAAGATTAGCGCTTTTACATCATTGGTTTAATTTTTCTCCTTGTATTGCAGATACTGTGTTTTCTCAAAGAGATCTCATATGTTCCCTTGAATAGGCTCTTATTGAAAGACTAATATTTTTGCAAAATATACTGTTTTGTGATGTGTTTTAGATTTTGTTCCTTAGTTGACAGTTTCCTGTCCAAAATTGTCAAGAAGAACATATAAATATTGTATCACACAGAGATATTTGCTAGTACAATTTGCCTGTAAAATAAACCAACTGAATATTTGATAAGTTAGAAGTTTTCATCACTGAGAATGGTTTTTCCTCAGGTTACAATAACCTTGGATGTTGGAATTATGCACTGATCTCTAAATGATGCATAGTTATGGGGCTCTTTAATAAAATCGGAAGTAAAAGATTTACATTTGACATTAAATCTCTATGAACATTTTGCCAACACAGATTTATTGGCATTCAACCTTCTTTCCTCTAAATCTTTATTAGCAAAATTCTAGGGAGAATACTGAATAGAAATGTTCACCTTGTTATTAAACTCTGGTTTACTAACAAACATGTACCTGGATTTCAATGACAGATACTGTTGGAAAAGCACTATTTGTTTTTGAATTATGAACTATGAGTGTTAAGGCCTTTAGTTGCTGATTGTTGGCTTCCATGTTATCAAAATTATATCCTACCTCATATAAGATTTTTTTATTATCACTGAAATTTGATTAAATCTATCTGGTTGAAAACAGTAATTTTTCTGTTTTAAGTAGACAATCATTATTTTCTTATATTTCCATTTCCTCTTCTCCAACATTTTCCTTATAATTGTTTTCACAAGCAGTAAGAAGGAAGTAACTTTAATAATTTTAAATTGTCTTATTCAGTATTGATGATGAGTAACAGGGGATAAGAATTATCATTTAGTTCACTTGCTAACTAAATATTTTTAGACACCAATCTACATTAAAGCAAATAATAAGTATTTAATTTTTAACATTCAGCTTTGGTTAACAGCCCACCACCCAGAATGACTATATTTCAGGTTTGAAACAGAGCCCAACTGTGAGCTGAATATATTGAAGCTCTCATTAAGCTTCATTATTCAGGAGTTGATAGAGCAATTAAAATAAGAAAGAAAATTAATTTTCTTTGTATTATATGTACTTTCATTTATACATAAAACTTCCAATGCTCCTCAGTCAGATGTGTGGATACAAGTTTTTATCTGCTATGATATTAATTTTGTCTGAAGAACTTCTTTTAACATTTTTGTTGTAGTGGTTTATTGTTATAAATTATCTCCGGTTTGTTTGCTTGAAAAAAACCTTCTCTTTTATTTTTGAAAGTTATTTATACTTGGTAGAGTATTCTGGGTTGACCTTTTCTGGTCATTTTGGCATTTTAAACATGTCACTTCTTCTGGTTTCTATAATTCTGAATGCAGTCTGGAGAAGTCTGCTATCATTCATAGACATATATAAAAAGATATGTAAATATATATTATTCTGTATTTAAATATGTTATTTTTTTTCTGGATTCCTTCAAGATTTCCTTTTTACTTTTAGTTTTTAGCATTTCTAATATGCTATTTTAGGTGATTTACTTATTTAGTTAGATAGTTAGCTAGTCGGTTTATTCTGCTTGGTTCGCTATGAATTTCTTTGATCTGTGGTTTCATGTCTTCCATTATTTTTTGAAAAATTCTCAGCCACTAACTTATAGTATTTCCCTTCCATGTTTTGCTTCTCTTCTTCTTTTTTGACTCCTATTACACCTATGTTAGACTGATTAATGTTGTCCCCAAGGTCTTGTATGCGTTAGTCTTGTCTTTTTACTCTTTGTGATTTCACCTAGTTTCTTTCTATTGGACTATTTTCATATTTACCAATTCTTCTTTCTTTGTCAAAGGCATTTTTCTTATTTCAATTACTGTGTTTCATATACCCAGCATTTTTCTTTCTTTCTTACAGTTTTCATCATTCTGATGAAATTTAAAATCTGTTTTTGGCCAGGCATGATGGCTCACGCCTGTAATCCCAGCACTTTGGGAGGCTGAGGTGAGCAGATCACTTGAGGTTGGGAGTTTGATACCAGCCTGACTAACACGGAGAAACCCCGTCTCTACTAAAAATACAAAACTAGCCAGGCTCGGTGGCGCGTGCCTGTAATCTCAGCTACTTGGGAGGCTGAGGCAGAATCACTTGAACCTCGGAGGTGGAGGTTGTGGTGAGCCAAGATCGTGCCATTGCACTCCAGCCTGGGCAATAAGAGCGAAACTCTGTCTCAAAATAAATAAATAAATAAAATATGTTTTTATAATTTTTTTCTCAACTGTAGTATATGCATGCTATCCACTTTTTTTTTTTACAACTTTTTAAATACACTAATTTTAGTTATTTTAAAATTTTTGTTTCATAGTTCCAACATCTGGATCATATATAGACCTGCTTTTATTGATTCCAATATATCTTGCCAGCACATTGTTTTTCTCACTTCATTGTTCTGTAATTTTTCGATAGATACTGGACATTGTGTCTGAGACAATATAGATGAAAACAAATATCATTTATGTGTGAAATGAACATGTCTCTTTTTATGCTAGACTTTTAGCCTGGCAGACTGAGTTAATCTAGTCAGGGTTTGAGCAAGATTTAGGTTTTGCTGTTGCAGTGATTTGGGAACACCATTGGTTTCAATGTTTTCTAGCTTTTCTTTGAGCTTATGATAGGACCTTAGTTTCAGGGAGATTTCCTCAATGATTCTGTTCTGTTTTTAGTTCTATACTTTTTTATAGCCTTACTAATCAGAGAAGATCTCTCTCTGTGTTGTTGCCTCTCTTTCAGCAGTACACTGACATTACTTAACACACATTACTTGGTAGTATGTGCTGGGGAATGGAGAGGCTTTTCTCTTGTTCTGCTTTAGCATCAGTTTTAGGCAAACCCTGTGTTCCCAGGTCTTAGGTCTTTTTCAGTGATCCTGCCTCCACTGTGGTAGAGGACCTCTAATGTTCTACTTTGTCCCAACATCAAATGCTTTTTTTTCCTCTTTATTTTCCCACACTACAATGGATTTCCATGTGTTTCCTGAAAGATACAGGATATTGTGTCCCTCCTTCAGTGGTGCAAGGCTTTTTCTTTTTTTTCAATGTGTAGACAGACAAGAATGATCTAGTTGGGACTTTGTGCCAAAAAATCAATAATGGTACATGGGTGCACTTTGCCTTTCTCACAGTGGTTGGTAAATTTCTCCCCAATGCTGGCATTAAGTAGGAGCTGTCTCTGGTATCCTACTCTGACCTAAACCTTTCTTGTGAGCACCTGGAGACTTACATGGACAAAAGATTAAGTGCAATCTTCCTTTGTGTTTGTGGCTACAATTCTATACTCTTATACTAAACAAAAATCAACATTTAAATATGTGTTAAAAAATTTAGCTTATTTTCTTTTTTTACCGGTTTGCTTGTATCCTACGTGCCTTTCTTGTATACTTTTGTTCAGATGAACCAGTGCTCATGTCCTGTCTGTCTTGGAAAGTGCCTATATTTCCTTAGACTTAAGACTACTTGTTTGTCCTCAGAATCTTAGATTAGTTCAAAAAAAATTGTGATTTGTAGGTTACCCAAATTTTAGGAAGAGCCAAGATGGCTGAATAGGCACAGTCAAGAAGAGCTGTTCTTACCTAGAGAGACCAGATCATCAGTAGACTGGCATACTCCAAACAGATTTTCAGAATGATAGCATTGAGTGTGGAAAGAGAAAGGATGCAGACCCCAGGGTGGAAGAGTAGAAAGCTGGAAAAAACACCTGGGGATTCGAAGCACCAGAACTCATTTCTGGGCCCAAGTGGCTCCCAAGGAAGGAGTAAGTGAAATAGGTGTGGAGTGACTCACTCTCACCAATGGACTTCCAGAATCCTAGCTGCAGGAGACCCCATGATCCCCATAGACATTTGAGAAATCAAGAAACTATTTGAAACTAATAAAAATAAAAATACAACATACCAGTATCTTGGAGATTCAATTAAAGTAGAGTTAAGACAAAAGTTTATGGTCCTAAATGCTTAGATCAAAAAGTTAGAAAGATCTCAAATTAACAACTAACATCACATCTAGAGGAATTATAAAAACAACAGTGAACCAGTCCCAAAGCTAGCAGAAGAAAAGAAATAACCAAAATTGGAGCTAAACTGAATAAAATTGAGATGTGAAAATTCATGGAAAAATGTTTTTTTGAAAGAATAAATAAGATTGATAGATAGTAGCCAGAGTAATAAAAAGATAATAACCCAATATACACAATCTGAAATGACAAAGATGACATTACCACCAAGCTCACAAAAATACAAAAAAAAAAAAAAAGAAAGAAAGAAAGAAAGAAAACCTCAGAGTGTATTGCAAACATTTCTGTGCGCAGAAACTAGAAGCACTAGAAGAAATGGATATATTCCTGGAAACCTATAACCTCCCAAGATTGAACTAGAAAGAAACTGAATACCTAAATAGACCATAGTGAGTTCTAAATTGAATCAGTAATAAAAAAAATAAAACTCTATAAACTAGAAAAAACTCTGTACCAAACGGATTCACAGATAGTACCAATCCTGCTGAAATCATCCCAAAAAATCGAGGAGCAGAGTCTCCTCCCTAACACGTTGTATGATGCCAGCATCATCCTGATACCAAAACCTAGCAGAGACACAACAAAAAAAGAAAACTTTAGGCATAAACAAATATCAGACACAAAACTCCTCAACAAAATACTAGCAAATTGAAAAGCTAAACTCATGATTAAATAGACTTATTAATCATGATAAAAGCACACCAAAAAGCTAAAGCATGATTACATAGACTTTAATCCTGGAATGAAAGGTTGGTTCAATATATGCAAATTAATATTAATAAATGTAACTCATCATATAAACAACAAAAACTAAAACACACATGATCATCTCAATGGACACAGAAAGACTTTCAATAAAATTCAACATCCTTCATATTAAACACCCTCAGCAAACTAGGCATTGAAGGAACATACCTAAAACTAATAAGAGCCATTTATGACAAGCCCACAGCCAACAGCATACCGAATGGGCAAAAGCTGGAAGCATGCCCCTTGTGAACTGCAACAAGACAAAAATGCCCACTCCCACCACTCTTATTCAAAATAGTACTGGAAGTCCTGGCCAGAGCAATCAGGCAAGACAAACAAATAAAAGGCATTCGAATAGAAAGAGGGGAAGTCAAACAATCTCCATAATTGATAATATGATTCTATGCTTAGAAAACCCCACAGTCTCTGCCCAAGGGCTCCTAGACCTGATAAACATGTTCTGTAAAGCTTCAGGATACAAAAGTAATGTAGAGAAATCAGTAGCATTTCTATACTACAGTAATGTCCAAACTGAGAATCAAATCAAGCCAAATCAATAACTCAATCCCATTCACAATAGCCAAAAATAAGATAAAATACCTAGGAATACAGCTAACCAGGGTATGAGAATTATAAAACACTGCTGGAAGAAATCAGACATGACACAGACAAATGGAAAAACATGTCATGCCCATGGATAGGAGGAATCAATATTTTTAAAATGGTCATACTGTCCAAGGCAGTTTACAGATTCAATGCTGTTCTTATCAAACTACCACTATCATTTTTCATAGAATTGGAAAAAACTTTTATAAAATTCATATGGAACCACAGAAGGGCTCAAATAGCCAATGTAATCTGAACCAAAAAAATAACAAAGCCAGAGGCATCATACCAACTGATTTCAAACTATACTATGAAGCTACAGTAACAAAAATTGCAATGTAGTGGTGCAGAAACAGACATACAGAACAATGGAACAGGTTAGAGAACCCAGAAATAAAGCTGCACACCAACAATCATCTGATTTTTGACAAAGTCAACAAAAACAAGCAATGGAGAAAGAACTCCCTGCTCAATAAATGGCTCTGGGATAGCTGGCTAGCCATATGCAGAGGATTGAAACTAGACCCCATCCTTTCACCATACACAAAAATCAACTCAAGAGGATTAACAACTTAAATATAATACCTAAAACTATAAAAACTCTAGAAGAAAATCTAGGAAGTACCAATCCAGACCTAGGCCTTGGCAAAGATTTAATGATGAAGTTTCCAAAAGCTATTACAATAAAACCAAAAATAGACAAGTGGGACCTATTTAAACTAAAGAGCTTCTATACAGCAAAACAAACAAAGAAGCAAGCAAAACTATCAACAGAGTAAACTGACAACGTACAGAATGGGAGAAAACATTTGCAAAACATGCCTCTGACAAAGGCCTAATATACAGAATTTATAAGGAATATAAACAAATCAACAAGTAAAAAACAATCTCATTAAAAAAATTGGCAAAGAACATGAATAATAACATTTCAAAAGTAGGTGTACTGCCAAAAGCATATGAATAAATACTCAACATCCCTAATTATTAGAGAAATGCAAATCAAAACCACAATGAGATACCATCTCACACCAGTCAGAATGGCTATTGTTGATAAGTAGGTTGATAAATTTTAAAAAGGAAAACAATTAATAATAAAAATATGAATAATTTAGCAAATATTTGAATCTATTTCATATGTGGGATTCACTGTTGGTATCCTTAACTCAGCATATGAATGATGAGACTCTTTGGTTTTTTTAATGGAAAAATTTGTTTTGATGTTTAAGTGCAGCATAAACGTCTTTCTAAATCCTAAAATTTTGGAAGATATAATAGGATGTTAAATGGTGTTCAACACATGCTAATTATTTGAAATAATTATTTAACATCAACTAAATTCAACTGTTTTAACTTTAACTGTTTTAATTCAACTGTCAATAGTAAATCTAATCTGATCTGTTCCATTCATGAATTTTCACCATAAGTTGTAAGTTAGTTCTTTTGTGAGAGGCTAAAAGTCATTTCAACTATATTTTGGCTGAAACTAAAATTATTTAAATAACTTCTATTTATGAAATATGGACAGCATCATTATTAAAAATCTAATTTAATTTTCAACATTTAAAAATGTCTGCCTTCCACAAACTGGTCCATGCTTCCATCCAAACTTCAATCTATACTTTTATTTGAAAAATGGGAAATAAGACTAAAGAATTAATTCTTCTTTCAAAAAGTTTATAATCTCATAGATACTAAGTAGAAATAAATTAGATTTTCACATTTAAAAAAATCTTCACACTTTAATTAAACAGTTTTTTTCCATTTTTAAAGTTCATGTATTGTCTTCTATGGCTGAGCACTGGGCTGCGTGCCGGCAGAGACTAATGAGAAGGAAAGTTACACAGTTCTAACAGATCAAAAGGTATAAATACGATGCCATACAAATTATAAAATGATTGGAATAGAGCCTTAAAAAAAAAAAAAAGTCCAAACAAGCATCTATATCTAAAAAAGACCAGATTTTAATTTATATTTAAATGTTCCTAAAAATCAACAAGACCCAACAGCCCAACTACAAATGGGCAAAATAACATAAATAGTACACATAGAAAGAAAAACAAAGGGCTTTTAAACTTGTGAAAATATACATAAACTAATTTACAATAAGGGAAATGGAAAATTAGACTAAGTGATTTCTCACCAATCACATCAATAGAGATTTATTTAAAAATTGGTTACATATTCTGTTCACAAGGAGGAAGAAAAACAGACAACTTCAGACATTTTTGGTGGGAGGGCAAATTGACAGAGCCTCTGTGGAGAGGATTTTGCCAATGTAAATCAAAGAGTAAAAGATATACAACCATTTCCAAGAATTTATTTTACTCTCCAAGTGTCCAAAAGTGTATGAATATGAATATACATTGGAACATGTTTATTTATAATAACCAAAAAATTGGAAATATATCATATATTCATTAATAAGAGATATTCATTGTATAATGTATATGTAAAATGTAACAAGAACTTCCTATTGTATAATGTACTAAATGTGTTAGGTTTTTTTGTTTGTTTGTTTGTTTTGTTTTGTTTTAGATGGAGTCTCACTCTGTTGCCCAGGCTGGAGTGCAGTGGCGCAATCTCAGTTCACTGCAACCTCCGCCTCCTGGGTTCAAGCAATTCTCCTGCCTCAGCCTCCCAAGCAGTTGGGATTACAGGCGTCCACCACTATGCCTGGCTAATTTTTGTATTTTTAGTAGAGGCGGGATTTCACCATGTTGGCCAGGATGGTCTCGATCTCCTTACCTCATGATCTGCCCGCCTTGGCCTCCCAAAGTGCTAGAATTACAGGCATGAGCCACCATGCCCGGCCATTAGGTTTATACGGAAGAATACTATGCTACCATTAAAACAAATATTGATTCTATAAGAACTGTCATTAAATCATCTCTAATATATATTTTTAAGTGAAATACACAAATTGGAGAACATTGTAGAAAATATCCTACAACCTGTATAAACAACATAAACATGTATCAATATGCTTTCATGTGTATAACTTAATTTGTATTTCCATGGGGTATATTTGTAAGATACAAAAGAAAATTTTGTGAATATTTGTTGTGGAGGAAAGCTGGGGACATGGAGAAATACTAGAAAAACCTAATTGTAACTCATATAATCTCTCTTCCTTATCAATATATGTTACACATACAATTGTATCAGAAGGCATTTCAGTAACACAGGTGACAAGTAATGTCTGCCTTAGATTGGATGGTAAACTCAATTGACAACTAAGAAATAAAATCAATTTGTGTCATTTGGGTATGGGTAGTTAGAAAAGTTACATAGAAGATGTTGCATATTTCTGGCTTAGAAACTGCTGGACCTAGTGATCCAATTCTGTCAAATTCCTTATCTCTCACATTTGCAAAACCTTCCTTTTTTATCCAATGCCAATTTCTAAAATTTTATTTAAATAAATGAAACATCCTTATTTACATTTAAGAAAAGCCATCTTATATACAATAAAGAAATTAATGGGACATATATTTTTCTTTCTACAGGGAACAGCACTACCCTAAGTCCATGGGGAAGTAGCAGAAACACAAGCCCCTGCAGGTCAGGTTCCTTAGTGGATCTCAGTCTGGGCTGTGAGTGAGGGTGGGGTTCCCCAAAGCAGACTCCTGGCCATAAACAGAGCTTATATTCATTTTGTTAACATATCTTTTTCATGAATTAAGCACTTGAAAAAATATTCCTTCTTACAACGGTAGTAGGAAATATATTTAAATTGTTGATACAATACAACCAGCAAAATATTTCCTTTAAATGTAAGATTTTTATAAATTCCAAATCTATTTCTACTTTGGCATCTGTTATAAATTAGAGCCTATATACATCCCACCATGTATCCTGCACTCAAAGTGATAGAAGCACATGGTAAATGTTTCTGCTCCTTAGTGCTTGGGCAAGTCCAAATCCACTTCTCTCAACTTGGCAAAGATCTTTTTATTTTTTTAAGTTTCAACATTAATAATTTTTAATTTATTAGCTTGGCACACTATGATAATAAGTAATATGGAATATATTCTATACCCTAAGGACTGGCCATAAAATTACCAAGTACATTTCTAAAACAGTCCCTTCAGTAGGTCTATGCCAAATGTGACTCCATTGTTCAAAGATTACTCACACAAAACTGTACTTTCATTTTGTTATTTCTCACCGCCCCATATTTCAGTATCTCGTTTTACCAGCCAGTAAGATGTAAATATAAATATAAATATATATGATTTATCTTATTCAACTAACATTTTCTGAAAATATGTTTAATATTCAAGGTTTGTTATTAATGTATATCAATATAGAAAGGTATACAGTTTAAGGAAACCAGGGAGTAAATATTTTAGAGTTGTAAATTACACTGCCTGATTGTTTTCTTTCTAAATTTTTAAGTTGTTATATAATGTATTCTTTTTGAAAGTAGTAAAATGAAACATATAATATAAATTATTCATTTCTTTCACGTTGATTTGTGTTGCAAATCTATATAATGTTTCATTACATATATTACAGTGAGCAAAGATTGGGTAGAATTTTCAAAATATAAAGGGAAGACAGATCAAGTCATTATCTTAAAATGTCATACACTTATGAAACTTTCTTTTTTGGAAGTTTAGCTAATTTCAGGACATAATCTGGAAGTTTCTCAATAAATTAAACATATAATTACTACATAACTCAGCAATTCCACTTCTAGGTATTTACCTAAGAAAAATGAAAACACGAATCCACACAAAAATTGTACATAAATATTTATAGCAGCATTACTTATGATAGCCAAAAGGTGGAAACAACCCAAATGCCCATTAACTGATAAATGGATAAACAAATTGTGGCACATCAACACAATGGGATATTTTTTCAGCCGTAAGAAAATGAAGTACTGGTACATGATACCACATCAATCAACCTGGAAACATTTTGCTAAATCAAAGAAGTCTATCACAAAAGACCATGTATCAAATTATTTCATTCATAAAAGTCCACAGTAGGAAAATCTACAGAGACAAAAATACATTAGTGGTGTCTTAGGGACAGCAGAGTATAAAGAGTAATAGGCTAAGGGCACAGGTTTTCCTTTTGAGCTCATGAAAAAATTCTAAAAATGACTTTGATTATGGTTGCATGTTATCTGTTTTAGTGTTAAAAACCATTGGACTTCATATGTTAAATAGGAGAATTGATACATGAACTATAGCACAACAAAACTATTTAAAAATTTCAAAAGGAATTTCTGACCAGTCTTAACACTAGTCTGGCCAGGACTGCTGTAGCCATCTTAGGTTGTCATTAAAGATCAGAAACTTATGACCAACTGTTTTTTACATGCAACTTTCATTATTAGAATCTTAATGGTGCCTCCTCACCTCCAATTCATGACCAGATTTCAGCAGTAAAAAGAAGCAAAAAATATGTAGTATCTATAACAGAAAAGCAAAAATTTACCCAGAAATCCTCGTTGTTTTTCCTTCGAGATCAGAAATATGACAATCCTCAGAAACAAGAGAGAAATAAGAAATTTGCTATCTTTACCTGGACACTTTTCCACATCAAGCAGAATCTGTAGAAAAGCAATTGGGTAGGTGTCTCAGTGTGTTTGAGCTGCTGTAACAACAACAACAAAAAATCCTAAACTGAATAATTTATGAACAACAGGAATTTGTTTTCCACAGTTCTGAAGGCTGCGAAGCCCAAGATCAAGGCACGAGCAGATTCTCCACCTGGTAAAGTCTCTATTCCTCATAGACAGCACCTCTAGCTGTGTCCTCACACTGCAAAAGGGACAAACACTGTGCTTCACATGGCAGGAGGAGCGGGCAGCACCTTTCACCCGCTTTTATAAGAGTACAGATTCCATTCCTGAGGGCTCTGCTCATGATACATGAATCACTTCTCAGAGTGCCCCACTTTTTAATACCCTGCCATGGGATAAGTTTTCAACGTGAATTTTAGAGGGATACATTTAGACTACAGCAGTAGGCAATTTTCAAGGACTCTCAGAAATTCATAAGAGATATTTGAGTTTTACAGGTCTTTAAAGTTTCACTAGAGATAAGTTTCAGAAAATGTTTTAAAATCAATATTAAGTTTATAGGATAGGAACTTATGATTAAAATATAATTTAATATCACAACGATACACAATAAATATTTTATTTATAATCATAAATATTAGTCTACTATTTCTATCTTCATAGATAATTTTTTAAAATAGCAAAAACAACATAGAGGCATAAAGCTGACGTTTGTTTCTATGTTTTTGATTTACAAGATTAATAGATTTGTTAATTCAATAATCATTGGTTAAATACATTCTATTGTTCATGCCCCTTGAATTACTGCACATATAAAGCTAATTCTATGACACCATAAAGGAAATTTTAATAGGAACTGGTTTAGGGATATTTCACTTAGGTTACCTTTGAACTGATTTCTTAAAGGAAAACTGTTTACGAAACAGCAAAGAGGAGAGAGGTAATAAGTACTAGAAGAACAGTTGGTACAAATACCTAGAAGTATTTTATAAAGATGATATTGCAGAAAATAGTAAAAAAAAAAAAAAAAAACAAAAAAACACAAACCCTTCAAAAGAGTAAGCAGGGAAAGCATGAGGTGAGATTCAATTGCTAAAGTGGACATAGGTAAGATCCATGAGTAATATGGACCCATAAGTAGTATGAATCTTACTCTGTAGATATTTGAGCCACAGGGACAGTTTAAGAAGAGTTAGAAAAGTCTGTGAGCATTTTATAAATTATAAAAAATTGTATAAATGCACCAATGAACAGTGCAGAGCTTGAAGTGCTCGAATACTAAAAAAGAACTCCTACTTGTAAAGTTCAAAAGAAATCTGGTGTCTCCTTGGCCAGAAGATCATAGTTACTTCACTTCCAAAAGATTTAATATGTATAGCGTGCTCCCAACATGAAGACAAAGTGGTTATAAAATGTGCTGTGAAATGTCCTTTTTTTAAAAAAAAAAAAAAGGCATATATGAAAATTAAATTTTATTTGAAATGTATAAATTATTGTGAGCATAGATTTCTATAAAATGATTACTTTTTTCATCTTAGTTTAATTCTTCAATATTTAATCTTATTACTGTAATTTTATTTAGACTGTTTCATAGAATGTAAGAAACTGGTAATTTTATCTATTATTTTTAGTCATGTTTTTTAGTGAGAAGCATTGTACTGAAATATCTAGTTCATTACAATATATAATACCTTTTTATATTTCAAGAATATTTCTTTTGTACTCTTAATATGTATATGACTAAGAGTTATAGTATGTTCGTTTGTCTGTTGCTTTGTTTCATTCTGAAGTTTGAGGAATCCCCTGGAGATTTACTTGAGTAAATTCACTTTAAAAATGAAATATTTTTGGAACATTTTAAGTGTTAACACAAACAACTTTGTGTAAACATATTTTTAACAGTAACTCTTTTATTTCTTTTCCTTACCTGTGAGGAATCCCAAGAACTGTGTTATATGTAATAAAACTTGGTTTTTAATTTAATTATCTCAAAAAGTAAAAAAAATTATTCTAAACAGTCATATATTAGACAGTGCTAAACTTAAGATTCCTGGTTTTAATTAATTCCTGGTACTGTGTCTACCATTAGCTTTAGCTGTGAACCATAGAAGCATAAATCCACTCTTCACTAGGATGGAGAAGACATGCCATTTCTCTTTGTTTTCCTGAGCAGTGTAATATGTATGGGTGATACCCAGAATTGCTGTAGTCATCTTGCCCCCCTTGTGAATAGTAACTTATGGCCAAAGAACTGAATCACTTAGAAATTGAGCTGGAACTCTGATTAAGTAATTCTTCAAAACTTATTTCTGCACTTGTAGTTTCATATGAACTGACACAGAACTTTCATCGTTTAAAAAAGACTTAATTGAGCTTTCTGTTACTTGCACGTGAAAACAACATAATTGAAACAGATTCAAATAGTCTAAAATTAAAAATAAAAAACTATCAATATGCATTTTCCCTGCATCATAAGAGTAAACATGAGGTAAGAGGGAGATAGGAGGCATGAGCTCTACTTAGTTTAGTGTGTGCCATGTCATGGACACTGAATAAGCACTGGAAATAGAGGGTTGCATGAGAATCTGTCTCACTTTGGAGAGCTAGAATGACTCTGGAGGAAACTGACACAAAAATAGGTAATTTTACTAAGAGATTGTGTGTGTATATGCAAATATCATGCTTAAGGAGTTCACAGAAGAGAGATAATCAACACAACTCTGAGCGTATCTGAAAGAAGCAGTCATCAGTAAAGTGAAAAAGCAACATGACAACATATGAGCAAACACATAGTGTCATAAAACAGCCAGTTGTCACTGGGGAACTATTTGGCTAAAACATAGTCTGTAAGGCAAGGTTACTGGGAGATGAAGTTGCAGAGAAAGGCCATGAAAGGGTGGTGTGCATCTTTCTAAGAAGTTCCAGCTTTAACACTTAATTTGGGAAGTGACACTATTTTAAGAAATAATGTTAAAATTACTGATATTTACTAAACTCAACAAAGAGCGTAGAGTACATTTAGTGACTGATAGCAGAGTAAATCAATCATGCATATCTACGAATAGGATATTATTTAAAATAAAGGTCCTGAATTTGTGGGTTTATATATTCAAAATAAATTATTTAATGATCAACTCTTAAAAGGATATCTTGCCCCCTAATTTAAAGCTAGATGGAGCAAGTCAGTCAAGTTCCATGTATTTGACTTGTTGTTCAAACTTACAGGGAAGTGTATTGTTTAATAGAATAAAGAAACATGCATTAGATGTTATAGATGGGTAGCAAAATAACACATCGAGCCCCTGAGGCAGAGGTTGCAGTGAGCTGAGATTGAGATTCCACCACTGCACTCAATCCTGGGTGACAGAGTGAGATCCTACCTCAAACAAATACACACACAAACAAAAAACACAAATTATAGTATACAGAAAGCAGATCTTCATAGAAACAGAGGAGAATGGGCGTGCAGGGGAGATGAGACCAGACTGAGAAGGTGGAGTGAGGCATGCTGAGATTGAAAGGGCATGAGTTAAAAGGGTTTAAATATAGCTTCCTAATCATCAGGTTAGAAGAGTAAATGAGATACATATCTAGTACATAGGAAAAGTCATTATCTGTTAGCTATTGCGTTTATTGTTTTGATTATTTCACCTTGTGGCCTGCCCAGGAGTCATACTCTGTAGAACACATAAGAGCTCTTCCATGAACAAGACTGCTTAGTTACTATTTCCTGAGTTGATTTCAATTTTCTTTACTTTGCCACAATCTTCCTGGCTGTCTGACTCCTTGGCCACTAAATAGGAATTTAAGAGTTATCTGGCTCTAAATCTATACTCACACCTGGATTCTATTAGTATTTTTCTTCTTATTCTAGATATATCCACTTGCACAGTCTTGCTCTGTAAGTTCCATAATAGCCAGCAGTGGAAGGATATAACTTATATTTAGTCTTCTTCTCAAACATATATTAAACTTTTGAAATCACAAATTCTATTTTCATTGGTTGGAAACTGCCTCTGAAATATGTCAATGTTAAGTCATTGAATCTCATTCCTTTCATTTTGTAGGTTTGTAACTTTACCAACTTCAATAAATTTTATATTCTTTTATAGACATGATCACATAACCACAGAGAGCTTTGAAAACACCAGCCCTATTAAAATCTAGCAGGTATGTTTTCACACACTCTTAAACTTGGGTGAGGGTACTGGAAATAATTAGTTTTCCTCCCCATGATGACACAGTTCTCAGTTACCACATGTAGTCTGAGTAACACATACCAGCTATGGGAATGGTTTAGATTTCAGTGCACTTGTCTCAGAGGTGTACTCAAGGCCAAAAATATTAGTGACTAGTTTATGCCACACCCCAAAACAACCAATGGTTAATTCTCTCATGCTTTGGGGAATAGATTTATTATATTTTATGATAACAATGACTGGCATCCACTAACCATATTCCATATGCTTCGCATGAGTTCAGAGTGACTGATTATTTTAAAAGCATGGGGCCAATTATGTAACTCTATTATTGCCCAGAAAAAAAATACCTGAAAGATAAATGTAGTATGAACTTATGCAGAGCTCAGAAAATGAGTTCCATTCTGTCTTCTTAAAAGACTGAGAAGTCTACAGTATTATGGCCCTAAGAAAAAAAATTCTCTGGTTTCTATTTATTTGTTTTAAATGATAGGTAAATCCTTTTTAATCAGTTATTCAAGGGTAAGATGTGAATTGAAAGATGCCTCTACTGTGCCAGTAAGGAAAACAAGAGACTTTCCAATAATCACTGCAGCTGTCCATTGATAGTTGACCCCATCAGTGAAGTAAACAAAATAAACGACAATAAGTAAATACAATAATAGTTACATACAGACTCCACACACAGCCATGCCAAATCCTCAGAAAATAATTCTCATGAAATCAGAAGATTCTTTTAATGTTCTCTAGATAAACATATCAGGAAAAAGGTTAGCTGCTGATTTTTCTCTGATAGTATATGATGTACAGTAACTTACATTTGCAGAACTTATGCTTAGCATCAAAATCCCTGATTTGTATTACAATTCTAGAATCACTCCTTTTATCTGAGAGATCAAATGTTCTGTAACTGAGTAATTATTTATGTACGAGAAATAGAGTGAGGATTAATTTAAGAAACACTTGTAAGAGTCCATTAATCATGTAACTTCAATTTTACTCTTTGTTGAAGATTTTATAAATAATACTGGTTCTGACTGTTGAGAATTTGAATAAAATAGGAAATGGCAAATCACTTTTAATTTGACAAATTATATGAAATTGCTTATTTCTATAAAAGTTCTTACTGTGTGGGCTATGGATCATAAAATTCTCTTCATCTATTTTTTCTTCAACTTTTATTTTAGGTTCAGAGAGTCCATTTGCAGGTCCATAACGTGGGTATTTTATGTGATTCTGAGGTTTGGGGTATGGATTCTGTCACCCAGGTAGTGAGCATTGATTGTACCCAATAGGTAGTTTTTCAAACCATGATGCCTGTCTCTCTCTCCCCATTAGTAATCCCCAGTGTCTATTGTTCCCAACTTCATCTTTGTGTATCTATTTATATTATCTTCATGTTTGAATGGTAGATTAATTGGATGTCAGGGTCCAGATTGTAGTTCTTTTGTTGATAATCTGTTCTTTTGTTGGTAATCGTTATCTCTCATCATCTTTAATGTTTTTATTCACAAAGCATTTAGCTATGGGTATTTACTTCTTTGTCATTTATATCTTGCTTTGTACTTTCAATTATCACTTTCAATCTGAGGTCACATGTCTTTAATTCTGTAAAAAATCCCACGCATTCTCCAAAAATTGATCTGCTCTTTGCTATTTTCTCCTGGAACTCCTCATAGACCTATACTGACACTTCCAAACCTATGCTCCATTTCTTAGACTGTTTTATGATGTATTTTACCTTTGCATCTCTTTATGCTGTGCCCTTGGAGAATTCCTCAATACTATCTCTGAATTGATTAATTAGTGTTGTTGTTCCTTTCAATGATTCTAGTTTTCATTTCCAGGGCTCCTACTTTCTTCTACAGGTGTTAATTCTACTTGTTTTGAAATCTTTATTCTCTGCATATGGCTGTTATTTATCTCTTTAAGAGTCATAAATATATTTATTATACAATCGATTTTTTTTCAGATTATTTTATCATTTTTATTTTATTTGGAGTGAACTTATCTAGCAACTGTTGATTTCATTTTCCATCCATTTTAACATTAGTTTTCTTACGTATTTTGGAATATTGATTCATGTAATAATACTTACTTGGAAGAATTTTTCACATTTTTTGTCATTATTTTCTTGCATATCCTCAGACCCAATATGTCAGAACCAGGTATTTTTTAAACAAATAGCCACATTATATTTAAAATTATCTTATCTTAATGATTGATAGAAAAAAAGTCCTCTTAAGTAGCAAACCTACTTTACTTAGGAAAATACCTTGTTATGTCTTCTGTGAGTTGGATTTTATGGTAGACTGGACTATTCTTCTCCACTCATTGTTCCACCCTTCTAAGGAATTATACATATAAGTATACTTTGCCATGTGACTATAGTACCCCCCATTACAGGTAAAAAATATTTATCTACATTGTTGATTTTGGTTTGGCTTGGTCTTATAAG
The DNA here is from genome assembly GCF_008728515.1 of Papio anubis. NCBI lineage: Eukaryota > Metazoa > Chordata > Mammalia > Primates > Cercopithecidae > Papio > Papio anubis. The sequence continues at coordinate 72,452,743 of NC_044985.1, read as the reverse complement.
TTGCTTTAGCCAAACGAATATTAGCAAATATGACACAAAGCAAGGCTTTACATTTGCTTACTTTTTAAATTATACTTTAAGTTCTGGGATACATGTGCAGAACGTGCAGGTTTGTTACATAGGTATACACTTGCCATGGTGGCTTGCTGCATCCATCAACTTGTCATTGACATTATGTATTTCTCCTAATGCTATCCCTTCCCTAGCCCCACACCCCTCAACAGGCCCTGGTGTGTGATGTTCCCCTCCCTGTGTCCATGTGTTCTCATTGTTCAACTCCCACTTATGAGTGAGAACATGCAGTATTTATTTTTTCTGTTCCTGTGTTAGCTTGCTGAGAATGATGGTTTCCAGCTTCATCCATGTCCCTGCAAAGGACATGAACTCATCTTCTTTTATGGCTGCATAGTATTCTATGGTGTATATGTGCCATATTTTCTTTATCCAGTCTATCATTGATGGGCATTTGGGTTAGTTCCAAGTCTTTGCTCCTGTGAACAGTGCTGCAATAAACATACTTGTGCATGTATCTTTATAGTAGAATGATTTATAATCCTTTGGGCATATACCCAGTAATGGGATTGCTAGGTAAAATGGTATTTATTAACCTCTTGGGTCTCCACTAACCACTAAGAAAAGAACCTGTCCTTTATAGCTGCTGATAAGAATCGCAACCTGTAGCATAGGTAAACCCAGACAAACCCAGATAAGATGAACTGGACTATAACCCAGAGACCTACAAATGAGAAATATATATCTTGTTGTTATAATTTATTGCAATTTTGAGGCTATTAGATAGCATTATTGTATGAATTGCTGACTATTCTAGAAGAGAGAGGTCTGAACGTATGAATGGGCAAGAGTCAGTAAAGAAACGGCTTAAGTCTCTAAGAAATAAATACAAATTTGAAGGGAGGAGGAAAGTTGGGAAAGGAGAGGAGGAAGATGGAGAGATACACAAACAAACAGATGTGGGCATCATAGCAGAAGGATGGAGCTGAAAGACAAAGCAGATTAGTAAAAACCTGGTTTCTGGTTGACCAAAGACTTTTAAAATAGATTTATCTAATATTCAACTAAATTCTAATTCTTTATAATCTGTCTTTCTGATTTCTTAAACATTTTGTAAACTCTATTGCACATATATAAGTGCCTTACGGGTCTGTGTGTGGGAGTCTTTATTTGTGTGTATTTCCATGTGCATTTTTAAAATAGGTCAAGGTAACTGAGTCCTATATTTCAAAAGAAGACATGAGAAAATTCTTTCATGCAAGAGGAGATAAAAATGAAATCAAGAAAGCAGACGAAGCAGTAACTGAGAACTAGCAATGGTCATTCAAATGTAAGCCCAAGGCACTTTGGAGAAATCATGAGCAACATATTTGACTTCACACAAAATGGGTTACAGGGCTTATGCTCACATCACAAAAATTTCAAAGGACAGAATAACATTCAACAAATTTTCAACAAACTACAACCATTACTTAATTTCTCAGTTCTAAGATGCTATAAATTATAAGATATATACTAACGTAGTTACAGATTTTTCTGGAAATTATTTATATATTGCATTCGTAATTGACTTACAAGCTAAAGGAAGTTTTGCCAACAGAATTTTAGGTTACTATCTTAATTTGGGTTATTTGAGAAGCAGATCTGCTGTAGGGATTAAACACATTTTCTTTGTGAAGAAAAATGTTATTGGGGACAGAAAAGGAGAGGAGAGTTTTCAGAACACAAAGTAGGTTCAGTCCTAGTGGAGGAGAGAAGAAAAGAAAGTTTAGGAGGAAGGGAAAGAATTCCCTATTTAATAAATGGTGTTGGGAAAACTGGCTAGCCATTTGCAGAAAACTGAAACTGGACCTACAGAAAACTGAAACTATACCTTATACAAAAATTAACTTAAGATGGATTAAAGACTTAAACATAAGACCCAAAACCATAAAAACAGTGGAAGAAAACCTAGGCAGTATCATTCAGGACATAGGCATGGGCAAAGGTTTCATGGTTAAAACACCAAAAGTAGTGGCAACAAAAGCCGAAATTAACAAATGGGATTTAATTAAACTAAAGAGCCTCTGCCCAGCAAAAGAAATTATCATCAGAGTGAACAGGCAACCTACAGAATGGGAGAAAGTTTTTGCAATGTATCCATTTGACAAAGGACTAATATCCAGAATCTAAAAGGAACATAAAATTTACAAGAAAAAAACAAACCCATCAAAAAGTGAGCAAAGGATATGAACAGACACTTCTCAAAAGAAGACATTTATGCAGCCAACAAACATACGAAAAAAGACTCATCATCACTGGTCATTAGAGACATGCAAATCAAAACTACAATGAGATACCATCTCACGCCAGTTAGAACGGCGAACATAAAAATGTCAGGAAACTGCAGATGCTGGAGAGGATGTGGAGAAATAGGAACACTTTTACAATATTGGCGGGAATGTAAATTAGTTCAACCATCGTGGAAGACAGTGTAGCAGTTCCTCAAGGATCTACAACCAGAAATACCATTTGACCCAGCAATCTCATTACTGAGTATATACCCAGAAGATTATAAATCATTCTACTATAAAGACACATGCACACGTATATTTATTGCATCACTGTTCGCAATAGCAGACTTGGAACCAACCCAAATGCCCATCAATAATAGACCGGATAAAGAAAATGAAAATGTGGCACAGAGATAACACCATAGAATACTATGCAGCCAAAAAAAAAAAAAAAAATGAGTTCATGTCCTTTGCAGGGACATGGATGAAGCTGGAAACCATCATTCTCATTCTCAGCAAACTAACACAGGGACAGAAAACCAAACATCGCATGTTCTCACTCATAAGTGGGAGTTGAACAATGAGAAAACATGGACATAAGGAGGGGAACATCACACACTGGGGCCTGTTGAGGGGTAGGGGGCTAGGGAAGGGATAGCATTAGGAGAAATACCTAATGTAGATGAGTTGATGGATGCAGCAACTCACCATGGCACGTGTATACCTATGTAACAAACCTGCATGTTGTGCACATGCATCCCAGAACTTAAAGTATACTACCAATAATAATAATAATTAAGGAAGTTTCAGCAAAACCAATGAGGGGTCTTCAAGCCAAAGTGACCTGGGAGAAAAGTGCCTGGCTTTGGGTCTCTGCCTTACAACATCATTGGTTAAGAGGGTACCTGGGACCTGTGGCCTCTGTGCACATGCAATGATGCATCTCAAACTGTAGCACGTGGGACCACGGGTCATTGGTCAGTTATGCTTCCTGCAGTGGAGATCTGAGATAGGAGAGGAGTGTCTTCACGGTTGCCACAGTTATATCTCTTACTTTTTCAGCCTCAAATAGAAGTCTGTATCTGAGCCTTCTGAATTTTCAAAAGATAAAGCGTGTTCTGAATTACTTTTGAATATCACAGTGACATATTTTGTATTTTTTGTTTTTGTAATCTTGATATTTTTATCACATTTAGAATTCTTCGTAATCTTGAGTTTTATTGAGGAATATCAATGTTTTATTAGAATTTTGAATTTGGTTGAATTAACAAACTTTTCTCCCCTTTTATTAAATTGTATATTTCCAGAAGTATAATGGCTTCTCTTAAAGGTCAACTGGTAACTTTTGACAAAAACGGGACTCGATCTGTTCTTGACTTTGGAATGATTGAGTTATCCATTGTAGACTACATAGCCAAGAACATGTTATGAACCATTTCAAGAAATTTAGTTGTATTTTCATTTTCTGTCATATGAAAATAAATATAGTATACAGACTTTTTTTTACCTCATTGCTATAATATCTGCAGGCATTTGAATTACAAATTTGGTATCCAAATTGAAATCAGATTTAATCTCATGTGGTGGTATCAGTGTAAATAAGTGTGGTGACTGCCAAGTGAATATGTATTTTTTCTGTCACTATGTTTGCCTAGTTTACATAAAAACAAGTATATCACAAGTGACCTTACCTGTGGCAGGCAAAATGGCTCCAAATTTCAGAAATGCTACATTTTGAAATAAGAATTTTTTCTTATTGCCAGAAACTTGTTACTTCCTACAAGTTCTACTTAGTGATTGTTATCTCTAACATGAACTCTCAGAATTTGAGATATTTAAGAGAGTATTCCTTGCAACAAAATTCCAACATTTTTGAATTAAAACTTTTCTGTTTAAAACTAATTCTTACATAGCACCCAGTATATAAAACAGATAGAGGCAAGATCTCTCTGATCAAATTTTGGAAGCGTTTCCTGGAGCTCACACACTCAGCCTCTTCGTATCTTTCTCTGCCTAGAGTCCCTGAGCCTCTCCCCAAATGTTGTTTCCGCATAACACAGTTCAAAGACAGATTGAGAAATTAATATTATTTGAATGAAAATGGTGTGATGGATACATTTGCTTTTGTTCTGATTGTGAAAGAATGCATTCAATACTACAATTAATGCTATTATATAGCTACGCTATAGCTATCACATTAGCTATAAGTTTTCCTTGAGTTTGGTTTAATTGTAGAACTGCTTTTCTGTCTGTGATGTGCTGGGAGTTTTAAATCTTGAATGGCTTTTGGATTTTGTCAAAATCTTTTTCTGCATGTTTTTAGATGATCATATACTTTTTCTCCATTTTCTGTTAACATCATGTATTTTATATGTTAATTTTCAAATGTTTACCTTTGAATACCTGGGATAAATCCTTATGATCATAAAGTATCATATTTTAAAAACATTTATTGATTTAACCTATTATTGCATTCAGAATTTGTGTATCTATGTTTCTGAAAAGTATAATTGTACCCTTTCCTTCTCTCATAACACTTTTATCAGTTTGTCTATGAGAATTAGTCTCGTGAGTTGGGAAGTACCCTTATTTTTCATATATTACATTGGATATTTGCATGCACTTTTTCTCCCTTGATCAGTCTAGGGAAGAGATAATTAATTTTATTACACTTTTTCACAAGTTGACTTTTGGCTTTCTTATTTTTCTTTATGTGCCATTTTTTCTAGTTCTCTTATCTTTATTATTTCCTTTTTATGCCTAATTTAAATGTATTTTTTCTTCTATTTCTATTTTATTAATGTGGAGATTTTGATTCTTAATTTTAGACCTTTCCTCTCTATGAATAATTTTAATATTAATATTTTTGTATCATTGAATAATTCAACTATTCTACCTAAGCAAATTAATGCAGAAGCAGAAAATCAAATACCACACCTTCTTACTTAAAAGTGGGAACTGAACATTGTACACACACAGACAAAAAGATGAGAACAATAAACACTGGGGATTCCAAAAGGTGGGAGGGAGGAAGAATTGATAAAGTACTTACCAGGTACTATGTTCACAACTTGGGTGACAGGTATATTAGAAGCCTAAACTGCAGCCTTCGGTAAAATACCTATGTAGCAAACCCGTAAAAAGAAAGTCTGTAGGATACATTTACAAAATCTAAAAAAAAAAAAAAAAAAAAAAAAAGAAATGAATATAAAAGGAAGCTTTGGATATCCAGTTATTACTACTAAGTATCTCTTTGAAATGTAATAAAAATAAAATCCATACCTGTGATAAATATTAAAGATTACTTTTATTTTTTCAAGATAATTTTAAAAGGATACATTACATTATTTTGATGTTCAATTCATGTTTCCTTTCCATCCCCTTCCTTAACCTAATCCACTTTATCTACTCCAGTCTTACGGTCCACTGTTTCTAAATTAAAGAAGACACTGTTGGCTAAGACGAAAAATGTTTTTATCATAATGTAATTTAGAATTATGTAGATGCTTTCATTAAACCCTCATATTTCAAAGGGCAAGAGTGAAAACGAGTTTACCATGTTAGACAATGAACTCATATCAAATTAATAAATAATAATCAAAATTGTTTTCTCTTGTGGTATCAGCTTTATATTGCTTTGTTAAAGTTAGAGAAGGAATTTTTGGACAGACAGAACATTACTTCCTTCCCACGGCACATTATTTAGTTAATTCTTGATCAGGCTCACCATTGTCAGGCTTAGATAGTATGGTTTTAAATCAGATTTTGAGCAGTCAATATTTACAGGACGATATTCAGCATTTCTAATCCAGTAGGGTTTTTGATCCTTTATGCTTTTCCTTGAATAATGGGCTGCGTGTTGTTAAACATAATGGCATTCTATTTTGTGTCACTGGCAAAAAGCCCCATCTGACTTCGAACTTACAAAAATAGACAGAGTTCCTTTTATTATATACTGTAAGAGAATTTGGAAGATATTTTATAAAATTAACAACTATATTATAAAAAACAATAACTGCATTGACTTTATTCTTAGAAACAAGAGAATATTTTGTAATCGGGAATATTAAGAATGTAAGTTCAAAAGGTCACTGTTCTATTCTGTACTACCCAGCTGTTTAGGGTGATTTTCATGAATTTATGTCAATCCTGAAAAGGAAGTATTTGTCAAGAATGTAATAAGTTTTGTGGGAGGCCACTTAAAAGAGTCTTATTGTTATAAGACTGTCTAGTCTTTTTTACTAGGGATTAGAGGAGTACACAAAGGAACAAAAATTAAGGTATGAAAGAAACACTATATTTTCAATTGGTGATAGATATCTATGCCAACATTTCATATCCATGAAATTATAATTAATGTTTATTGGGTACCTACCATATGCCAGATACTGTACTAAAACATGTTAATGAATTATCACTTTTGATTTCATCTACGTAACAATTTGTTGCATACTCTTGTTATGATGGCAGTAAGATTTGAATGAGTTAGGTAATTTGCCTAGTTTGTCCAAATGCATGATGAATAAGGATTAATTGTACCCAGATAAGTCGGACTGCAGAAACCAGACGGATAACCATGTTACCTCTTTATTCTGACTCTCTACCTTCAGTTTCATGTGCAAAAAATAGGAATTTGCATATAAATCAAGTCAACTTTACCAGATAGAAAACACAAAATCCCAAACCATTCAGATTATCAACTTTGATTATCTCCTTCCTTATGCTGTGCCTTTTTAACATTCCAAAATATAAGCATTTGTTCTCTAACACAATATAAATAAACTAGGAGGTATTTAAACATTTTGAGGAATCATTTCTTCTTAATTTTATCTCTAGCATCTACCACAGTACTTGGCAAAGTGTAATTTTGAGCCAAATTGCTAAAATATAAATTTCTGAAATATACTTAGACATTTCTATAGTTACAAAAGAGGCATAATGTACAGAGAAATCACAACTAATTAATGAAAAATATTTAAAAATTAAAAAAACTAAATTAAGCTAAATCACAGACTTCCAAAGACATACAATTTATTATACATATGTACCATGCTTCCAAATGCAGGTGTAGTGCACATATATCCTATGATTTTATTTCAGATTGAAATATTTGCAAATGACAGTCTCTTTCACTTGAAGGCAAGCTAATAAGTATTTGTGGAATAATAAAAGTAGGCTAAATGTCTCTCTTAATAATGTATATAAAACAACATATTAAATTATAATTTTCAAAGGAAGACACCTCAACCCTTAAGCATACATCTGACTAGGGTATATGCTAATTTCCAGAATGAGTCAGATTATCCACCAGAGAGCACTATATACGGGATAAAGTAAATATAGTTCAAAATAATATGTGATAAAGAACAGTCACACTTAATAGCAAAGTTTGAGACTGTGATGAAACTAATAATCAGCAACATTTATCTTGATCAATACGTCTTGAGTGCTAATATAAGTGCTTTAGAGGGATTACCCTATTTGAGCCTTATGATGGATTTTATGGTAGATATAACATTAATAACTAGGAGTTCTATTTTTGCCAATGGAAGAAATAGACATCTAGAGAGGTTAAGTAACTTGCCAGAGTCATACAATTAGGAAACAATAGTCAGGATGTGAAATATATCATATTTCTCTAGAACTTACACACTTCACTCTAAGATATTGTCTAGAATTAAGAGTATCAATTATACAATGTTATTTAAATTCAAATATTGGAATATGTTATATCTAAGCAGGTAGTTAGATATCAGAAAAGAATCCTGAAACACTGGAATTCAGGGGACTGGGGGCTTGTCCCAGTTCTGAACAAATTAGCTTTGCCTTATCAACCAACTCACTTATCTTTTGTGTTTCTCAATTTGCCAATTTTTTTTTTATCAAGAAGATGCACTAAAACAATTTATTTCTTCTCAAATACTCCAGGTTTGCAAATACCCAGGTGCAGCATAGGTTGTTTTCTCCTGTATTTGATTCTGCTGCAGGCTTCTCTTCAATCCCTAGTACACTGTGATATTTATATCAGTAAGGATGAAGATGAAAGTCACTCATGGTGCTAAATTGGATTCATAACTATTGCTAATACAAATGAAGACAACTTCATGATTCAAGACTGTGCCTGAGAAGACTAAAATAAAAACTTAAATTAGACTGAGGATTTCAGACTTCAGCCAACCTAGGTGCAAAGATTAAGGGTGGTGATATGATACATCTATGATGATACATTTTCTATGAAATAAAAATTTTGAAATATATCAAACTATATCTTTTTCTTATCATGTGGTAAATAACATTTATATTTCCTAAGTAGTTTCTTACACTTAATATTAAATAACCCAAAAAGTTAAAGTGACAAATTTCAGCAATTGATCAAAAACCATATTATGTAAATAGAAATATTTTGTAATCTGAAATTTTGAAAAAAAAAAGGAAAATTTCTAAGATGGCTTAGAAGCAATTTATTCTCTGAAGAAGATATTCTATATGTTGCCAGGGAGACAAATAGCATTCATATAGTGAATAAAATTTATTACACTTTCATTTATGGAATATATCTTATTTTGCTTATTCTTTGATCCCAATCTATTCATCTCTCTTTCAGAGATCTTAACCAAATATATATTTGTAAATTTTAGCATCATCTCTGGTAGACATCAATTTTAACATTAGCTAATATTTATAGCATTCTTGCAACAGAGAAATCAAATGGAATGAATTTATTTCATATACTCAGCTGGGTCTCTTCCTTCTGACTCATGCAGAGAAACAGCCCCACCACCCACCCTGACAAATGCCTGAAGCCCACATGCAGCCTGCAAACATCACTGCCCACCACAGACCACAGAAGCAAGAAGCCTGTTTCCTGTTACTTGCCACCACTCAGCAATGCCCACCCCATATGTAAACAGGTCCAGAATGCTCAAAATTGTTATTTCGCTGCTGCAACATTGGAGCTGTCCATCATCTCGGACACACACTTTTGTAAACCAATAACAAAGGATCAACTTTCTTCTAGGTCTGAATTGAATACTTTGAGCCTAAACATCTTAACTCATTTAGTGGGTGGAAAATATTAACCCAAATAAGCCTTACCTAACTACAATGCCCTGCTGCTGCTCATCTCCCTTTATTCGTTTGTACTCATACCCAAAAGGGGTTGTGATTTTTTCCCTTTCATTCAATAACAATTTTCCTTGATTCTTAGATAAGACCATTCCATAATGTACTCCTTAATTGTTCTGAATTTCTTTCAGAGAAAAACTGGAAAAGACATTAAATCATGTTGAAATATTTGACTGACTTTCATCTAGGAAAAAATATAAAGTTAAATCTCTACACTAAAATCTAAAGAAAATCAAAATAAATTTCAGTAAGACCCAAACATTTCCTTTTAAAAATATATATCACATTATATATGTAACTGAGGAATGTAATAATAATTTTGATGTGTAGAACTGAAGACAATATCAAGTAACCCTCAAAATGTAAATTCAAGAAACAAGATAGTTATGTTAGCATGCATTAAAATAAAAATATCTGTGTGACAATATATGCTGTAGAGAAAATTAAACAACAAGTGAAAAGGTTGGGTAAATATTTGCAATACATATTGATATAGTTTGGATTTCTGTCCCTGCCCAAATCTTATGTCAAATTGGAAGAGGGGCCTGGTGGGAGGTGATTGGATCATAAGGGCAGATTTCCCCCTTGCTGTTCTCATGATAGTGAATGAGTTCTCACAATATCTGATGGATTAAAAGTATGTGGCACCTCCCCGCTTGCTCTATCTCTCTAGTCACCATGTGAAGAAGGTCCTTGCTTCCCCTTCTGCCATGATTGTAAGTTTCCTGAGACCTCCCAGTCATGCTTCTTATTAAGCCTGTGGAACTGTAAGGCAATTAAACCTCTTTTATTCATAAATTACCTAGTCTCAGGTAGATCTTTATAGTAGTGTGAAAACAGACTAATGCACATGTACATGAGTTTACATATAAAATACATTTTAAAAGATCTAAAATTTCACTCTTAAACATAAAAAACTCAATGTAAAGAAACCAATATATAAATAGATAGTTAGCAGCAGATAAATAGGACTGGCCAGTAATCATTTAGAAGACATACAACCTCACTAATAATTAGGAAAATGCACATTAAAACAGAAACATTTTTTCATTCCATATATTAATGAAATTTGAAGAAAAAGATGGATAATATCAATTGTTAGTAAAGGTGTCAGAAAACAATTTGAAAGCAATGTTCAAATTATTGAACTAAAAACATAAATTGGCCAGATTTTTAGTACGAAAATTTGATTTTTAGTATGAAAATTTGACTTTAAAAAGTTTGTTAAAAACATTAATTATCTAGGGTGTGCATTGCTTGATTGGAGGTTCTAGATCTTAAATTTATTTTCCATTATCATCTCTACCTGGTGTTGTTTTATACACATACATGCACACATAGAGTTGGATTTTAATAAATAATTTCTGAATTGGATTCTTTTGTCAAAAAACATTTTCTATCCTCCATTTAGATGACATAAAAATGTTATTCTGGATAATATGTTATGTTGACAGTTACACCTGTGATTTTCTTGTTACTGAAGCAAAACAGAAACATTTGGAATGCATGTGCTTATTGTCTGAGGAATTAACTCCGAAGAACAGAGACCTAGCTTAAGTCATTCCTAAAATAACTCCTAATACAGCATTTGTTATCAAATATTTTTTCTTATCCAATTTCCTTCAATTTCTATGTTTAAATTCCAATACGTACTTTTATTACTACTACCTGCACATTAGCAAGCATTTATTATATATCTACTATGTTTCATGTATTTTGCTATGAATGATAGAGGAAGAAAAATGGATACAACATAGCTTAGACCTCAAAAAACTAGCTGGGGAGGCAGCATGTGTAAAACAAACATGGATAGAAGGATAAAAGGAGGTAAACACTAAAAGAGGTTAAAAAATAAAAGTTTAGCGAAAGCACAGGAAGGACAAAGACTAATTCCAACTCTGATGGATTGAAAAAAATCTCATTGGGGAGTTGGCATTTCTTGTGCACATTACATAAGACTAATACTTAAATATCGTCTGGAAATTATAGGAAAAAATAGAATCACATGTTTTCATTTTTTATAACAATTTTCTCCCTTAAAAAGTTTCAAATAAATACAAATTTTATAAATTCCTAGAGGAGCTTATGATTTAATGGAATTCTTGAATGAATCCTTGATAAGATGAATAATTGTTCTCTGGTATTTCTTCTCTGAAAATCCAGATTCCTAAATGTGAGATAGTAAAATTAAGATAGGCAGATATAATGACCAGTTTGATGTTGAATGTTACTACTGAAGGTATTGATTGAGAATTTTTAAAAATTACTTTTAAGATTAAAGAAAATTTGTTAAAAAATTACTACGGCATTTAGTGCTTTGAATATGCATTATATTCATCAGAGTAACTAGAAAAAATGAAATAGTCTACATAAAGTATAAATTATTATACTTATAATTATTAAATTGAGACATAGTCTTGCTGTGTCACCCAAGCTGGAGGGCAGTGGCATGGTCTCGGCTCACTGCAACCTTTGCCTCCCTGGTTCAAACGATTCTCCTGCCTCAGCCTCCCAAGCATCTGGGATTACAGGTGTGCGCCACCACGCCCGGCTAATTTATTTTTTTGTAGAGACGGAGTTTCATCATGTTGGTCAGGCTGGTCTCGAACTCCTGACCTAGTGATCCGCCCACCTCAGCCTCCCAAAGTGCTGGGATTACAGGCGTGTGCCACCATGCCCAGTCAAATTACGATTATTTTTAATATATCTTTTGGTTATTCGGATTTGTTGGCAATGTTCCGTATTCCATGGCTAAATCTTTATGCATAAGTCACTGACACATGTGAAAGGCAAATATTTAACTCCACAAGTCCTCTGTGCCTTTGCCTCTGACACTTCAACTAATCCCTCCCTGTGGTCTTCTGTTTTGCCCTTTCTACCACTCTCCTGCTACATCTCCAAACACATACATAGCATCCCCCACCCATGACACCGTGGTCATTTGAAGAAACTCTGAGTTTTATTCCGTTTTTCACTTTAAGCCGGCGAAGCCAGGGGCGGTGGCTCACGCCTGTAATCCCAACACTGGAGGCGGAGGCGCGCGGATCACGAGGTCAGGAGATTAAGACCATCCTGGCTAACACGGTGAAACCCCGTCTCTACTAAAAATACAAAAAAAAAAAAAAAAATTAAGTGGGCATGGTGGCACGCGCCTGTAGTCCCAGCTACTAGGGAGGTTGAGGCAGGAGAATTGCTTGAACCTGGGAGGCGAAGGTTGCAGTGAGCCGGATTGCGGCACTGCACTCCAGCCTAGGCTACAGAGCGAGACTCCATTTTTTTTTTTTAAACAAAACAAAACAAAACAGGAAAAATGTGGGCCATATAAGTGTATGAGTTTGCTTGAGAGGGGACAAACATGGTCAGCTAGATGAGAGATGAAAGGAGAAGTAGGGCTGTATGGGCATGGAAAGTGGTTCAGAGGAAGGAAGAAAGCTGGAGACAATGGCCTAGATAGTTTCTACTGTTATTCAACCACGAAATTGCAATTCAATGGCTACCTCCTCTATGAAGTCCTCCCTGATTGTTCCATCTTCTATTTCATTTTCCACACACCTTTATAAAAGCAAGTATCTTGTTTTAGTTACTAGGACAAAGAAAGTCTAATTTTCTTAGCAGGAGAATTCAGCCCCTGCCCTTAAAAGAGAGAACGTTTACTTATAAGTTGCTAGAGTTATGACCTGGGATGCTCTTAAGTTGAAGAAATATTCCTAAAGGAAGATTCCTTAAGCCTGGCCACTTTTTCACTATTGTTGAGTGGCAGATGCAAGTTGAGGGCCAGCACAAAATCACCTGAGCCCATAAAGGATATTAGAGAGGAGGAAGGGAGAAAGTGGGGTAAGTGGACGAAGTAGAGAGATAATGGGCCTAGAAAATAAAACGGAATCCTCAGCTCTTAAAGAAGTGATTACAGATATAGAAAAATAAAATACATTCCACACCAGAATGCTTCCAGAGTTGCAGTTGCTTTGGTGATAATGGTGAAAGGGTTGGGACATGATGACATGTTGAGTCCAGTCTCTAAGTAGTTTTATGTTCAATACCAGCTTTCCACATGGGCTCTATACTTGTAATTGCTTATTTACAGACTCTCCTCTTTCAAATGTAAATCAACTAAGTTAAGAACATGTGTGCGTGTGTGTTTTTTTCCTTTAACATCTCCAGTAACTCATATACTACACATAGTATTTATTCAATAAAAGGTGGTAGAATGAATATAAAAAGGAATGGTATAAATTGTGCCTAAGCACAGAGTGAGAGACTGAGTGAGTTGGTCTGGCCTACCAGAGCTGGTACTAATGCAGACTCCAGACTAGTCAGTGATTCTAGAGTATGTGCCCTGTTGCTCCCACCTGATTCAAAGGATAGCCTGTAACAGCTAAGTCTTCATTTCCCTCGTTCATTAATCCTGAGAGAGAGTAATAGAGAGAGAAAGAACAAGAAGGAAGGCAGGACAGAAGGAAAGAAAGAAAGAAGGGAGGGAGGAGGGAAGGAGGGAAGAAAGGAAAGAGACAGAGAGAGAGAATAAACAAACTAAATATAACGGGGCAGGTATGTCTTTATTGCCTGCCTGAGACTACAAAAAAGCCACTATTTTCTCTAGTCCTTTTCCAAACATTTGTCATCCAATTACCATCCAATGCCAAAATACAAATACTCAAGCATTTCCTATTATCTGTCACCATGGTTTATCAAGTTTGGAAAATATATGGCATAAATTATCGTGCATGTTCAGAAAGTCCATATTCTCTATAATAAAGAAATGGAAAGCCTGTCCTCTGTGTGCTTTATTCAACTGATCAACAGTATCAATACTTCAAAGTTCAAAGCTAATATTTGGAAGACTTTTAGTATCCTTGTCATTAAGAAACTCAGAACAAATTACCTATTACAATAAGATTTTAAAAGTTAAGTTCAAGTTATAGACATAGTAAGCATTGAAAGATTTTACTCTAAAATCATACTGGCATATTAAAAATAAATATATACTCAATATGTATATTTCAAAGTGCAACTGTGGGTTTGGATACAACTGGGGACAATGATGATACATATATATTGAAAATGAAACAATTATAATTAAACTAAAAATCTTTTATAAGATTTATTCTGATTATTCCTTCAGATGTTAGTCTCTGAGGAGCTGAGATTTCCTTTTCATTTATTAGAATGGATCAATCAGTTACTATTAGCCTGTCTAAAAGGAAAATGGGAAAAGTATTGCTTAATGTTGTTAATAGAAGACAAGAATAGTCAATGTTTTAGGACTACATGATAGAAAATGAGAATACACTTTAGATATATTTTATTTAGACCAGCTGCATTTACCTGTGGTTTTTCATTCTATCCAGCAGGTTGTCGTGCTTATATATTTAAAATACTAAAGGAATGCACTTAACTAAGAATGCAGATCAAAGAAAAATATTGTCCACATAGTGGGATGTAAGGCTGTTTCCGTAAGTGAAAGGCCTCAAAATATCTTTAATCTAGACCAATTGTTAACAGATTTATTAAATTTCAGTATTTTTGGCAAGTATATACATGCTTTGTCCCAGATTATTCAAGTTCAGCTATAGCAGCCCTGACAGTTATTCAAGATTATATTTCCTCTAGACATATTAACCGCCTCCTCTTACATCTATCTTGAAATTTAAGAAATTAATATTTTTATGAATTTTTTAGTTCTTATCAAATAATTTGAAAAGATTCTACTAGGTAGGTAGGAAAATGATTCCTGCAAATATAGAATTCTTAAATGACAACTTTTTCTTTCTAGCCTCATACCAGTCTACAGTGGTCGTTTTTACCAGAGGGAAAGAGATACAATTTATTAAATAATATCCTTATAGCCATAAAATCCCTAGCAATTGTTCAGCTTTCTGATTTTATAGATGAAGAAAATGAACCAGAAAGCTTGAGTCTCTAGAGGACTGTGTGTGCGTGTACGAATTTTTAAAACGTGGGTTATATACATTGTATATATATCATATGTATAATATAGACATATAGAATATAATATATGGATATAGGCATGAATATTTATACCCACCCATATAAATACAAATTTATGAAGACTCAGCCTTTTGGGATGTGTTTCTCCATGTATATGTGTGTGTGTTTGTGTGTGCGTAAACAGAAAGAACGGTAATTCATACCTTTGTCTTCTAGAATAGTCCTTTATTTTCACTACAGAATTGCTACATAATTTTAAAATAAACTGCTTTAATGCTGTTGATAGACTCCTCATTAATAGAGCTAAAAATTTACTACCCTTAGTAAAATAACTTTTCAATAGTGATGCTCACTTTGGAGCCTAAGTAGCTTCTACAACTAAAAGTTTTTCATTTAACTTCTTTCCGACTTCTTTGGTAGCTTGCACATAGTTAAGAATTATGTCAATAATTCTGAGCAAACGTTACGTCTGTCTCTGTGTGTTTTGTGAATATTGTCATGTTTCTGCAGTGAGAAGAAAGGATGTTTCTTCTACTGATGTTCAGAGGGCTGGTGCCAGTGTTAACTCTAATTTCATCATTTCTATCTGATTGCTACTGTCACTACCCCATATTATTAAGTCACCAACTGAGAAGAGTTCTCATTGCCAGCAAATGGCCACGATGTAGAATAATCCATACATAGTGGATTTATCCTGAGGTAATCTAAGAAATATTTTTGGCTGCTGAAGATACTGAATATTTACCCTGCAATAAACTATGTTAGCTACTCTGTTTCTGAACTGCTTGACATACCTCAGAGCAAAGGACTAACCACCTCAATATTCAGATATTAATTTTAGGGGCAGATTTTATGTGATGACATGCAGGCTGCAAAATGTGAAGACATTTCTTCTTTTACCAAAGTTTGAAATTCATCTTGTATTTGGGATTTTTTAAGTTATAATTTTATATTTTTTTAAAAAAATATCTTCATTAAACACTTTCATGTACATAGTAGGCACATACTAGGAACTAAAATCGTGGTAAATAAATTTAATTGCAAACACTTTGTGTTACTCTTTCTGTGAAATCCCTGGAGAATGTTATGCTTCCTTTAAGCATTAGTGCTGGTACCTTGAAAGGTTACAGTTGAAATAATATTTTGAAAGAAAACATCCAGGCATTCAGAATGAGCCAAAATGCTTTTGTCAGTCAGGTGGGACTCAGACTGAAATTCTTTGTCCACAACATGACACTACCAAAACCAAAGCTCATGGTATGGACACTCAATTAAGATTTAAGTTGGCCCAAGAGAAAAGAAAAAACTCTTCAACTTGCAGGATAATCCATTTCATGTATTGCTTACAAAGAACTACAATGATTTGCCTAATATAAAAAACATAAACATTGAAAATATTATCTATCTTAATAGAAAGGTAGCAATACAAACATAATTTTTATCTGATGAACATGATGCAGTTTCTTAGCATAAGTAGCTATTATATAAAGCCTGACAAACAGGAGTGAGGCATTAAGTGATCATGTTCAAGCTTGTCCTGTAACCAAACAAATCATCCAAAGAAGTGCTATCTTTCTCCACCTCACTGAAGGGGGTGTAAATATGATTGTATTTAGTACACTGTTGTGGATATGTAGTGGAAACATTTGCACATATCTAGCGTACTCTAGATTCCTTTATGACTTCATGTTACTAGAAAACAACACAAAAAACTAGAGGTGCAGTTAAGAAACTGAATTAATCAAAACTTTTTTTTCTCGATTCTCTCTTATCTCTCTCTCTCTTTCTCTTTCTCCTTCCTTGCTTTAACTGACCTTTTTGTGGTCACAGATGTTACTAATGATGTATAAATTGCTGGACCCAATGTAAAAAATATCACACAAAAGAAAAATCTATTCTTTTAGTGTTATTGCCAGATATAAATTGATTCCATGCTATCTGGCCATCATTCTTCTTGATTCTGTTTCTATCAGCCCAGAAATGTATTCTCTTGCATTGATATTTGAGGTGTCTCACTATTTAATATGACATAAATTATTTTATTGTGAGGAGGGAGTGAGACAGAAAGTAGGTTTACCTAACTTCTCAGAAAATTAAAGATAGGAAATGGTCCTTTAAATGCCTCACTTTGCTTTATATTTAAACTTGTCCATTTTAACTTACTTCTAATAGTTCAGCAGGATCTGACTTTTAAAATATATCTTGATAATTAACAGATATTAAATGTTCAGATAGTATTTTTTAAAATTATAATTACAAGAAAATTGTCACAAAGTCTTCTCAGAACTAATATTTCACCTGATGAGCATTCCCTAAATAATTTTTAGATTACAAAGTGATTACAACTGACTTGATACTTAAGCAAAACTCTAGTAAGCATGTCTACTCCCTGAATGTTTTCATGCAATAGATTCCTTTCTCATGAGTCATACATTTTGGGCATCCTACTGAAAGATAAATTACAAAAACTTTTTAAGTGGTTAATTTGTCATTTTTATGTACGTATTTTAAATAGGTTGAAAGCAAGAAAAAAAACTGTTAAAATATAAGATATTGGGTATGCATCCCTATATATTTATTCACTGTGAGTACACTGTGTAAGGCAAGATCATGATGCCTTTTCCAGATGCTTGAAGGAAGACTTAAGTGATCTCACAGGCTTTGACTTCTTTATATTATTTTATCCCCAGATGATGTAGGTCATACTTTAAAAGATAGTGGGAATTTGGAATGTGATGATTTCCAAAGCATCCTTCCCACTCCCACTCCCAAAAGTATCTTTATTTCTCTTGATAGTATTCCAGAATATTTATTTTAAAGGAATTTCAAAACACATGGAAACATTTGCAGAAATGTTACAAGCCAACACTAATAAGGATGCCTTAAAACATCAGCATCTTTTTACACTGATATATTAAGATCTGTTCGTGGTTCATGGTTGTTGAGAAGTTAATGCAAAAAAAAAAATTGAATACAGATTACATATTTTTTTGTATCCAGGTGGAGTAATTTTACCTTATTTCTTCCTAATTTTCTCCCTCAGTGGAAGACTTCCAGAACTGTAGATAGACTTTGCCAGCAACCCAGAACATAAGTTTTCAATTTGCATGTATGTTAAGCACAAAGAAAGTAGGTGATATGGCAAATGTATTTGAAAATAATGAGCAATTTGGCAAAAGCCAAAGACATAAAAAGGATTGTTTTCTGTGTCAAGAGCACCTAGTACATAGAGAAATCCAATGCTTTTTTTGGTTAAATGGAGGTAGATATCTAGCATATATTAAAAGAGATTACTGCAATGACTCCTTACTTTGATTCTATCTAAACTGTAACTTCAAATGTATGCTAATGAGCTAATGATTCTGATTTCAATGCTTCGAGAAACTAACTCAAAGTGAGAATAATTTACTAATCTTTACTTTTAATAGCTTTATTGAAGTATAATTGCTATACAAAAATGGGTACAATTTGATGAGTTTGAACATGTGTATATGCCCATGAAATAATCACCAGGATGAATTTAATAGACACATTCATCACCACCAAAAGGTTTTGTGTTCCGTTGATTTCTGCTTGTTTGTAATGAGAACACTTAACATGAGATCTACCCTCAACATTTTTTTAAGCGTACCATACAGCATTGTTGCCTATAGGCATTATGCGGTACAGCAGAACTCTGGAACTAATTCATCTTGCACAACTGAAACTTTATATGAATCGAACAACTCCTCATTTTCCATTTTTCCTTTCCCCCACCCCATAGTAACTATTGTTCTTTAGTTTGACTATTCTAGGTGCCTCATGTAAGTGGAATCATGCAGTATTTGTCTTTATGGGCCTGGCCTTTTTCACTAAGCATAATGTCCTTTAAATTCATCCACATTGCTGCAAATGGAAGGATTTTTTTTTCTTTTTAGAGTTGAGCAATATTCCGCTGTATGTATATACCATATTCTCTCTGCCCATTCATCTGCTGATGGACATTTGGTTTGTGTCCATAATTTCGCTGTTGTGAGTAGTGTTGTAATAAACATGGGAGTGATGATGTCTCTGCAATCTTATTATTTCAGTTCTTTAGGCTATATACTCAAGAGTGAGATTGCTGGATCATATAGTGGCTCCATTTTTAATTTTTTGAGGAACCTCCTTACTGTTTTCCATAGTGGCCTCACATTAGAGTCCTAACAACAGTGTAGAAGAGGTTCCATTTCTCCACAGAATTGCTAACACATGTTATTTCTCCTTCTTCTTTTTCTTCTTCTTCTGCTGCTGCTACCTCTTCTTATTCTTTGGCCTCCCAAAGTACTGGAATTACAGGTGTGAGCTGCTACACCTTGTGTGGAGTTTTTTAAAAGCATAATTAGATAAGTAGGCATTGCCAGAGGGCAGTACCTAGAGAGGTTAGGTCCTTCTCCTTCTCTTTCTCCTTCTCTTTCTTCTTCTTCCCATCCTAACAAGTGTGAGGTGGTATTTATGATTTTGATTTGCGTTTCCCTGATATTTAGTGATATTGACCATCCATTCATACACCTGGCCACCATTTGCATGTCTTTGTTATAGAAACCAGTTGTAATACATGATACAGGTAAATTTCTAATAACGAAGTTCAATGTAAAGGTAGTTAAAGCAACATAGGCTTATATGAGATGAAGGCAATTAACTTGAAAACACAAAAAAAGTCTTGTAGGTACAGATAATTGTGTTTTGTTTTATTTCTAAAAAGATTTGCTTTTTTCATATAGATATTTGCTCTTAAAATAGAAAAATCATATTATATTTTCTATGTATATTCTCATCACAAAATAAAGAGCAAGGGGAGGCATCTGTCTGCTGGAGTGGGTGACACAGACATTTCTGCTTCCTTTGGGTACCAGATGAGTCCACCATAAGCAAGTGGTAGTGACGAAGATGGAGTTACTTATGGGTCTAATCCTGAAGATTGAAGGCCACTGTTGGTAGCTGCCAAGAATTTCCTCCACAGCTGGAGCTCCAGCTAGAGGCTGTCATTATCAGTTTACCTTTAAACTTTAAATTAAAGAAAATAGAATTTTTAAACCTATGTTTATATCAAAATTCATGGCGGAAAAAATAATGACTTCAGTAAAATGTATTATAAAGCAAAGATTCATTACTCTACGCATGTAACTGAATTTTCGCATTGAGCAAACAGGCAGCTATAAACTCTGAAATTAGTTTTGCTGGATGGAAAAAATGGAACTTTTATGTTACAAATAGATCTTTTTCCTTTAACTTCCCCTTTATCGTGGCATCTCAATTCTCTTTCTAACCTCACTCCCTCCCCATAGACAAACTGAAAGACTCACATGACTTTAATTAGCACTTTCATGGTGCTCATTCTTAAGCCTCTTAAAGGACTCAATGTAGGCTGAAGCTCAGCAAAACTCCTAAGTGTTAGAGAAATAAATCCTAATTCACATGTTAGAATATCATAGGGAAAACTCAGACTCATTACATCCAGGACTGAGCTCTAATCCATACTCCTTTCCCTCCGTCCAAAATTGAAAATAAAAACTTAAAGAAAAATTATCTTCCATGTCCTGCATTTTCACAACCAATCACCTAACCTATAAGTAAGAAAGTTCACCTCAGGATTCTTCCTTCTCCCTGTGCTATGGCAATTCCTCTTGCCATCCTATCAGCAGGCAATACTTGTCATTTCTTTACCTACATTTGTCTTTTTTTGCATAGAGCTATTACACTATCACACTTCGATTTCACATCTGAGTTATTATTATAGTCTTTGCCTCTTCATCCTCCACTTCTATCCTATTCGTACACTACTGTCAGAGTAAAACTTCTTAATTGAAAAGCAGCTAATTTTGTCTCTTCTTCCTAAAAATGCTGTCCTCTCTCACACACTCTACCAAGTTCAAATACTTTATTATAGTCCACCAGACCTCAATTGCTTTTTTTCACTACCACCTCTCTTAACATGTCCCCCAGTCTGACACAAACATCATATATACCAACAAATTATGTTTCCAAAAGAAACTTGCTATTTTGTATCTTAAGGCCTTTGAAAATGCTAGTTTGTCTGCTTGGAATTTATTTTCCTCACTCTATATTTATTGGGCTGAAGAATATCCAATTTACCTTTTCACATTAAGATTAAATACCACCTCCTATATAAAATCGCCCTCTCAATCTTGCAAGAGTTAATTATCAACTTATTCCTATACTGTTATGGTTGCTAATGTATAGTTACACCTCTTTCTAGAACTTGTGCTGTATATATTTTCTACATATGTGTATATATTTTCTACATATTTTCTATATGTGCTGAATATAGTTTCTAATATATTTAAGAACACAGAAATAAATTGATGGCCATTTAGTTAATTTAATAAGCCCATCATTTGTTTACACTGCAAACTGCCTCATTAGTCTTTGAGAAATCTGAGTGCAGAAAGCTCATGTTTTTCAAGTTTGATTTCTTAGCATTTAGTCCTCAGTTGGCATTTTTGCTTGGATAGATCTGCATAGGATATATCCATTATACTGTAAAAGACTGCAGAAATAGGATAATATCACCTTTACAGATAAATGAATGTTGATGTTGTCTTTCATGTTAAAAGTTCCTACGAATCTAGAAATCGGCCGCTTGACCTATCTCTATACTTTAAGGACAATACTGTCAACAGGATAGGATAAGAGTGAGATTTAAGAACACAGAAATAAATTGATGGCCATTTAATTAATTTAATAAGTCCATGCATTAGAACATTCCTCAAAAATCCATTACATGCATGCTCTCATTTTAGCCTCAAGCTATTCTCTGGGAATGTAGATATTATGACACTTGTTTTATTGATAAGCCCACTAATCATTAGAGAGGCCAAACAATTTTACCAGTCATAAAATTAGGAAATGTTAGGAAACAAGATTTAAACCCATATCCTCTGGTTCCAAGTCTAGAGTTTGTTTTTCCTCTTGCTTCATCAAATAAGATCTAGAAATGTATTTTTGACAGCGGACATATGGAGTTTCTAATATATGGTCAGATGATGAAATGAAGTTAGAAGTTCCAGAGATTTATTGAGAGGTAAAACCCTGAACAGAGGAAGCAGGATTGGGCAAGGAGAGTCTCAGACTATAATGCATTTGTAGCAAAGACGTAGCCCAATCTTTTCTCTGGAGCAAAGATTGCTAGTCAGATAACTCTCATACTTTGCAAAAATTGCCAGATCCTACTATCCAAACCATGCCCAATCATTGCCTGGGACTGCTTATAAGTCCTTGGCCTTGGCTCAAAAACTGAGGCAGATCTGGAAGATTCTGATAGCTAAAGACTATCAGCCGGCTGCTCTTTTTGCAACTAGATGGCCAGGTTTTTCTGGAAGGCACTGTTACAGTAATTTATATTCACATATAAATGATGGCGCTAAATAGCAGTACAACATTTATTGGATGTGGTGGAGAAAGGGACAGGCAGCTAATTTCCAGATTCACACAGATTGTCTCAAGAAAAGAAGTTGGTTCTGAAGGTTATTGAAGTCATGTATGTTTTAAAGTCTTGATTCCAGAAAATCGGGCTTCACTAAAAGTCTACGTAGGCCATATTCCTTTATAAATTTGTCTTCCTTCTCTGAGAAACTAGGTTGGTCTTGTTCAATGATTATTTTTGAGCAATCTTTAGAATATAAGAAAACATTTTCTTATGAATCACATAATTCTATTTTAGTGCCTTGTAAACAAGTTTGTACATAAAACATAAAAATGGGAAATAGCTAGACCCAAACTTTTGTAAATGAAAACATTTATTTAGTAATTAGGCAGTTTATAGAATGTGCAAAATGGCTTAGAAATAAAGTGAACAGAGTCCTGAAAAGCAAGTTCAATTTCAACATTAAGAGAATTAAAACATAAATATATTGGATGTTATTCCAAAGATTGCTAAACAGAAATGATTTATAGATTTATACAGTTAGGTATTAGATAAATCAAATAATTGGTTTGTGATTAGTGGAAATAGTATTATTTAAAAGAAAACTGTTATTATAGTCCAATATTAATGTAGTATTTATATTATAAAATTGTTTCTGAGTCTCCCACTTGAAAGGCAAAATATTTTGGATCATAATTTTTAATAAAAAATAATGAAGATGGCTATAACTGCACAAAATTATGCTAAAATTGAGTTGTATGTCTATACTGACTTAAAAAGAATATTAATATTGAAATATGATCATAATGACCCACTGGCTGTTAAGTTCAGAAGAAAAAGTTTAAGCTATCATGGAAGATGCAGTATCCTACAATGCAAGCAGTTCTCTTTCGCATTTTTAAAAATAAACGTATCCTTCCTGAAGGATACGTTTCTCTGACAGAAATCAACTCGGTAATCTCAATATGGCTTAAAAATATTACATACATCATAGTTTATACAATAACTCTGAGTTTTAAATACTTGCAATACTACTTGTTTTTTATTTTTATTTATTTTTATTTATTTTTTTTTGAGGCGGAATCTTCACTCTGTCGCCCAGGCTGGAGTGCAGTGGCGGAATCTCGGCTCACTGCAAGCTCTGCCTCCCGGGTTCGCGCCATTCTCCTGCCTCAGCCTCCCAAGTAGCTGAGACTACAGGCACCCGCCACCGCGCCCGGCTAATTTTTTGTGTTTTAGTAGAGACGGGGTTTCACCATGTTAGCCAGGATGGTCTCGATCTCCTGACCTCGTGATCTGCCCGCCTCGGCCTCCCAAAGTGCAGGGATTACAGGCGTGAGCCACCGCGCCCAGCCTGCTTGTTTTTTAAATACTGTGTATTTTCATACTCAGAGTCAAAAAAATAGTTGCCAAAGAGCTAGGCAAATTCTCAGCAGCCATCTGATAGTTGCTCCTCAGTTTCTTTTTACTGAATTTTACAGAATATTACAGAATATTCAGTAAATTTACTGAATATTACAAAAGCGTTTATTAATATGTTGCTATAGTGAAATAGGATTAGCCATTTTACTCACATCTGTGGTTGTGTTCGTATCATTTAGAAGTCAAACAAAAGCAGTTCAGTAACCAATCCATTTCCCCAGCTAAAAATCATTGACATATTTTTCACAGCTTCTGAAGAGAATCAAAGTGTTCTCAGCAACATTTATAACAGCTTCTTCCCACTTCCCATCCTCTTTTATCATCTCAAATCGTCACTCTTCCTCCATCTCAACAGATTTTTCAAAACTTTATCTCCATTTTTCTATCTTTCTAATCTTTTATTGTAAAAGTTAACATAGTCAGTCTTCATTAAGATGGAACCCTAAAAATTTTAAGAGGAAGAGAAGGAGAAATACATGCTGGCAATGACAACATTCTCTTTGAGTGGGAAATTCAAAAATGCAAGCTAATTAATGCACTTTTTGTTCTGGTTACATTTTGTGAAACATGTCCTAATTTCACAATTTTTGTAAAAGGTATAGACATTGTGGGGAAGAAATTTTAGGAATATCAAACAATTTAGCATATATTGAAAATTAAGTAAATGGCAACTGTATCACTGTAATGTTTTCTTCTGAGCCTCAATAGACTATGAATTTACAAGTCTTTTAATGAAAAAAATCACAATGGCTTAAGAATCATACAAACCTTTTAAGAGCATCCTATTCTCCAATAATTCTTGGAATTCTTATTTGCTATACAAATCCATGTTGGATGTCACTGAGTCCACAGTTGGCATCTGGCCTCCAATGCGCTTTGCCCTGGGGTCACCTCTTGCTGGCCCCTGGTCAACATTCCTAGGGCTCCTGCTGTTTATGCTATGAACACTTTTCCCTATGCACGGACATGATAGCAGCCTACAGTTTATTACCATGGTTATGATGACAAGGTTGTGATGCTTTAAAAGACTTCAGTGAATGACTGAGGACAATAAAATCAAACAACAAAAAAGTAACTTCAAATTGAATACTCTTCCAGGATGATGTGATACAAAATGTATAGGAATTTCATAAAATGGAAAACTGTAAACATACATTGTTAAATATATAATGTGCTTATATTATCTATATTAACATCTACATGTATTAAGCAAATATATTCATTGAAATAAAGATTACAACTTCACTTCCATTGTTAGATGCACATTTACTAAAGTTGGCCATTTAGTAAACCACGAATAAAACTCAATAAATACTCAAAGTAGAAATTATTTAAATCACATATTTTATTCCAAAGACAGGGCTTTTGCAGTGAGTGGGGACATTACTTTTTTAAAAAAATATATATATATTATTGGCCAGGTGCAGTGGCTCACACCAGTATTCCCAGAAATTTGGGAGGCCAAGGTGGGCAGATCACGAGGTCAAGAGATCAAGACTGTTGACCTTCCTGGCCAACACAGTGAAACTCCACCTCTACTAAAAATACAAAAATTTGCTGGGCATGGTGGCATGCACCTGTAGTCCCAGCTACTCGGGAGGCTGAGGCAGGAGAAAGGCATGAACCCGGGAGGCTGAGCTTGCAGTGAGTTGAGATCCCACCACTGCACTCCAGCCTGGCAAAGGAGAGAGTCTCCACCTAAAAAAAGAAAAAAAAATTATTTAAAATTCTTGAATTTTCTGAATGTAAACACAAAGTTCAATTTAATCCCAGGAAATAAAAATTTCACACGAATTTAGAAACATTTTTAAAACACTTGTGATATTTATCCCTCCAAATGCAAAAAGTGCAGAAGGTTTTACAGTGGACTTGTTTGTGCTATATGGTACAAATAATGCAGATGCCATTTTTATTACTACAGAATTTATAGAAGAAAAAATAATTTCCAAATTCTTTGCAAAGACAGTTTAGCACTGACAGAAAAAAACTGAAAGAAAAAGAAAAAACATAAGTCAATCTCATTTATAATTCTCAATGCAGATTTTTATTTCTATCATTATAACAGATTAGCTACACTGAAAAATGCTTCCAAGTCAAAAACAATTAAAGGTGGCTAATATAAAAAAAACCTCTTCAACTGAATCACTGACTTAAATGACAGCAGACTTCTCATCAGAAACCACTCAAGCAAGAAAAGAATTGAGTGAAATATTTAATGCACTTAAAAAAAAAAAAAAAAGAAAAGAAAAGAAAAGCCCATTCACCTGGAATTTGGTATTCTGTGGAATTATCATTCAACAGTAAGGGACAAATGAAGACATTCTCAGATAAAAATAGAAAACTCCTTGCCGGCATACCTGTTTTGCAAGGAACATTAAGAGAAGTTCTAGCAGATTGCCATAAGAGAAGAAAAAGAAACAAGCGTATACTGATGGGAAAGGAAGAAATAAATTTGTCTTTCTTTATGGATGGCTGGACTGTCTATGCAGAAAATCTCAAAGAATCTACAAAAGAATTAACAGGACT
The DNA here is from genome assembly GCF_008728515.1 of Papio anubis. Classification (NCBI taxonomy): domain Eukaryota; kingdom Metazoa; phylum Chordata; class Mammalia; order Primates; family Cercopithecidae; genus Papio; species Papio anubis. The sequence continues at coordinate 72,426,031 of NC_044985.1, read as the reverse complement.
AATAAGTAAACAGAACAATTTCACAGGCCACAAATTTAATGTTCAAAAGATAATTGCTTTCTTTTATACTAGTCATGAACATGTTTGAAATTTAAAACATATATAACATTTACAATAGCACCAAAAAAAAAATACTTAAACATAAATACAACCAAATTTTGTAGAAGATATGCATGTAGAACACTAAAAAAATTAATATTAATTAAAATATCAAATAAGAACTAAATAACTACAGGTTAAGCATCTGTAATCCAAAAATTCAAAATTTGAAATGCTTCAAAATCTGAAAATTTTCAACTCTGACATGGCACTACAAGTGAAAAATTCCATACATAAGTACTTAACACAAACTATTTTATGAGAAATTATTTAAAACATTGTATAAAATTACCTTTAGGCTATGAGCATAGGGTATATATGAAAGATAAATGAATTTTGTGTTTAGACTTGGATCTCATTCCTAAGATATCTCGCTATGAATATGCAAATATTCCAAAATTCTGAAATATCCAAAATTTGAAAGATTTCTCGTCCTAAGCATTTTAAATAATGAATATTCAGCCTGTAGAAAGATATTCCATGTTCATGAATTGGAAGACCCAATTTGTTAAGATGCTAATTTCTCCCAACTTGCTCAATACATTCATCTTGATCTATACAACCAAAAATTTAGCAAACTACATTGTAACTATCAACCAACATTCCAAGGTGTATTTAGAAAGTCAAGAAATCTCAAATAGCCAGCACAGTTCTGTTCCATAAACCAATGGAACAGAACACAAAATTCAGAAATAAAGCCATGCAGTTACAACCATCAGACTTTCTGTAAGGTCAACGAAAACAAGCACTGGGGAAGTGCTTCTATTCTATGAATGGGGCTGGAATAACTGGCTAGCCTTATGCAGAAGAATGAATCTGAACCCTTACCTTCCTTTTCTTTTTTTATTTATTTATGGTTTATATTTTTAAGTTTTGTGGGTACACAGTACGTGTGTGTGTGTGTGTGTGTGTGTATACATATGTATGTATGTATATAGCACATGAGAAGTTTTGATACAAGCATGGGATGTGAGATAAGCACATTATGGAGAATGAGGTATTTATCCCCTGAAGCATTCATCCTTTGAAATACAAACAATCCAATTACACTCTAAGTTATTATTGACTACAGTCACCCTGTTGTGCTATCAAATAGTAGGTCTTATTCATGCTTTCTATTTTTTTGTACCCATTAACCATCTCTGGCTCCTCTCTCCCCATCAGCTCCCCACTACCCTTCCCAGCCTCTAGAAACCATCCTTCTACTCTCTATGTCCATGAGTTCAATTGTTTTGATTTTTAGAGCCCACAAGTAAGTGAGAATATGCAATGTTTCTCTTTCTTTGCCTGGCTTATTTCACTTAATGTAATGACTTCTAGTTCCATCCATGTTGTTACAAATATGGATCTCATTATTTTTCATGGCTGAATAGTACTCATGCTGAAGAGTACTCATTATTTTTTATGGCTCAATAATGCTAATGGCTGAATTACATATATATGTATACCACATTTTCTTTATTCATTCATCCGTTGATGGAAACTTAGGTTGCTTCCAAATCTTAGCTACTATAAACAGGTGCTGAAACAAACATAGGAGTGTAGCTATCTCTTTGATATACTGATTTCCTTGCTTTTGGGTAAATATCCAGCAGTGTTTTTCCTAGATCATATGGCAGCTCAATTTTTAGTTTTTTGAGGAACCTTTAAACTGTTCTTCATAGTGGTTGTATTAATCTACATTCCCACCAACAGTGTACAAGGGTTTCCTTTTCTCCACATCCTTGCCAGCATTTGTTATTGCCTGTCTTTTAAATATAAATCATTTTAACTAGGGTGAGATGTCACATTGTAGCTTTGATTTGTATTCATCTGATGATTAATGATGTTGAGCTCCTTTTCATATCCCTATTTGCCATTTGTATATCTTCTTTTGAGAAAATGTCTATTCAAATCTTTTGCCCATAATTTTAATCAATTATTAGATGTTTTTCCTAATAAACATGTTTGTGCTCCTTATATATTCAGGTTATTAATCCTTTGTCAGATGAGAGTTTGCAAATATTTTCTTCCATTCTGTGGGTTGTCTCTTCACTTGGTTGTTCGTATCCTTTGTTGTGCAGATGCTTTTTAACTTGATGTAATCCCATTTTTCCATTTTTCTTTGGTTGCCTGTGCTCGTAGAGTATTGCTTAATAAATTTTTGTGCAGACAAATGTTCTGGAGATTTCCCCCAATGTTTTCTTGTAGTAGTTTCATAGTTTGTGGTCTTAGATTTTAATCTTTAACCCATTTTGGTATGATTTCTGTATATGATGAGAGATAGGGGTCTAATTTCATACTTCTGCATATGAATATTCAGTTTCCCCACTGCCATTTATTCTTCAATATTATCTTTCCTCCAGTGTATGGTCTTGGCACTTTTGTTGAAAATGAGATCACTGCAGGTGTGCAGATTTGTTTTGGGGTTCTCTATTCTGTTCATTGATCTACATGTTGTTTTTATGCCAGTACCATGCTGTTTTGGTTACTATAGCTCTGTAGTACATTTTGAAGTAAGGTAATGTGATTCCTCCAGTTTGGATTTTTTTGCTTAGAATAGCTTTGGATAGGCTATTCTAGGTCTTTTGTGGTTCCATATAAATCTTAGGATTGTTTTTTCCATTTCTGTGAAGAGTGTCGTTGGTTATTTTTATAGGGATTGCATTGAATCTGTAGATTGTTTTGGGTAGTATGGACATTTTAACAATATTAATTATTCTGATACATAAGCATGAAATATTTTTCCATTTTTTGTTGTCCTCTTCAATTTCTTTTATATAATTTTCATTATAGAGATCTTTCACTTCTTTGGTTAATTCCTAGGTATTTAATGTTCTGAGTGGCTATTATAAATGGGATTACTTTTTAAATTGCTTTTACACATTGTTCACATGGACCTTTATCTTTCACCACATATATGACACCACAAACCATAAAAATTCTAAAATAAAATGTAAAAAATACCCTTCTCAATATCAACCTTGGTAAAGAGTTTTTGGCTAAGTCCTCAAAAGTAATTGTAACAAAACCAAAAGTTGACAAATAGGGCCTAACTAAACTAAAGGGCTTCCGCACAGCAAAAGAAAATATCAACAGAGAAAACAGACAGCCTACAGAGTGGTAGAAAATATTGTTAAACTATGCATCCAACAAAGGTCTGATATACAGAATCTGTAAGGAACTTAAACCAACCAACAAACAACAACAACAAAAAACAGATAACCCCATTAAAAATGGGCAAAAAAACATGAACAGAAACTTCTCAAAAGAAGATATAGAAGTGGCCAAAAAAATACTTTAGAAAGTTCATCATCACTAATAGTAAGAGAAATGCAAATCAAAACTACAGTGAGATACTATCTCACCCCAGTCAGAATGGCTATTATTAAAAAGTCAAAAAACAACAGATCCTAGGGGGCTGCATAGAAAAGGGAATGCTTATACACTGTTGGAGGGAATGTAAATTAGTTCAGCCACTGTGGAAAGCAGTTTGGAGGTTTCTCAAAGAACTTAAAACAGAGCTACCATTCTACCAAGTAATCCCATTACTGGGCATATGCCCAAAGGAATATAAATCATTCTACCAAAAAACACATGCACTTGTATGTTCATGACTGTGTTATTCACAGTAGCAAAGACATGCAATCAACCTAGATGCTCATTAATAGCAGATTGGATAAAGAAAATGTGGTATATATATACTATGGAATATGACACAGTCATAAAAAAGAAGAAAATCATGGTGTGAGTGTGTGCGGCCACATGGATACAGTTGGAGAACATAATCTTAAGCAAATTAATCCAGGAACAGAAAACCAAATGCCGCATGATCTCACTTATACGAGTTGAGGATATTTGGACATAAACACAGCAGCAGTAGTTACTGTGGACTAACAGAGCAAGGAGGAGGGGAGCATGGATTTAAAAATTACCTATTGGGTGTTATATTCACTACTGGAATCCATCCTCCAAACCTCAGCATCACATAATTTACCCACGCAACAAACCTGCACACGTATCCCCTGTATCTAAAATAAAAGTTGAAATAAGACAAAATACATGACAGACCACATGATTTTGTGTAAAAGTGGCTAATTAAGAAAACAAAAAGCAACTTTTACAAGTGTCTGAGTTAAATAAAGTGATCCAGTAAACGTTCTGACAGTTCATAAAAGATAATAAGATAATATTGAATCACATAGACTTCCTTCTTCCCCCACCCATCCATGCTGTCTGAGAGCATTAAAGTAAATCCTAAGATGCTTATACTCTTCTAAAAAATTATGCTTAATCAAGGATACTTACATTTTGGTTAGAAAGAGATAGCTCAAGGTTATGCTAAGTAAAATAGTATATGTGCTACCTGTATGAAAGTTACAAAAGGCAATAAATATAAAATACATTTGCTATCCATCTACTTTTAGTGTCGGATTTAGCACCAATGTGTGCCCTCCATTGGATAAAGTTTTCAGAAAAAAATCCTCAAAAATGCTCTCAAACATTGTACTTTGGCATCGAGGCCTTCTTAATTAGAGGTCTTTAACACAAAGCAAGGATTTGAGTTCCTTACCCATCATTATTGATAAGAATAAGGTAGCAAAAGGACATCAAAAAGGAAGCAAATTAGAAGATATGCACTCACTCCTTCATACATGCACTTAAAAGTTTAAAGATATCAAATTCATCTATATAAATGACATAGAATTCTATATCATGTTGAAATTTAAATATAATTTTTTGGTGGGTGATCTTTAGTTGACTTAAAAATTTTATATGTAACTAAACATGTCAAGTATAAGCAGAGATATTTTCAACAAGCTCTATTAGATAAAACATATAAACCTATAATTCAATCTATATTAGTACAGGGATAGAGAGATCAAGAGTACAGAATAGAAAGTATATACTTAACCTGTGTAAAAAAATAAAACTTTTCATGGGCAATGTATTAGTCCGTTCTCATGTGGCTAATAAAGACACACTCAAGACCGGGTAATATATAAAGGAAAGAGGCTTAATGGACTCACAGTTCCACATGACTGGGGAGGCCTCACAATCATGGTAGAAGATGAAGGAAGAGCAAAGGAACGTCTTACATGGCACCAGGTGAGAGAGCTTCAGTAGGGGAACTCCCCTTTATAAAACCATAAGATCTCATTAGACTTAATCACTATCATAGAACAGCATGGGAAAGACCTGCCCCCGTGATTCAGTTACCTCTCACCAGGTTCCTCCCACAACCACCCATGGGAATTATGTGAGCTACAATTTAAGGTGAGATTTGGTACACAGCCAAACTATATCAGATGAAAATAATACTGTATGGACAGTCAAAAAAATTCATGAAAATCTAGAAAGTGCATTTGTTGCCTATATCTCTTCTCAACTAAATTTCTCAGAAACTTGGCTCCTAAAATTATCTTCTTTCACTCTTGAATCACCTTGTTTTATTACTCTTGTTTCCTTATCTCCTGCAGCATTTATATCAACATACAAAATCAGTTAAGAATCTCCCATAAACAAAACAAAACACTTCATTTGATTCCAAATTCATGTCTAGCTTATAGTTTCATTCTCTACACAGCAAAATGTACTGAGTTGCTTATAATCACGCTATCCACCTCTATACCTTTCCAGCTCTCATTAACTCAATTCAGTTATGCTTCCATTTCCACCATTCCTCCAAAACTTGTCTTACGTTAACTACCAATCTGCTCTATATCTTCAAATTCAGTCATCATCTTTTAGTCCTTACTGTGTTTGATCTCTCAGCAGCAATTGACAATTGATCATTCCTACTTCTTCAAAACTTTTTTTTATTTGTTTAATTCCACATTCTCTAATGTTTCCCCTATCATGGAGAGTTGTTCTTAACTCCTCTTATTTCCCAGATAGCATCCATCAGCAAATACTCTTTATCAGTGGTCCCTAAACTTTTTGGCACCAGGGACTGGTTTTGTGGAAGACAATTTTTTTTTTTCAGAGACTGGGGTGAGTGGAATGATTTCAGGATGATACAAGCATATTTCATTTATTGTACAATTTATTGCTATTATTATTACATTGTAAGATAATGAAATAATTATACAACTCATGGTAATGGAGAATCAGTGGGAGCCCTGAGCTTGTTTTCCTGCAACTAGATGGTTCCTTCTGGTGTAAGGGGAGACAGTGACAGATCATCAGGCATCAGATTCTCATAAGGAGTGTCCAACATAGATCCCTTATGTGTGCAGTTCACAATAGGGTTTGTGCTCCTATAAGAACCTAATGCTGACCAGGTGTGGTGGCTCACACCTGTAATCCCAGCACTTTGGGAGGTCAAAGTGGGTGGATCACGAAGTCAAGAGATTGAGACCATCCTGGCCAACATGGTGAAACCCCATCTGTACTAAAAATTAGCTGGACATGGTGGCGCATGCCTGTAGTCCCAGCTACTCGGGAGGCTGAGTCAGGAGAATCACTTGAACCTGGTAGGTGGAGGTTGCAATGAGCCAGGATGGTGCCACTGCACTCCAGCCTAGAGACAGACTCTGGGAAAAAAAAAAAACAACACACACACAACAACAAAAAACAAACAAACAAATAAACAATAATGCTGTGGCTGATCTGAAAAGAGATGGAGCTCAGGAATTAATGTGAGTAATGGATTGTGACTCTGAATACAGGTGAAGCTTTGCCTGTTCTACCACTCTCCTACTGCTGAGCAGCCCAGTTCCTAACAGCCCACAGACTGGTAGGGGGTGGGGACCCCTGCTCTATATGAACAGTGAACACTGCATCCTTCTATTTTCCTTTTACTCTTACTCAATTCTTCATGCTAAGGACACAACTCCTTTCTAGTTTTATCTTTGAGGGACTCTTGGGGGTTCACAACAATTCCTGTTCAGTTTTAACACCCTTTGTTTTGTGGTGTGGCTGCTCTTTTTATTTTTCTGCTCCACGCTCTGCAGTCTTCTTGACCTGGGAAACCAAATCCTAAATAAAAGAAATTACCTATCAGCTTTATTTTTCTCTTTACTTCTCTACCTCTTTGTTCTAAACTTTATTTCTTTCTAGACATTCCACAGAAAACCTGTGTCATACTGAGCTAGAGCTAAGCTTTCTAATCAAACCATAGTTGTGTTGCCTTTTGTGAAGGTGATGTTTACTTTTGGGAAATATGTAGTTGGCTAAAGTTTAAACACAACAAATGTCAATTCTCATCATGTTCCCATCTGAGTCCATGCTTTACAGTTTTGGCAAGTATATGTGGTGGTTTGTGGTTTGAGGTTATGGCTGTCTTGCTGTATCACTGATGAGGTATTTCCCCCTATTTTTCTTTCCTTTCAATGTTTTCAATGAGTTATGAAGGAGAAAAGTGAAGTAAGTTTTTATTTTCTCTCTTTTTTAGTGTGCTTTTTCCTAATTATTTTGCTTTGTCTACTGTCATGCACAAATAAACAATTACTTTTTCATCATGCACAAGCCTTCAATAAATATTCTGTGATTCCTACTTAATGAAATTTGCTTTGGTTTCTCTACTGACATGCTAATATTATATATCCTATTTTTATGAGGCATTCATCTTTTTAAATGCCTTTTGTTTCACTTTGGTTTTGATTCGATCAATTCTAGATTTCTGTCTAACAGCATTTTAAATACTTCCTCGATGATATCAGGAATTAAACAGCCATTAACGTTCTCTCTTCTTTCCTTTCCCAATTCTCTATGAAAATTGTGGTTTAGTTAATTTAATTGAGTTTAGTTAATTTGGCATTTTAGAGCTAGAGCATAATTTGCACTTTAAAAAGTAGTAAATAAGTGAATAATTATAAATGTATACTTACGTATGTATATGTAAAGTTTTTGACATTTGTATTGATGCTTGACATATTTGCAATTATCTCTCATCTAACTAGATTTGGTTCTGTCCTTCATTTGTTTAATGTTCATATTTTTCCTTTGTTATGCTATCAATTTTACCATGATCTTTTTTTTGAATTATATATTCAAGCAATTTTATGTCTTTCTGTTGCTCTCCTTATGAGAGAAAATATGTGAAAGTATTTATGTCTTCAGTGACACCTTTGCCGAACAATGCTAAATAGTATTCCTTTCTGTTCTCTTCATTCGTGGGGCAGAGAGTCTGAGGCTGGCTTCCTTTTAGTCCCTTACCAGTAGCCAAGCAGTTGTATTTTTGTGAATGAATTGTTGTGTTTTGACGCTTAAAGAACATTCTCCTTGCCTTTGGATTTCAAACATGTTGAATGTATATTGTTTGTAGGCCAGTTTAGTTTTGCCATCATAGTTTTGCAGGGGTTACCTCTTCTACATTGTGATGATATTTTCCCACTGGTTCCTATAACTCAGCTTTTGATACTTGAAGTTGAAAGAGTACAGGGAAAGTATAATTTACAAACATACGGTGCCATCAAACTTTGCCCTAATTCCATTTTGTTCTGTGTTTTACTCATGCAAACTGTGCTTCCCAGAAAACATGATACTGTTACCAGTTCGCTTCTATTTCCCTTCACACCTTTTCTAGATTTGAACTGTATTTCCAGAAGGAATTCTCAGGGCCTATACATTTGTATGAAAATAAACTACATATATATTATAGCTAAACTCCAACAAAAATTTAGTACTTCCTTCAATTATAAATGTAAGTTTTAAATACAGAACAGTGGTAGCATAACTGTGACACTGTCACCAATAGAAAACAGATATATTCCTTAACATTACAAATGTTGCAGATATTTCAAAACAAAACTTACCCTGAGCACTATAATATAGCAGGCAATAGACTTACTGCCAATAATTCTATTTATTCCATTTTTAACAAAGTACATTATTACATATGACACAATTTTCCTTAAAATTTTAATAAATACATTTAAATGCAATTGGTTTCCTCTGGAGTCCTCAATATGACATTTTATTTTATAAATTTAAAAATTATTACATTGAGACATATATAGGCTCCTTTAGATGGCCAAAGACATCAACTGTACCCCAAAAAGGTAAATAACTTCTGACATAGAGGTAGTGAAGGTAACAAAGACCTATGAAAGAAAAAGGAGGAGGAACTCTGCCTACTTCAAAGTAATTGACTCAAGGAGCAGAGAGAGGGATGATTATGAAGAGCTCAGCTATAGATTTCTTCCAGAAAAGCTGGGAATCATCTCAGCTTAGTAATTTTGTTTAGCTAGTATATGTGGCAATATGTGATATAGGGTAGACTATGAGTGTTTTTTTCTTAGTCCCTCAATTGTCCATTACAATTCTTTGTTTTTATAAGTTGCATTCTTCCCCCATGCCTCCAGTGAAATAGAAAAGAATATGGTGGTTCTCAGACCTCTGGAATCCTGACAGGAAGAGACCCCTTGACAACCCTGGATACTTGAGTCGGCAGGGAGAGCTGCTTAGAAAAGTGGTAGGGGTAGCACTCCAGTCAGTGTGGAGCTCACAGGGTTGGATGCAAGAGGGTGTGTAGTGGAGCACAGCCGGGAAAACCCATCCCCTTAGGCTTGACTGGTTCCCAGAGGGAACTCTCGCCCTAGGGGAACTGTTGGACCTGAACTCTGCAAGGCGGTCTTGGCCATTAGACAGAGCTCGTCCAACCTGAGCATCCCCTTGTTATATAATTTGAATCTGTGTCCTTGCCCAAGTCTCATGTCAAAGTGTAGTCCCCATTGTTGGAGGAGGGGTCTGGTGGGAGGTGATTAGATAATGGGATGGGTTTTCCCCTCACTATTCTCGTGATAATGAGTGAATTCTCATGAGACCTGGTGGTTTAAAAGTCTGTAGAACCTCCTTGAGCTCTCTTCCCTCTGCTCCAGTGATGTAGAACACACCTGCTTTGCCTTCGACTTCTGCCTTGATTTAAGTTTCCTAAGGCCTCCCAGCATGCTTCCTACACAGGTTGTGGAACCATGACACAAGTAAACCTTTTTTCTTTATAAATTACCCAGTCTCAGGTAGTTCTTTATAGCAATGTGAGAACATATTAATACACCTTGGTCTGCTATGCCCTGGGGCCCCAGCCTGACTGCACCTACTTGCAGTGTAGCGACGGGTGCCCTGGAGACCTGACTCATACCTCCCGCACTGTTGGACCTGCCTGACAAGTAGAGCTCCAGCAGAGCAGCCCCAACAAACATGCATCAACCCACCTGCTCCCGCTCTACACTGCATCTTCCCCCAGGCCCATGGCCACCCCCTACGTCTCCTTGCTGGTGCATGTGTGTGGGAGATAAATCTTGCCTTCCTTGAACCATCATGGCATGTGTATGTATGTACCTTGCCCTGCCACTGCTGGCAGTGTGAGTGCATTCTACCCCCACTTCCTGTCACACTGTCTTTGCACTCAGAGCCTGCTGGGCACAAAGCCTGCCAGCCCCAGGTCCACCAGCACCCTACCCCTGTGCAAGGAACAAATCTGGGGCCTGATACCAGTCCCGCAGAGTTAGAGCATGCAGTAGTGGAGTTGGGATCTGAGCCTTGGCCCCCTAAAATCTTTCAGAAACAAAATCAGTCGATTGAATCTACCTTATACCACAATCAAACCCTCAAAGTGATCAAATGGGATAAAAGAAAAAAAGAAAAAACATCAAAATAACAGCAACTTCAAAGACCGAAGGAACATCAGCCCACAAAAATGAGAAAGGACCAGCGCAAGGACTCTGACAACTCAAAAAGTCAGAGTGCCTTATTTCTCCAAATAACCACACTAAGTTTACGCAAGCGTTCTGAAGTGGGCTGAGAAGCTCAAATGACAGAAATATAATTCAGAATGTGGGTAGAAATGAAGATAATCAAGATGCAGTAGTACGTTGAAACCCAATCCAAGGAAGCGAAGAATGACTTCCTTCAATAATAATGAATGAAACAGTAGCTGACAGACAAAATAGCCAGCATAGAAAATAACGTAACCAAGTTGATAGAGCTAAAAAACACACTATAAGAATTTCATCATGCAATCACAAATATTAACATCAGAGTGGAACAAGCAGATGAAAGAATCTTAGAGCTTGAAGATTGGCTTTCTGAAATAAGACAGACAAGAATAGAAGAAGAAGAATGAAAAGGAATGAACAAAACTTCTAAGAAATAAGGGATTATGTAAAGAGACCAATTCTGTAACTCACTGGTGTCCCTGAAAGAGTGGAAGAGAATGAGAGAAACTTGTAAAATTTATTTCAGGATATCATTCATGATAACCTCCCCAACCTAGCTAGAGAGGCCAACATTCACATTCAGGAAATGCAGAGAAACCAAGTCAGATACTTCACAAGAAGATCATCCCCAGGATACATAATCATCAGATTCTCTAAGGTTGAAATGAAGGAAAAATTGTGAAAGGCAGCTAGAGCAAAAGGTCAGGTTACCTACAAAGAAAAGTACATCAGACTAATAGTGGGCCTCTCAGCAGAACCCCTACAAACCAGAAGAAATTGGGCGTCAATATACATCATTCTTAAAGAAAAGAAATTCTAGCCAATTTTATATCTGGCCAAACTAAGCTTCATTAGCGAAGCAGAAATAAGATTATTTTCAGACAAGAAAATGCTTAGGGAATTTTTTTACCATAAGAAACCCATCTCACATACTCATAGGCTCAAAATACAGGGATGGAGAAAAACCTACCAAGCCAATAGAAAACAGAAATAAGCAGAGTTTGCAATCCTAATTTCAGACAAAACAGACTTTAAGCCAATGAAGATCAAAAAAGGCAAAGAAACGTATTACATAGTGGTAAGTGGTTCAATTCAACAAAAGGACCTAACTGATTCACAAAGCAAGTCCTTAGAAAGCTGCAAAGAGACTTAGACTTCCACACAGTAATAATGGGAGACTTCAACCACCCAACTGACTGTATTAGACAGATCATTAAGACGGAAGATTAACAAAGATATTCAGGACATGAACTAAACTTGGATCAAATGGACCTGATAAACATCTACAGAATTCTTCATACAAAAACAACAGAATATACATTATTCTTATCACCACATGGCACATACTCTAAAATCGACCACATAATTGGACATAAAAACAATCCTTAGCAAATGTGAAAGGACTGAAATCATACCAACCATTCTCTCAGATCACAGTGTAATAAAATTAAAAATCAAGACTAAGAAAATCACTCAAAACCACACAGTTACATGAAAATGAAATAACCTGCTTCTGAATGATTTTGGGGTAAATAATGAAATTAATGCAGTAATCAATTACTTCTTTGAAATTATTGAGAACAAAGATACAACATACAAGAATATTGGGACACAGACAAAGCAGTATTAAGAGGGAAATTTATAGCACTAAATGTCATATCAAAAAGTTAGGAAGATCTCAATTTCACCATTTAACATCTAAAAGAACTAGAGAACCAAGAGTAAACTAACCACAAATCTAGCAGAAGATAAGAAGTATCCAAAATCAGAGCTAAACTGTAAGGAGATTGAGATATAAAATACCATTCAAAAGATCAATTAATCCAGGAGTTAGGCTTTTTAAAAAATTAATGAAATAGAGAACTAACTAGGCTATTAAAGAAGAAATGAAAAAAGATGCAAATAAACACAATCAGAAATAACAAAGGGGATATTACCACTGACTCCGCAGAAATACAAATAAACATCAGAGAATATTATGAACCCCTATGTGCACATAAACTAGAAAATCAAGAAAAAAATACATAAATTCCTGGATACAGACACTCTCCAAATACAGAGTCAAGAAGAAACTGAACCCCTGGGCAGATCAATATCGAGCTCCAAAATTGAATGAGTAATAAATAGCCTACCTAGCAAAGAAAGCCCAGGACCAGATGATTCACAGCTGAATTCTACCAGATATAAAAAGAAGAGCTAGTACCATTCCTAGTGAAACTATTCCAAAAAATTGAGGAAGAGAGATTTATCCTTACCTCGTTCCATGAGGCCAGCAGTATCATCCTGATACAAAAACCTGGCAGAGACACAACAAAAACAAAAAATCAGGCCAATATCCTTAATAAACACAGAAGCAAAAATCCTCAACAAAATACTGTCAAACCAGCTGGGCAACATTTTGCCCAGCTCACAGCCATAATTCTAGCACTTTTGGAGGCCAAGGCGAGCAGATCGTCTGAGGTCAGGAGACCAAGATCAGCCTGGCCAACATGGTGAAACCACATCTCTATTAAAAATACAAAAATTAGCCAAGTGTGGTGGTGCACATCTGTAATCCCAGCTATTTGGGAGGCTGAAGCACGAGGCTTGTTTGAATCTGGGAGGCAGAGGTTGCAGTGAGCTGAGATCATGCCTCTGCAGTCCAGCCTGAGGGATAGAATGACACTCCATCTCAACAACAACAACAACAACAACAAAAGTTGGCAAACTGAATCCAGGAGCACATCAAAAAGCTTACCAATCACAATCAAGTAGGCTTTAATCCTGGCATGTAAGGTTGGTTCAACATACACAAATCAATAAATGTGACTCATCACTTAAAAATAATTAAAGATAAAAACTGGCCGGGCATGGTGGCTCGCGCCTGTAATTCCAGCACTTTGGGAGGCCGAGGGGGAATGGATCATGAGCTCAGGAGTACCAGCCTGACCAACAGGGTGAAACCCCGTCTCTACTAAAAATGCAAAAATTAGCTGGGCATGGTCCGCATGCTTGTAATCCCAGCTACTCAGGAGGCTGAGGCAGGAGAATCGCTTGAACCTGGGAGGCAGAAGTTGCAGCGAGCAGCAATCACACCATTGCACTCCAGCCTGGGTGACAGAGCAAGATTCCATTAAAACACACACACACACACACACACACAAATTATTTTTTCAACAGAATCAGAAAAAACTTTTTAAAAAAGTCAATACCCCTTTATGTTAAAAACTCTCAGTAAAGTAGGTATTGAAGGATCATACCTCAAAATAACAAGAGCCGTCAGCTACTATCATACTGAAAGGGGAAAAGCTGGAGGCATTCCCCTTGAAAACCAGCATAAGACAAGGATGGCCTCTGTCACTATTCCTATGCAATATAGTATTGAAAGTCCTAACTAGGGCAATTAGGCAAGAGAAAGAAATAAAGGGGATCCAAATAGGAAGAGAGAAAGTCAAGCTATCCCTACTTTGAGATGACATGATTATATACCTAGAAAATGTCATAATCTTGGCCCAAAAGGTCCTTAAGTTTATAATCAACTTCAGCAAAGTCTCAGGATACAAAATCAATGTACAAAAATCACTAGCATTCTAATACACCAACAACAGTCAAGATGAGAGTCAAATCAGAAATGCAATCCTAATCACAGTTACCACAAAAAGAATAAAATATCTAGGAATACAAGGAGGTAAAAGGTCTCTACAATAAGAACTACAAAACACTGCTCAAAGAAATCAGAGCAGATACAAACAAATGAAAAACCATTCCATGCTCATGGATAAAAAGAATCAATATAATTAAAATGACCATACTGCCCAGAGGAATTTATAGATTTACTGCCATTTCTATCAAACTACACATGACGTTCTCTACAAAACTAAAAAAAAAAACAAAAAAACAAAAAAACCTACTGTTTTAAAAGTCATATGGAACCAAAAAAGAGCCTGAACACCCAAGCCAACCCCAAGCAAAAGAACAAATCTGGAGGCATCACGCTACCCGACTTCAAACTATACTAACAGGGCTACAGTAATCAAAACAGCATGGTACTGGTACAAAATCAGACATGTAGAGCAATGAAACAGGACAGAGAGCCAAAAGTAAGCCTGCACACCTACAACCATCTCATCTGTGACAAAACTGACAAAAACAAGCAATGGGAAAGGATTTCCTCTTCAGTAAATGGTGCGGGGACAAATGGGCCCCTTCGTTACACCATATACAAAACAAAAACAAAAATGAAAACAAAGACAAAAAGACCTCAAAATGAATGAGAGACTTAAATTGGAAAACCTAAAACTATAAAAACCCTGGAAGGCAACCTAGGTAATACCATTCTGGACATAGAATCAGGCAAAGATTTCATGATGAAAATGCCAAAAACAATTTTAAAAAAGCAAAAATTGACAAATGGAGTCTAATTAAACTAAAGATCTGCACAGCAGAAGAAACTACCATGGCAGGAAATAACATTCTGGACACAGGAATGGGCAAAGATTTCATGAGGAAGATGCCAAAAGCAATTGCAACAAAAGGAAAAATTAACAAATGGGACCTAATTAAACCAAAGAACTTCTGCACAGCAAGTAAACTATCTATCATCAGAGTAAATAGACAACCTACAGAATGAGACAAAATATTTGCAAACTATGCATCTGACAAAGGCCTAATATTCAGCATCTATAAGGAACTTAAATTTACAAGAAAAAAAGTTCATTAAAAAGGGGGCAAATGACATGAACACTTCAAAAGAAGACATACATGCTGCTAACAAGCATATGAAAAAAGTGTAGCATCACTGATAATTAGAGAAATGCAAATGAAAACTACAATGAAATGCCATCCCACACCTTTCAGAATGACTATTAATAAAAAGTCAAAAAATAACAGATGTTGGTGAAGATGAGGAGAGAAAGGAATGCTTATATACTGTTAGTGGAAGTGTAAATTACTTCAACCCTTGTGGAAAGCAGTGTGGTAATTTCTCAAAGAACCAAAAGGAGAACTACCATTTGACCCAGCAGTCCCATTATTGGGTATATACCCAAAGGAATATAAATCATTTTATTACGAAGACACATACACACTTATGTTCACTGCAGCACTATTCGCAAAAACAAAGACATGGAATCAATCTAAATGTCCATTAATGCTAGACTGGATAAAGAAAATGTGGTACATATATGCCATGGAATACTATGCAGTCATAAAAAAGAATGAGATAATGTCCTTTGCAGGGACATGGATAGAGTTGGAGGTCATTATCTTTAGCAAACTAAAACGAGAACAGAAAACCAAAAACTGCATATTTTCACTTATAAGTGGGAGCTAAATTATGAGAACACAGGGACACGTAGAGGGAAAGAACAGACACTGGAGCCTCCTTGAGGGTGGAGAGTGGGAATAAGGAGAAGATCAAGAAAAATAACTAATTGGTACTAGGCTTAATACCTGGGTAATGAAATAATCTGTACCCAAAACCCCCATTACATGAGTTTACCTATGTAACAAATCTGCACATGTACACCTGAACTTAAAAGTTTTTTACAAAAGAAAATAATATGGTGGTTCCAGATTAGATAATGTTAACATGAAACACACCAATGAATTATTAAAATCATTTTAAATCATTGCTGTTTTTGAAGCACAGAAAGTTTTATAGTTAATCATTGTGACGATGAGATATTTTTTATGATGCATTCAGTTGTTTTATACTTAGGAAAATATTGCTCTTACATCAAGAACAGACGCAAATTTGCAACTATCTTCTTCTAGACCTTTTATCATTGTGTTTTATATTTTTGTTGGTCATTTTTATTTTACATTGAATGGTTAAGAAATTGAGTACTTATCTGAAGTGTGGCGTGAACTGATGATCTAGTCTATTTTTGATAAATAGCCAAATTTTTGACACTTTGCCAGAACCATAAATCTTTTTTTCCCTTAATGACTCATTGTATCATGTATGTTATCTGATATATTTCAAGATGTAGAACAGTGTGGAGTAAACTCTCAAATATGTTTGCATTAGTGAATAATGTCTTCATTCAAAAAATAACTGTGTTTGCTAGTAAATCTACTCAGTAACGAGGATTCCCTGGCTTCTTGTGAGAATACCATCACAAAGACTATAGAAAGTAGTATGAAAATCTCACATTTGATACTGTGTCAGTTACATTCCCTAGGAAGGAGATACTAAGACATATTTAAAAGTGAAAGAGCTTTCATTGTGGAAAAGGACTGGGAAAGATAAAGAAAGAGGGATCAGGAATAGGCAGGGAAAGCCTTCTGGCCATGACATAGTTCTGAAACCTGTGAAATGAGACAGAGAAGGAAGGAGGAGAGAGCAGGAAGGGCCTCAGACTACAGTGGGAAAAGTCGTAGCCAAATGTGGAGGTCTAGGGCAAAGGCTATACTGAAATAGGGCTCTCACCATGCTCTTTCATTCTCTGTTTCATGGTCTGTGTGGTTTCAAGGAAAAGCATGGCTTCACCTTGAGAGCTCAAGTAGGTAATGAAAGTACCTACAGCTAAATATTATCAACGTTACACCCAATGACAAGTTCAATCTTAAAGGGAGGTCTATGTGGCACAACTTTATGACTGCCACAGATACCATTGACAAGCCAAGGGAAAGCAAGGAGCAGAAGAGACCCTCTATAATATGTACTGTTTTTAGGAAGTGAATAGAAAAATTGCGAAGCAAAGAAGATCAATAATCTTCACTATTGGACACCATTTTGATGTTATATATTAAGTCCTATTATCACATTTAAAAAACTTGACCCAAGTTTCCACCTAGTTTACACTTTAGCTGCCATGTGAGAAACCAAGTAGGCATAGAATAGAGGAAGCTGCAATTTTATGTTTAGAGTACACCAACAAATGTCAGTCAATTTTTGTTTTAAAGTAATAGCAATTTCAAACAAAAATGTCATATGGATGGTAATATTTCAATTTTTTAAAAATTATTAAGATGTTTTATGGTCAAGTTGTGGTTGATCTTGGAGTATGTTCCACCTGCAGATGAGAAGGAGGTATATATTGTGGTTGATGGGTGGACTACTCTGTAGACATCTATTAGATCTAATTGGTAAAGTGTTGAACTTAAGTTTGGAAATTCTTTGTTAGTTTTCTGCCTCAATTATCTGTCTAATGCTGTCAGTGGGGTGTTACCAAGAAGATTTCTCAAAACTACACAAGTACAGGAAAATTAAACAACTTGCTTCTAAATATCTTTTGTGTAAACAACGAAATCAAGGCATAAATTAAAAAAAATTCTTTGAAATAAATGAAAACAGACACAACATAGCAGAATCTTTGGGATGCAGCAAATGCAGTGTTAAGGGGAAAGTATATAGCACTAAATGCCTCTATCAAAAAGTTAGAAAGATCTCAAATTAATGACCTAACATCACACCTAGAGGAACTAGGAAAAGAAGTGTGAACTAACTCCAAAGCTACCAGAAAACAAGAAATAAATAAAATCTGTATGGACCTTAAAATCCATATAGAAAATCAATGACACAAAAAATTGGTTATTTAAAAAGATAAACAAGATTGATACACTGCTAGTTAGATTAACAAGGAAAAAGTTAAGGACCCAAATAAGCACAATTACTAATGGCAAAAATAACATTATGACTGATCCCACAGAAATACCAAGGATCTTCAGAGAATATTATGAACATCTCTATGCACAGAAAATCTAGAGGAAATAGACAAATTCCTGGTAACACACAAACTCCCAAGATTCAGTCAGGAAGAAACTGTAACTCTGAACTCAATATCAAGTTCTGAAATTGAGTCAGTAATAAAAAACCTACCAAACAAAGCCCAGGACCAGATGGAGCCACAGTCAAATTCTGTCAGATGTAAAACAAAGAGCTCGTACCAATTCTAGTGAAACTATTCTGAAAAATTGAGCAGGAGAGAATCTTCTCTAACTCATTCTACAAAGCTAGCATCATCCCAATATCGAAACCTGACAGACACACACACAGACACACAAAATAAAACTATGGGCCAATATCCAGGATGAACATAGATACAAAAATCCTTAACAAAATGCTAGCAAACCAAATCCCACAGCACACCAAATATTAATTCACTATAATCAAGTTGGCTTCATTCCTGTGATGCAAGATTGGTTCAACATACACCAATCAATAAATATGATTCACTACACAACCAGAATTAAAAACAGAAACATGATCATCTCAATAGATGCAGAAAAAGCTTTCAATAAATTTCAACATCCTTTCATGATTAAAATTCTCCCAATACTAAGTATTTAAGAAACATACCTCAAAATAAGAGCCATCTAAGACAAACTCAGAGCCAACATTATACTGACTGGGCAAAAGCTGGAAGCATTCCCCTTGAGAACTGGAATGAGATGAGGATGCCCACTCTCACCACTCCTATTCCACATAGTACTAGAAATTCTAGGCAGGGCATTAAGGTAAGATAAAGAAATAAAAAGCATCAAAATAGGAAGAGAGGAAGTCAAACCATCTCTCTTTACTGACAATATGATTCTATATCTTGATAACCCTAAAGATTCTGCCAAAAGGCTCCTGGAATTGGTAAGCAATTATAGTAAAGTTTCAGGTTACAAAATCAGTGTGCAAAAATCAGTAGCATTTCTGCACGCCAATAACATTCAAGCTGAGAGCCAAATAAAAAATGCAATTCCATTTACAATAGTCACAAAATAAAATAAAATACCTAGAAAACACCTCTAACCAAGAAGGTGAAAAGGCTTTACAAGTAGAACTACAAAACACTGCTGAAAGAAATCATAAAAGACACCAAGAAATAGAAAAACCTTCTATGCTCCTGGATTGGAACAACCAATATCATTAAAATGGCCATATTGCCCAAAGCAGTTTTCAGATTTGATGTTATTCCTATCAAACTACCAGTGTCTTTTTTTCACAGAATTAGAAAAAAATATTCTAAAATTCATATGGAAACAAAAAAGATCCTGAATAGCCAAAGCAACCCTGAGCAAAAAGAACAAAGCCAGAGGCATTTCATTATCTGACTTGAAACTATACCATAAGGTTAAAGTAACTACAACAGCATGATACTGGTAGAAAGACAGACATATAGACCAATGTGTAGGACAGATAGGAGAACCCAGATATACAACTGCACACCTACAGCTATCTGATGTCAATAAAGTCAAATAAGAATTAAGCAATGAGGAAAGATCTTTCCTTTTTTATAAATTGTTGTGGGATCGCTGGCTGGCCATACACAGAAGAATGAAACTGAACCCCCACCTTTCACCATATACAAAAATTAACTCAACATGGATTAAACATTTAAATGTAAGATGTCAAACTATAAGAATTCTGGAAGAAAATCTAAGAAAAACCATTTTATCATAGGGTTGTTTGTTTTTGCTTGTTGATTTGTTTAATTTCTCATAGATTCTGGATATTGACCTTTGTCAGATGCATAGTTTGCAAATATTTTCTCCCATTCTGTACATCATCTGTTTTCTCTGTTGATAGTTTATTTTGCTATTCAGAAGTTCTTTAGTTTAATTAAGCCCCATTTGTCAACTTTTGTTTTGTTGCAATTGTTTCTGAGGACTTAGTCATAAATTCTGTCCTAAGACCAACCCTATTAAAAAATGAGCAAAGGATCTAAAGAGACACTTCTCAAAAGAAGACATAAAAGTGGCCAATAAACATATGCAAAAAAATGCTTATTGCCATTAATGATCAGAGAATTTGCAAATCAAAACCACAATGAGATACAATCTCACACTATTCAGAATGGCTGTTTTTAAAAAGGCAACAAATAACAGATGTAGTTGAAGTTGCAGAGAAAAAGGAGCGCTTATACACTGCTGTTGGGAGTGTAAATTAGTTCAACCACTGTGGAGAGCAGTTTCGAGATTTCTCAAAGAACTTAAAACAGAACTACCATTTTACCTAGCAACCCCATTACTGGATATATATCCAAAAGAAAATAAATCATTCAAACAAAAAGACACACATACTCACATGTTCATCACAGCGCTATCACAGCAGCAAAAACATAGAATCAACCTAGGTGCTTATCGATGGTGGATTTGATAAAGAAAATGTGATACGTATACAACATGGAATACTGTGTAGCTATAAAAAGGAAAGGAAAGAAAAGAAAAGGAAAGAAAAGAAAAGAAAAGAAAAGAAAAGAAAAGAAATCATGTCCATTGCTCAACATGGGTGCAGCTGGAGGTCATCATTCTAAGCATATTAACACAGGAACAGAAAACCAAATACAGCATGTTCTCACTTCTAAGTAGGTGTTAAACATTGGATGCTCATGGACATAAAGATGGCATCAATAGACAATAGGGACTATTAGAGCAGGGAGGAAAGGGGAGGGGAAAGGTTAAAAAACTATTGGGTACTATGTGCAGTACCTGGGTGATGAGATCAATCGTACCCCAAATCTCAGCATCACGCAATATACCCACGTAACAAACCTACACACAGATCCACTGAAACTAGAATGAAAGTTGAAGTTATAAGAGCAAATAAAATAAAAACATGGAAAATGAATTATTAAAAATTGATGTAGGGCCCAATTTAGTATTATTTAGAGGTCCACCTCTAAATAAGCACATACACGCACATACCCACACCCACACGCACATACCCACACCCACACACACACTGTCTTTAGGAAAGAGAACATAGCCCAACAATATATTTATTGTACATATGTTTACTGTGCATTTGTCTGTGGAAGGTGAGCTTTCACACAAATTTTGATCATATTTTTGTAGGCATAATTTTATTTTATTTTATAATTATTTTGTAGAAATAATTTTATCTTTTCAATATTCTACTTTCTTCTCATGATGTTTATGTCACATGTTTTTAATATATAAAGAGCACTGTTAATTAAATGAGTTTTATGATCAGACAAAAGCTTTCTCATAGAGGCATTTTGTTTGTTAATATCATTACATGTTTTTTCTTCAGCTTTTTGTGCTACTACATTTAATACATATAAATATTTTATTTTTATATTAATATTATATTTCACATTTATTTCTAAAATAAGTCTCCTCCTAATACTTCATAAATTAGAAACAAAATTCTCAAACTGTAGACATCTCCTTCAGAGAAAAATTCCAGAATATTCTCAGTAGTGAATACCTTTCACTTTAGGCAACAGTCAAATCTTACAAACTCTACTCTTCAAATGATATGGGTAGCCCCGTCCTTTCAAGGAACTCTTGCAAGAATTCTCTCACTGAAAGGGATTTATAATAATCAGCAAGGTCCAAGAATTATCTCTCATTTGTTATGTTCTGTATCTTATCTTCCTTCAGTTACTATAAGTAATATCGTATTGCATACTACTTAAGAGCCTGGCCTCTAGAGTTGGGCAAGAATATGAGAATGTGCCAAAACACTACCAAATTGTGATCTAGTCAGATTATTTGACCTCTCTAGTGTCTTATTTTTCTAACAATACTTAAATGGAGACATGTGAATGTAAGTTGTTTAAGTCTGCCAGTCATCTTAATGTCAGCCTGAAGAGGAGCCAAAACACACCAAAAGAAAATTAAAAAAAAAAAAAAAAAAAAAAAAAGGCAGACCTTGGAGAATCAGAGAAAAATTAAGCTGGATAGACTGAATTAAGCCAGCTCTAAAGCACACTGTACCCTTCATCTTCCAAGTACAGATGCTCTTCTGCTTATGATGAGGTTACTTCCTGATAAACAGTGCTTAAATCATGACTTGCCTGTGATGCATATATAACATCATAAATATAAAATCCTATGATACCATTTGGAACATATTACAATATCTACTCAGTTAATATCCACTTTTACTAACTTCTACATTGCAAGCAATTTAGAACATTATAGCTTAACCTAGCCCACTTTAAATGTTCTCAGAACACTTGTAGTAGCCTGTAGCTGGGCAAAACAATCTAACCCAAAGCCTATTTTATAACAAAGTGTTGACTATCTCATACAGTTTATTGAATACTGTACTGAAAGTGAAAAACAGAATAGTTGTGTGATAATTAAATAAAAACTTTGTAAGTCAGGGACCATCTGTATATAATCAATTAATCATTAGATTGTAATAAGCTACTTTCAGCTTGGGTTTTCTGTTACTTGCTGCCAAATGAAAACTACCATAGATTTTCTTTGGAAACATAAATGTATAGAAGGTGTAAATGTGTGTGTACATTGGTTATGAAACTTTTAGTTGCAGCAATCTTGAAATAGATAACAGGTTTTAATGACAAAAGGATTATCTTACATCACATAACTCAGAGAGTCTACAGGTAAGGCAATGATCTTTTGTCATTCACTAAAGACTCTGGCTCTATGTATCTTATTCTCTTCACTCTCTCCTCCTTCATGTTCTACCTTCTCCTTCAGACCAAATCAAACTCCCTTCATTAATATGGGGGTGTGTCCTTTCAAACAAAATGGATATCTACCTAGGTGAATGTTGAATATCTGAAAGAAAATTGTTTTTCAATTAGAAAGGGGCAAATAGATAAGTAATCGACAATGTCACTAGAGTGTTTGCTTAATTATGCTTTTAGCCATGCTTTCTGCTAAACATTAGAAGAATTTTGAATTATATATCTAACACAGTCCAACCAATGGGTATATTTGCCATGAAAAAGTACACGTAATTCCTAGGGTTCACTTTTGAAACATTTAACAGAACTTGCCTGTCACTACCTTTTTATTAGTACCATACTACATTCTCTCAGATGGTAATGACAAAAGTAATTTTAACACTTCTTCCTCTGTTCTAATCACTCTTTTGAGCAACATGTATTAACTCATTTAATTCTCACAATCACCCATGACTTAAGTGATATTATTATCTCCATTTCACAGGGTAGTTAGCTAGAGCATAGAGAGTGACTTTCCCAATCTCACTCTTACTAAATGGTTGAGCTGGGATTTGAAGCCAGATGGGTCTGACTTCAGGGACAATAATCTTTGCCATTGTGTATTCTGCATTTTTGTGTTGCTAGCTCATCAAATTCAATTCAAGCATGTTCTTCCCTTCTTTCTTTAGTACTCACTATTCATATATTATTCCGACTCTTGCCATAAAACCTTATGACTAAGACCCAATGCATTCCTGATAGGTCTACTACATCTATTTTATGTTGGAACACATGAAAAAAGTGAATAGAGGAAATATTTCATTATATATTGAATTATGATTGAGCTTTCTTTTCTAATTCTTGGGTTTGAATTGCAATGGTGTATAATTAAGGGAAAAAATGTACTGGGAGAATTCTATTGAGAAAGAATGGCATATTATTAGCTTTAGCAATGCGCATCTGTGTACAACATCCGCTTGCATTTATTTATTTTTTCTCTCTTTGTGGGCTAATAAAGCAAATAACCAAGATCATTTTGAATTTTTTATGTTTTTCTAACTAAGAAGGTCATGAACCATTTAAGTGGAAATTGAAAAAATAAATGAAAATAAACATGTGCCTTTGGTTTAGCTGCTCTATTTTTTATTTAGTAAATGTAATCCTTGCAAGTTAGATAGGTGGAAAGAGTTTAAGATTACTTTGGACAATTTTTAAATTCTCTGTAAATGACAATTTCTATGATGAAAAAATGTTAATTTAATGACCATTAATGGCACAAACCTCATAACATTACAATGCTAGTTAAGGTTTGGTTACTCGATAATGGTAAGTAACGGAAGCAAATACCTGAAACATAAAATACGACAAATACCACATCAAGTTCAAGGTAAAAATGAATTCAGGAAAGGTGAACTCCAATTCCTAAAATGTCAACAAGACATTAATCTACCAAAATCTTGGAATCAAATTTCTAGAACATTTTGATTAGAATCATTATAATTAAAATGGCATGACAGAATGGCCTCACCATCAAAGAGATGGGCCACTCGTCCTACAGTGGTTTTAATTATGATTTGACTCCTCTGAACAGTGCACATTTAGGGAGATATTTATCACCAGATGTACAGTTAGGTGCCCAATTTATGCATTTTTAATTTATTCATTGAAAATATATTAAATGTCTGCTATGATCTAGGGATATGCGTATACAGTACTGAAGAAACAGACAAAAGTATCGTAACGTTATAGAAGAGTAGAATGGTTTGAAAAAATAGAAACACAACTTCCCAGCGGGGTGGAGCCAGTGAATGCTGGAACAGACCACTGTTAGAGAAAGTAATCTGATATATAACAATAAAACATGGGATAATCTCCTTTGAAAATGGATTTTGAGAAGCACATGAGTCTGAGTCAGAGCTACAGAAGTAACCCTTGTGAGACAAAACCATAGTCACACATCAAAAGATATTTTTTACATATCTGCACATTCGTTTTTCACTAAGAAATTGCATTCTCAACATTTTTACTTCCCCTTTCCACCGTTTCACTCCCCACTGATAACTGTTTACTTACAAGGCCATTGCTGAAAGTACAGTAACATGATATTTAAGTACTAAGCATTAGGAGAGAGAAATAAATACATAAATGATTCTTGATCAACAAGAGTTAAAAAGCCATGATTTATTTACCACTACACATCTAAATTACTGGGCTCAGTCCCTGGTAGAATTATCTATCCCAACAATGAGAGTGACTCAGATTTTTCATCTGGCCCCATAAATTAGTATGTTGCTCTGGGAGAATGACTAAGGGTCTTTGCCTAGTCATTTAATTGTATAGTATAAGTAAAGGAGACAGGCAGCTTTAATATTCTCATCCAAATATTGTTGGGTTGAGTTTTCCAAGCTGAAATACAGAGACCTTCATGCTTCATACTTATTTATTTCTTAAGAAGGTTCTTTTCCTTTTTCCCATTCTTTTGTTAATTAGAGTTTGGGGGAATCCACAAAAATTTGGAGAATGTCTTATCTGAAGATGCCAGGAAGGAAAAAAAAATCATGAAAGTAGTCTCTTTCCAGAGCAAGTTTCTCCTGTTTTAACAGTTGAGAAAGTCAAATGCATCGTCTGCATGCTTCACCTTATATTTATATTGAATCTTTCTTATCAATGTGCTCTACACATCTGCACAGATTTTTACCTTCAAATTTAGCAGACCGGTGTGAATCAGAGACAAACTAAAAAACAGCAAACTAAAACACAAACTAAAAAATAAAAAAAATCTAAGTACCCACTTCAGAATTAATTTTAATATTTAAGCTTGATTAAAAATAAAATAACAGAATAAACACTGTTGAGGACTAAATTAATCATATGGAAGATAAATTCAGAGCAATATCCTAGGACATACAGCCAAAACAATCAGAAAGTTAAAACCAAGAATTCCACAAACAGAATATGTTAGGAGTGGAAATCATCCCAGTCACACTGCACCAAAACGTTACTGGCGGCGAATCTATGTGGGTCTACAGTACCTCAATTCTTACCTCCTCAGAAGAAAGAATTTGACTGAGGGGCATAAGGCAGAGATTAGAGCAAGTTTTAGAGCAGAAGTGAAAGTTTATTTAAAAGCTTTAGAGCAGAAATAAAAGGAAGGAAATTACACTTGGAAGAGGGCCAAGTGGACGACTTGAGAGAGCCAAGTGTGCATTTGACCTTTAGACTTGGGGTTTATACGTTGGCATACTTCCGAGGTCTGCCTCTTTTCTCCCCTGATTCTTTGCTTGTGGTGGGCTATCTGTATGTGCAGTGACCTAATAGCACTTGGGAGGTGAGTACACAGTGTGTTTACTGGAGTTGTAAGCATGTTCACTTGAGGTATTCTTCCCTTTCCTGCCAAATGTCCCTAGGAGGTCATATACCAGTTAAACTTCACCATTTTGCCTCTTAGTGTACATGCTCAAGTTCACTCATGCAACTCCTGAGATCTTATAGGCAAGCTGTTGATCATCAGTTTTAGGTATTTTCTATCTAGGGGGAGACTACTTTTCTCTGGGCTGGCTGCAACCAATTATTATTTTAGAGAGACAGTTAACAACCGCCTGAACATCACCTGATGGTCGCCTGACATTCCTGGTTGAGGGTTCGCCATCTCCTGCCCTGCTCATGTCTGTCTGAAAAATAGAGTCAATAAAGGAGAAAGGCAAAAGTAATCTTTTATTATTTTCATGAGTATTTTATTTCTTCTCCCCCCTGGCAGAGCATCTGCCTTTTAAACACAAGAGCTTCAGGTGATTTGCTTTAGCCAATTAATTGTTTGTGGAAGTGATGTGTCCCACTCCTGAACAGAAGCTTCAAGTCCATTTTTCTTTTGTCCCTGTGTCATGAGGCTTGCTATGATCTAGAGAGAGGCTATTTTTTCAGCCTAATTCCTGGAGTGAAAACTACAGGTTATTATTGTTTTACAAAATATTTTGCTACTGTATAATGTTCTAGGATCTAATAACAGATTTATCATTATTCTTGCATGGTCTTACTCCTAATGGACATATGCAGTGTGAGAAAATAAACAGCTTTACACCACCATCTTTAGAGAGATTACATAATTTTATGTTTCCTGATTGATAGACAAGTTGAGTACTACTATATCAGAAAACCTTAAGCAGGTGGCACTAGCCTCGTGTCCATGTACTAGACAGTGAAAAAGTGCTACTAGAAATTAGAAGGACAGTGATGGGATGCAGTGGCCAAACATTTTTTAAAACTGCATCAGCTATAATTTTGGAAGCAGATAAATTATTGACGTAGCTTGTGTCTTTGGCGTATAGGGAAATTGAGTGTTGTATACCTGCTGTGGTACCATTGGCTACATTTAACAAGTTTCACAAGACATGAGATGAACTCATGTGAACTGGCTAGATTGCATGCAAAGTTAAGAATCTTTGCCTCATGCAGGGTTGGGATATTAAATAATTAAATGTTTAAAAATTCTAAAATATGTAAATGTACACACTTACATACACACACAAACACACATATTCTAACTTAACAGAAACCAGAAGAAAATGATTGACAGCTATGACCACGTATATATTTCTTATTGGTAATATGCTTCATAAACTAAATGAAAGAAATTGCAGACTGGCAGGAATATGTCCACCATGTGAAAAAAACAAAAATTTTATTTATTTATTCATTTATAAATCAATTTCTCTCACAAATGGAGACCAAAAAATATAATTAAATATAGGAATGAGCTCAGAAAAGAACAGACAATTCACGAAAGGAAAAAAAAAATCACTGTCAATAAAGGTATAAAAATGTGTTCAATGTGAACATTTAATAACAAGATAAATACATTGAAAACACATGTAAAATAACTTTACAATGTCTGGCAGTCTCAAACTGTAGGGAAAAAATATTCACATTCACTTCTGAAGAAAGTAAAAATTTGTGTCATCTTTTAAAAAGGTAGTTGGCAATATCTACCATTTTAAATTGTATATACTCTTTTGATAGATAATATTTCTGGGTATAAATTGCAAGGAAATTCTTGTAAATGTATTACATGGAAATTAAGGGCATTGATATTTGTAAAAGGAAAAGAAGACAGTAACAATCAAGATGAAATGTTAAAGTATAATACATGTTAAAAAATGACACAGTAAAGCCCTTAAAAATGGCATGACTGTAGTAGAGTTGCTTAAGGAGACATACTATCTGTTTCTCCATATCAACAAATCCAATGTACATCTCCATAAATAACTGGATGGATGGGTAGTTGAAGATAATATGGTAGAGGGAGGTGATTTTATGCTCAGAAAAGACTATTTAAGGAACAAACATAATAAAAAAAATACTGAAAATATGGTATGTGTACACCATGGAATACTATGCAGCCATAAGAAAGAATGAGATTATGTTCTTTGCAGGGACATGGATGAGCTGGAGGCTATTATCCTTAGCAAACTAACTCAGGAAAATACAGCATGTTCTCACCTATAAGTGGGAGCTAAATGATGAGAACACAGGGACACATAGAAGGGAACAACACACACTGGGCCTATTGGAGGCTGGAAGGTAGGAGGGAGAGGATCAGGAAAAATAACTAATGGCTACTAGGCTTAGTACCTGGGTGGTGAAATAATCTGTACAACAAACTCCTGTGACACAAGTTTCCTATGCTACAAACCTGCACATCCTGTACACGTACCTTAAACTTAAAATAAAAGCTTTTTAAATCTTATTTTATTCAATTTTATTAATATGTAAATGATAATTTTTCAATTCCCATAACGCATATTTCTTCATTACTCAGTGAACATTTATTAAACACCTGCCATGTGCCAGGCATTTTGTAAGAAGTGGATAAAGTGGGCATGATTTCTGCCCTCATAAAGTTATATTGAGAAAGACAGATGATAAACAGTTGTACAAACAAATGTTAAGTTGCAAGTTTGATAAGTGCTGTGATAGAAAACAATAATATGTTTTGAGAGTGAATAACAAGATGGGTGAAAAATTTTATTTGGAAGTATTGTTTGGCAAGACTACTTTAAGAAACTGACATTTGAGCTGTGATTTAAGAAATAAGAAGACAGATATAGTGGTATGAAAATTACTCCATAAAAAGTAAATTTCATATGTAAAGATCATAAAGAAGTTAAGAGCTCAGCATTTTCAAGAAATCGAAGGAAAGTTAGTATGGCTGAGACTGTTAAAAATGGTTGGCATTACATGAAATAGAAACTCATGGGGAAGATAAATTATGACTTACAAGCCATGGAAAATGAATTTAATTCTATTCTGAGTTCAATAAGAGAAGACGTTTAACTTTTCTGTGCCGCAGTTTCTTCATTTATAAAGTGATGATAACGGTACATCGTAAGGCATTCACGAAGATTAAATTAGTTGAAATAAATGATATTAGAACAGTACCCAGCACAAATGAAGTACTCTATAATTATTATATTGTTATTTATAATAATAAAATATTGAAAGCCCTGAAAATATATGCTCATATTTATCATTATTCAGGAGAAAAGTCAGAGTAGATAGGGGCCAGATAGTAGATATTTGACCTTTGGGAAACATGTTCTCTACCATAACTATGCAATTCTGCCATTGGAGCATGAAAATAGTAAGAAACAATAAATAAATAAATAAATGTGTTTATTTTCATTAAAACCTTATTTACCAAACAAACAGGGAATGGGCTCAATTTGGACAGTGGGCTATGGATGCCACTCCCTGAATCAGAAAATTAGCCAAGTTGAACATGTGTAAGTATCACCCACAAGTCCCAAAAAGGGCTATTGTGTTTACTGAAAAAACACAATGAAAGCTATTAGCTAAAGCTATGATTTTAAAAAATATATTTGTGATCAGTAGCAAAATAAGTGCCACAAACCAAACCATACTCTGTAGTATCTATTCATTTTTGATCAGCCAGCCCTTAGATAACTTGTCAACTGACTACAGACCCATGAGAAATCTTAGTCAAAATGGGCTAGGCCTTGCCCAGGTCAGCACACTGGGCAACCTGGCTGAAATTAGTGACTTACAGAACCATTAGTAAATAAGTGTCGTTTTAAGCTCCTATGTTTTGAGATTTTTCCTATGCAGCAAAAATTAACTGACAATATAGATGAAGTACTATTATCATAGCATTAAACAGATACTTGTCTTTCTTATATGATGGTAAAACTTACATATACAACAGAATTAACATTAATATTAGTAGCAATATTTACTGAGTACTCACTATATGTAGGGGCTATGGTTGAGGAATGCACTGGAAACCAGGAAGATCGGGGCACCTGCCTTCAAAAACGTTTACATTTGTCATATTTGAAAAATTTTGTCAGTAAGAGTTGATTTTTATATTAACTTCAAAACAGGTTTCTAGAATAGTCTGGTGGATAGTCAAAGATTAACCTTTGGCAATGACGAAAATCAACAATCATAGAAACTTCCAAAAAACTTGCTAAATGAGGCTCTAACCAAGATGAGTCAGAGTCTTATGGCATTGCAGATTTTTTAGGAAACGGGTACAATTGTGCTTCCTCTTCTTTAACTGGTTGCTTCCAAAATGAAGAATAATGCTGTGATGCTCTTTTCTGCAGTTTTGCTTTGGTGGGGCAGCTTTTTTTGCAAGTGGGAGCTCTCAGTATGTGGTACTTGAGCGTTTTCAAAGGAGCTTTGGCAGGCCTCCAGTCCTTTGAAATCTAGCTCTGTATACACTGAAATACTTTCCATTCTGAGCCTTAGCTGCAATATTTTGCATCTTACAAGTGTTTACTGTTGGTTCCTTTAAATGTTCTTAAAAATTGGGTAACTTAATAAGACGACTCTGTGCATAAGTTAGCCCTATAACACACTTTATCTACATGCTCTTTTAAGCTAAAAATTCAGAGAATCAAATGTCTTCACCTTGTTAACCTGTCTAAAAGTATTATTAAATGTATTCAGTAGAACACATTGAAAATAATGTTCCTCAACTCACAACAACAGTCTCTGCCACATTTCTAAGTAGAACTGAGATCTGCTGCACACTTACTCAGCTATAAAATCCCCGCTGTTTCTGACATGAAGAAAACCAAAAAGAGAAAGGCAAAGCAGTGTCTCCATTCTCAAAAGCTTATGTTCAAGCTGACCGAACTTGGTTCCATGAACATTGGTATTAAAACATGAAGGATTGTATTTATCTGTGTTATATAAATTATATAAATAGTGAAAAGTATCAAATATCAATTAGTATGTTTGTTTATATTTATGTAGGATATAGTGAGCATAAGTTATCCAATGTATTAGGTTAAAATTATTTTAAAATTATTCCCCATATGGAGTAGTGCTCTAATTTATCATCTAAATCATTCTAATACTTACTCATACCCCCCCAAAACACTCTAAATGTCAGGAAACCTACACTTTGACTCAGATTATCAGTAAAGGGGGCATTATAGAAAGAAACAGGCGGGAATCAAGTTATACAAACCATCCTCTCAGTGTGTCAATAATTTTGAATGTATTTAAGAAAAGACTCTCAACAGAGAACTGACACATTATTCATGAGTTGAAACATTTCAATTGTTTTCCCATTTTTTATGTTTTCTAAAAGTTTAACATCTTAATTTTTTACTTTAGTTCACAAATAACATGGTGTATGCTCATACTTATAATGGGCAAACTCAGCCTGTCGTATTTTCTAATTGTGATGGAACATGAGAAAATATTAATGAAATTTCATACTTAAAACCTAACTGTTTATGTCACATGCATTGTTGCATATTCTCAACTTTCTGTTTTAGTTGTTTTAGTTTTACAACAATAGACAATCTTGATTTTAAAATAAAAATTTTTAACCGAAGTTTATGGATTCCAATGTTTAGGATGCCCTTGTGATTTTCAAAATTACAAGTCAGAGAAAGAGAGTCAAGAAAAGAGCAGCATTTTCCTAGGAGGAATAAACAGAGATCAATATCTGAGGCTGCCAAAGCAGCTGAAACTTGGGGGAGCATTACAGAAGTAGAGGGAGCCACAGAGAAGGAGTCACAAAATCTGCATAAAAATTTACTTCTGGTGCTTAGTCACCTCCTAAATTGCAAATTCACAAGGTGTAATTCTGAGGACCAACCTAGAACAGTGCTGGGAGGCAGTGACTTCAGAGATTGTTCAATGCTGAACAAACACCTGGGAGACTGGAGCAAGAAGAGTGAAGAATTTAGGTGAACATCCTAGGCATTCAGTTGAGGCACTAAAGACCACATCCTTACTCCCAGAACAATGTCCAAGGAGTAAATGCCATGCCCAATAGGTATGAGCAAACCTGGAACAGACCTGCCCAACAAAGTCTAAAACCAAGCCAGCAGTGGATCAAGATCATCATCTAGGAAGTTAACTGCTTGCTAGAACAGAACTTAACACCTCTGCTATGTGGAATTTACATATATACATATATATATATATAGAGAGAGAGAGACAGACAAAAATTTGGGGGAGCATTACAAAAGTAGAGGGATCCACAGAAAAGGAGTCACTATATATATTATATATATTATGTTATATATTATATTATAATATATACATATGTTATATATTATAATATAATATATGTTATATATTATAATATATGATATAATATAATGTAGATGTTATATATTATAATATATGATATAATATAATATAGACAATATGTCATATATTACATATTATAATATATGTTATATATATTATATATAGTTATGCATAAAATTAATAAATTATCTCAAAACATGTAATGCATGACAGGGTTATTTACTATATAGAATTTGTTAAACAAATCTCTGTTAATAACTTTTTCATATTGAAGGGAGGGAGGGAGGAAGGAAGGAAGGAGGGAAGGAGGGAGGGCGGGAAGGAAAGAAGGAAGGAAGGAAAGAAGGAAGGAAGGAAGGAAAGGAAAGGGAAGGAAAGGGAAGGAAAGGGAAGGAAAGGAGGGAAGAAACTATTTGATATAATGGGTAGACAGAAATGTATCCTCTACTTATTTATAAGTAAACTTACATAAATACAAAATCATGGTTATCCTTCTACCCTCTAGACTAAGCTCTGTGTAGGAAAAGATGTCGGTTTTCTTTCCTACTCAGCAACTAGCTTATAATAGAAATGAAAAATATATAGTGAATAAATGTTATGTCTTGTTGAATTCTAGTTTTCCAAAGGAGAAAAACTTCCTCATAAAATTATTGGATTATTAAACTTAATAACAGAAATGAAGAAATAGTTTCTGTACAATAATATCCAACTAGTTTTAGACTTCTAAGCACTGTTGTGAAACAAATATTAAGATAAATACATTTCTCTATGTGGTAGAGAGAGACTGACTCACTGCCAGGGAAAGAAAAAAAAGAAAACCTACGTTTTTTTAAAAAATGCCACCTTCCATGGTCAACAAAACAGTCTCTGGAATCAGGTACATTTAAGTTGACCTGGGTTCACATTCCACTTCCTCTCCCAGTAATACTACCTTAGGCAAGCTCTTCTCTACCTCTTAGACTAATTTTAAGATTTAAGAAATATAATCCACATAAAATGTTTAGCAGAACCCCTGGCATAAAGTAAGCCTTCGTCAATGATAACTTTTATTATTGTTACTATATTGCTGAATATGGTTTAAAAAAATTAGAAAAACGTATTTTATTACATCCTATATGTTTAATTCAACTTGGAACAATGCATTGCAGAAAGATATCCAAGATTCAAGACATTTAAACTAGATGAAAACTTTTTGTGTTTGATAGAGCATGTTTTGGTTACTGGAAAAATCTATCCATGTGGGATATCATCTCCCCCAGAGACAGTTGGAAAAAAAAAAAAACAAGAAGAGACTATCTAGCTTACATTTCATACCTAATTACAGTCACAAGTTATAGTAAAGAATGTTTCCTTGTAGTTGACATTGTCCTTGAAAATAAATGTTTCAGCTTTACCATTTTGATAAACAATATAGAAAAATATGGAGACTCATTCAACTTCTTCAAGGAATCGATTTCCTTTATCATTATTACTCATTTTTACACGGCTCCTGTGAAGTGGGGATATGTGATGTGGCAAATTGGCTCACACAGTGAAAACTGACCAAGGATTTGGGCGCATCTTTCTCCTGTTTTCAGAAGAAAGGCTATATCTATGTTCTTGCCCTTAAGCCACAAAATTACTTTGCAGCCACTCCCCTTGGCTCCTAACAACAACAAGATGTCATAATTCCCAAAGAGGCAGCTGCATTTAGTTACTGTGTTGTAGACATGCGCACATATCAAGTTGACACCTAATTAAATAATAAAAATCATTTTTTAAAAATGTTCAAGTTCCGTGTGCTTGAAAGAGACCAAAAGTAAAATGATCACACATTATATCAGCATAAATGAAGATTTCAGTAGAAAGGATGCCATGGACAGTAAATACAGGCACATGCATAATGGGAGAGTGTCCCAGACTTCATCCTTAGAGTCACTGACTGGTAACAGGGAAACAGCAGGCCCACCTGTTAAATGATACATTCTCTAATCTTAGGTGAAATCTTCAGTTAGTGTGCCCCGCTTAAGGTCATTGTCTCCCAAAAGGTTTTAGTTTTATAGGAAGTTAACTGCTTGCTAGAACAGAACTTAACACCTCTGCTATGTGGAATGCAAATATTGTCATTTATTTAGAAAGCAATTTAAAGCAAATACTCTGTCACATGAAAAAGATACCAAAAAAAATTCACTGAATCATGTATGTGTAGTTCAATGAAAAAGGGACATACGATTTCTCAGTTGTTTTTTCATATAATTAAATAAGCATCAAAATATATAAATAAACATATAAATACACGTAAGTAATTTATATTTGTGTCTGTGTGACATAATTTTTATATACTCATATTTTTCATCTTTTTCATTTTAATAAAGCCTCATCAGGTATTTTCCTTTTACTTTTAATTGCTTATTCTTTGTGAAATGTATTACTTATCTCTGCTTATTTTTGTTTTTTTAAGTACTTAGCTATAAAACCAAAGATAAGTCAAAATTTATTTCTTTTATATTTCCCATCATTTCACACAAGGAATGTACTACTTAGGCAAAAGTATATTAGAAAATGCTGTGATTATAACCATCTCATGTTGAATAACTAGGTCTCAGAGCATCTTTAATGGTATCTTCTTCCCAGCAGAGTAAAAACACAAAATTATATTTATGGGCTCCAGATGTGTTGTCAAATAAAAAGCATCTCTAGAACTATTTGACATATCATTTACTTGTTTCCACATTTATCAGGCAGAGCAAAACTTGATCTCACATTAATATATCTTCTTAAAGCCGTCTGTACAGCTACTCATTTTACTCATGCTGTTTACTAGCAAGATGTCACAGACAGGAAATAAACTGACAGTAAAGATCCACAGAATCTCTCTAATCGCATCAGTACAGACGTTTCAAGAAAAGCTCGTTGGGACCTACTAGTGCCACAGTGTGCTATCTAGTCAAATGAAGGGAAGTATCTACATTTGATAGTTTCACTTTTTCAATGTAGATTGACCTGAGATTGAAGCATAAATTTGCTTAACACTGTTTATAATTCAATGATAAGAACCAGTCTATTTGTGTCAGCATTTCTTTTTAACATATAAAAGAATAATTGTAGGATACTTCTTAGATCACTCAGGAAAAGAATGTCAACTATTTGAGTTTTTCAAATATTAGAATTTATTGGTAAAACAGAACAGGAATAAGCAGAAATGTACTTTAAAAAATTATATCTGATCATTTCATTAGTAAGTTGAAAAGAAGGAAAAGTACTTGTTATCAAATTTTGGGAATTCTAATATCTTCTCACATATTTTTATCTTTATAAATTAGATTTCTCATTAGCAATTCACAAGAGAATTTTACTTCAATAGTAGTTAATCACCAGAGAATAATGCATACACAGCTTATCCATAGGATTGCAATAGTAGGTAACCACCAGAGAAAAATGCCTGTATAGTTTATGCATAGGATTGACCTTGGTTCCAAACACCACATTCTTTTTTAAATTTGCCATATTTTTAAACCGAACTATTTCCTCCATAGACTCAGTTCTAACTTACCTGTACTCAAATTTTATGTGCAATAAAAGAAATTTGAGGTTGATGATACATTTTATATCTTTTTTCTCTCACTATATATCAATATAATGTTTAAAATGCATTTTTCAAATCAAAACCACAACAAGATACCACATCACAATCACTAGGATGGCTAGAATTGAAAAACTGGAAAATGTAAAAATGTGGAGAAACTGGAAGCATCATATTTGCCGATAAGAATGTAAAATGGGAAGCCACTGTGAAAAACAGCTTAGTAGTTCTTCAATAAGTTAAACATAGAATTACCATGACAGTAATTTCACTCCTAAGTATATATCCAAATGAATTTAAAAGAAGTGTTCAACAAAAACTTATATAAGAATGTTGATAGCAGCACTATTCATAATAGTCAAAAGATAAGAACAACTCAATTGTCCATCAATGCATAAACGAAATGTGGTATACCCATTTTGGAATGGTTACATGGAATATCATATAACTGTAAAAAGGAAAGAAGTACTGATCCACGTTACAACATGGATAAACCTTGAAAACATTATGCTAAGTGAAAGAAGGCAGACACAAAAGGACACGTATAGAATGATTCCATTTATATGCAATATCCAAAATAGACAAGTACATAGGGACAGAAAACAGAATAACGGCTTTCAAGGGCTAGGGATTAGAGAGAATGTGGGATGACTGCTAAATGGGTATTGAATTTTCTTTTGGGGTGATGAAAAATGCTCTGGAACTAGATAGTGTTGCATAATGTTGTAAATGTCCTAAATGCTATGCAATGGTACACTTTAAAATGGTTAAAATAGCAAATCTTATTTTATGTGTATTACACCAAAAATTTTCTAACTACATTGTTGACAATGCCTGACCATATGGTCTACTGTTTATTTAAGAATTTATGTGTTTGTTGAATTTCATAGAGATTTTCTAATGAAAACTTTAAAGCATGAATATCTGTTCCCTCATGAAATCCTAGGATTGATGACAGTAAATGAATTTGTAAATGGATATAAGCCTATAATGGCAAAGATAATTAATTGTGAACTAATATCAGCAAGTAATATTTGTCAATAATATTTAGGAAAGTAGGATGAAGAATGATTAATGACGTGGCAGAGAATGTTCATTGTTCTCCTTACTTTGTTTATAAAATTTGTAGATGGGAGCAGGAAAATTAATTTGGAGCCTATTCCCAAAACATTTTACTCCTAAAGTTAAATTTTGAGTCATGCCTTAATTTTCCCAAAGTATAAGAGTGGTCTTTGTCCAGACGAGGTTCCAGTAGCTGGATTTATCAATTATTATTTATTACTAAAGGCAATCTCTAAAATGGAGATCATTATATGTGGAAATATTAAGATTACGCACAATTTCTACCAAGATATCAATAGTGAGAGAATTTAACTTCTAAGCACTGCTTCGGCAAATTTTGAAACATTTTTTATTTATACATCAAAAATCTTCAGTGTCTTAATAAGATTCTTATACTGTCACACTCTGTGCAAGTTATCATAATAAAGAATCTGCTTTAGAAACAAGAAGAAATAATCCATGTCAACTTTAAATGAAGGCCCCTTTCCTTGCAAACAGTAAAGCACTTGCAAAATCAAGCAAAGTATATTAGGAAAGGAAGCCTAGGGATTCTGGAATGTAAACAATTTTGCTATTTAAAATATGCCTGTGTTTGAATTCTTCAAAGAGCAGTCCTTATTCTATCTTCAACATGCATATACCATTTTCTGCAATTAAAAAATTCAGTTACATTTTTTGTAATACACTGGTATTTGGGTATGGGGGGTGTACAGTGAGATGAGGAACAAAGAATGGGAAATAATGTATTAAGAAGTTTGATATTTGACAGGTTCAAGAAGAGGTTATACAAGATGTAGTCCAAGAGTATGTGGTAATCTTGATGTATGGAGACTGGACCCAACTGTAGTCAGACTGTTGAATAGATTCAAATTTCTTCTAATCCAACCTTCTCCCTCAGAAATTCCTTCTAACCCAGTCATCTTCTTGAGCAAATCCTATGGGACGGTAGTTTCAGGGGACATTACAATGAAGCATACGATGACTCAGACTATAAAAATTTTCTATTCTCTTCCATCTTAATCTCACTGTCATTCTCCTTTAGCTAGTTACCTAATCTCAGTTTCTTATCATATGCTCATACCTTGCATTCCACACCATTCACGTATTAAAACTTTTAAAGGAATTAATAGTTTGGATTGCAATTTCAAAATTAATCTTAAAATAGTGCATTCAACTTTAATTGGCTAGTCTCCTGTGAGTGAAAAAATCTAGTGTCATGTGCCAAAATAAGCAAAGTGAAATAGAAACTCTCAAAAAAACTCATAATTTTCTGTTTTAGATTATTAATTGCTGCCCTTCATTTTAACAAAAATATCTATAAAGATATTTAAATTTAGGTGAAATATACACATTTAGATTACCAGTACTTTATTTAGGTTTAAATGTTTTTATGTAACTTTACTCTCATTTTAGAAAACAAAAATCCTCCTCTTAAGACGCATTTGTCTGCAGTTTTCATTTCTTGTAATGTCTGTTTCATTTTGGTTTCAGGCTAATGCACATATCCTAAAGTGAGTTGGGAATTATTCCAACCTCCTCTCTTTTCTCAAATAATTTATGTAGAATTGATATTATTTATCCATAATTGTTTGATATAAATAGCCCATGAAGCCATCTGGACCTAATGTGTTTTTTTTTTAGGGGGACAATTTTTATACATAATTTTCACGTATGAGATTGACAAATGTTCAGATTATCTATTGGTAATTTGTATCTTCAAGGGATTGGTCTATTTCATCTAAATTGTCAAATTTATGTGCATGGAGTTGTTTGTGGTACTATCTTCTTCAGTGTCTGCGGGGTCAGTAATGATATTCCCTCTTTCTTTGCTTACGAAGTTATTTGTGTTTTCTCTCCTTTTCTCTTGCTAAGTTTGTTAAGAACTGTATCAGTATCAGTGATTGTACAGTGTAATCATTTCCTGTTCATCTTTGCTCTTTCTTGTATCCTTAGTATAAACTCACGTTTAGCTGACTAAATAAAGCCCATTTCTGTTAGTTACAGCTTTAAGAATTCCAATATGCCCTTATTTTAAGCAATACGTAACAAGATAAACAAAAATCTATAAACTCTTTTGGAGCACAACCGCTGAATGAATGAATTGGAAGAAGATTCCTGAAGAAAGAAAAGCACAGTGAAACTAAATAACTTTTATAAAGTAAAATAAAAATATTTTGGGTACCGTGACTGCTGCCTCCCCTTATTTTCCATCCTCCAAGCATAAAGACAAATTAAATTATTCTGGAAATGCTTTTCCTAACAAAGGGGACAGTGTTTTAGGTTTGCTTGTTAACAGAATCCTGTGATCCTCAAAGTATGCACAAACAAATGCTTAGCAATGGTATAACTATGTTTTCCTAGGAACTAGAAAAAAATTCATGGTTTTGTCCATGAATCCTAGAATATATATTTTTCTATCTTCTATTATTTTCATTGTTATCACTATGGTTACATATTTCTTGAATTTTAAAATAATGTTTATTGATTCTGAAATCTCTTCAGCTGACTCCTTAATCAGTCAATTTTTTAGGTCTTGGTCCATGTTGTTAGAGGAGAATATCTTTAGAATAAAGAATATCTTTAGAATAAAGAAGATAATACATAATTTATGAAAATGTTTTCAGCTGTCATCAACACATAAAGATTAGAAAAAGTATAATCTAAAGTTAATTACATTTTCTGTTTAGTTTGGATGTTAAGTAAATTGTCAATATGAAATTTAACTTTTTATCAAACTAATTGGATAGGTATTTATCAATTAAAATATTGCCATTGTTGATTTTGTGATATGCCAAATTTTTCTAATATTTTAGGAGAAATTTAAAACTTCCAAACAATATTAATTTTATTTTTTTAAACTATATGATATACAGTCTGGTTTTTGTCTGGTTTTTGTTTTTGTAGCAATTGCTATTGGAGACTTCATCATGAAATCTTGCCAGGATCTATATCCAGAATGGTATTTTCTTCTAGAGTTTTTTGAGTTTTAGGGCTTATATTTAAGTCATTACTATATCTTGAGTTAATTTTTGTATATGGTGAAATGAAGGGGTCCAGTTTCAATCTTCCGCATACTGAACTGACCAACCAGTTATCCCAACTTCACTTATTGAATAGGGAGTCCTTTTCCCGTTGCTTGTTATTGTCAACTTTGTCAAGAATCAGATGGTTGTTTGTGTGAAGCTTTATTTCTGGGTTCTTAACCTAGTCCATTGCTCTATGTGTCAGTCTTTGTACCAGTACCAAGCTGTTTTTATTACTGTAGCCTTGTAGTGTAGTTTGAAGTCAGGGAGTGTGATGCCTCCAGCTTTCTTATTTTTGCTTAGGATTGTTTGCGCTATTTGGACTCTCTTTTGGTTCCCTATGAACTTTAAAATAGTTTTTTTCTAATTCTATGAAAAACAGAATGGGAAGAAATATTTGCAAACTATGCATCTGACAAAGTTCTAATACCCAGAATCTATGAGGAACTTAATTCAACAAGCAAAAAGCAAACAACCTCATTAGAAAACAGGTAAAGGACATAAACACTTAACAAAAGAAGACATACAGGTGGCCAAAAAGCATATGAAAATAATGTTCAACATCATTAATCATCATAGAAATGAAAAATCAAAGCCCTAAAGATACCATCTTGCACTAATCAGAATGGCTATTACTAAATGTCAAAAAATAATAGATATTGGAGAGGTTGCAGAGAAAAGGGAATGCTTATACACTGCTAGTGGGAATGTAAATTAGTTCAGACACTGTGGAAATCAGTTTGGAGATTTCGCAAAGACGTTAAAACAGAACTACCATTAGACCCGCAATCCTGTTACTGGGTATATACACAGAAGAATAGAAATCATTCTACCAGAAAAGACACATACACTCATAAGTTCATCACAGCACTATTCATAATAGCAAAGACGTAGAATCAGTCTAGATACCCATCAATAGTGGACTGAATGAAGAAAATGTGGTACATGTACACCTTGGACTATTATGTAGCCATAAATAAGAACAAAATCATGTTTTTCAATCTGCAGCAACACAGATGCAGCTGGAGGTCATTATCCTAAGCAAATTAATGCAGGAACAGAAAACCAAATACCTCATGTTCTCACTTATAAGGGAGAGCTAAATGTTGAGTACACATGGACACAAGAGGGGAAGAGTAGACACCAGGGCCTACTTAAAGGTGGAGGGTGGGAAGAAGTGGGGATGGAAAAACTACCTGTCAGGTATTATGCTCACTACCTGTGTACAAGTAATAGTTATGTACAGGTAGTAAAAAGTAATTTGTACTCCAAATGTCAGTGATATGCAATTTACCCATGTAACAAATATGCACATGTACCCCCAAACCTAAAATAAAAGTTAAGGAAGAAAAATAAAATAAAGTAAAAAAACTAAAATGCATGGTGGAATCTACAATTTTGTTTTTGTACTTTGGCTAAACTATATTTTCCCTGAAATGCCTTTATTTACTCCATCATTTTTCTCGTTGTTTAGACTAGACTTTGGTTTCTGCTGTTCCAGAAAAAAAAGACACAATGTGAAAGAAAATATGATATTTTAATACAATTAGGGATACATTGCTGAGTGAAGTTTTACCTTTGTCTCTCTCTCATAGTTTGAATTAGACCTAATTTTTTCCTTCTCTGTAGTAGTACTATAAGTCTATCTCTTCGTAACGCCCTCATGCTGGGCACAGCATAGTTCTACTCTCTGGAATTTGGGTGTGGTCTTG
Organism: Papio anubis; assembly: GCF_008728515.1. Lineage (NCBI taxonomy): Eukaryota > Metazoa > Chordata > Mammalia > Primates > Cercopithecidae > Papio > Papio anubis. The sequence continues at coordinate 72,384,001 of NC_044985.1, read as the reverse complement.
TGACTTACTTTGACAAATGAGATATTAGTGACGTGATGTGAACTAGGTTTAAAATGTGTTTGCATGGATGTTTTTCTCCTCTTTCATCTCCATTTTTCTCTGTAAGCACATGCTTTGGGTAGCCACTAGTTCAAGGTGGAGCAGACATAGATCCGATCCACAACTCAGAGTCACTCGCGATGGAAACCATCCTTCATAAGCTGAACACCCACCAACCCAGAGTCATGCAAATGTATTGTTGTAAGCTGCTGAGTTGAAGTAGTTCCCTGCAAGAACACTGTATGAGGGCTTAGAAGGGAGAAATGACAGCATACTATTTCCAGGCATAAGAGGACCAATCTGTCCTCACAAGAGCACAAAAATTTCCAGGCATAAGAGGACTGACCTGTCCTTGCAAGGCGTAAGAAGACCAACCTGTCCTCACAAGAGCACAAAAGAGCATTTACAATTTCCCTTCCTCCACCCTTTCCCTACAGAAAGTAAAGACCTTCTGAAAAAAGTGAAGTGTGGAGGACTGGATAAGGAGGTACCATGAAGGAGATTCAGACTCAGTATAGAATCAATAATTTGACAAAGATCTCAGTGAATGTCAATAAGGAATAAAACTATGCCAGAAGCAATGTCTTGTATCTCAAAGCATTCCAATGTGAAACTGACAACACAGTAGCATTTGCTTATTATTCTATAGCTAGTTATTATCCTCAGGATAAAGACCTGAACTCCAAACTTCCTGATGCAAAGAATATTAAATTGATTTCTGGACAGGAAATGTTAACAAACTATAACAGAAACCTTAATGAATACTCCTCACACTAGAGTTCCTGTCTATCAGCCTATTTCCAGGTTTTTAGTGATGATGGGAGGATTCCTCACTCATTGCAGGGGAAAATAAAGGGTCCTATCCCAATTTATTTGGTTTCTATGTTCTAAAGGTAGCACCACATATTGTATTTGGAAAAGAGACATAGTCTTATATTATTGCTGTGAAGAAACCAGAAACTGGGGACAGTGTTGTACTAAATATGATAACTTCCCCTCCTGAAGAGGTTTAAGAGATTTACAAAGTGTATTACACTTAAAAAAATATGCTCAGACACAGGATTGCCCATGTAGCAAAGCTAGAAAAATTAAATTATTTAAAATAAACCAAAAAATTATTTTAAAGACATTTTAAAATGATATACTGTGGGTGAACAGGAAATTTTCCAGATGTGAAAGAGAGATTACATACATAACAAAAAAGATCTATGAAATGGTACTGTCTTATGGATGAGATAACTGAAACATAGGCATCATTCAAGTAGGTGGTACAGAAATGAATTTGAACCTATATGTTAAATACACCACAAGATAGACACTGATCTCTTTTTATAGCATAACTTTGAAATTCTGTGCTGTTAATCCTGGTGTTAGTTTCTAATATCTGAATTATGATTCCTTAAAAAGTCTCATTGTTTTAAGCTCTTCGTTGACATTGAACTATGATCTGTTCATCTGTAGAATGACACTTTTCTGCCATAATTTTGCATTTGAATCCACAGTAAACAATTTTTAAAATATTTCCAGACATTTTGAGGAAGGACTTGACATCTAAGTGCATGCTTCCAAACTCTAGTCCCATCTTAAACTCAATAGATCAAGAATCTTAAATTTATTTGCCTCAATAATACACATAAATATATAAAATGGAGGTGCACAAAGCCTATATTTTTTGTCAAAGTAGATCAAGTATGCACTCCACATTTAATATTCTTCCAGTGACTTAAATATAATGTAGAAAGAAGCACATACAGAACATAACCTTTATGTATATTTACAATTTAAGAATGATGGCAAATTAAAGATATGTTTTGTCTAAAAAAATTAGTTGTTCAACCAATGGCAGTAATCATAAATTTCTCCTTGCTATTGTTTTTACTCATAAGTGCTATGACCAACTTAAATTAAGGTACTTAAATAGCTACCTGAATACCTAAACAAGCGACCTAATAAACACTGCTTCATGTATATGAATCTCATCATATGGAAAAAGCATAGTTGGCACAATATCTTCTTATCACTCAGATTAGCAAGAAGTAATAGAATGTGCTTAGTGCCTTTTCCATTCAAGTCTGTTTTTCAACTTAAATATAATTATTTTATTGACAATTACTAATACATGGCTCATTGATTCCCAAGCATTATACTAAGTGAGATCTCACAATTATCCTATTAGGTAGGTACCGATATGTCACCTTCATTTCACAATGAGGAAACCAAGACAATAAGGAAACTGAGGTTAGAAAACTTGGCAAAATGATAGAGCTATTAAGAAGAAAAGGCAGGTCTCTGACCTAGACAGTCTGCTTTCAGAGTCTATTCTCCAAATTACTACTCTGTACTATCCATTTCTACCATGATTTTCTTTTTGTATTTGTTTCACATTTTTAAAAAAATAACATTTTCAATTTGTCATTTATAACTACATTAAGTGAACATTAAAAGCATGATACCATTAAATAACAATGTAAGCAATCACTTTGAACCATACAAGCTTTTAATAAGCAGCTTTGCATATACTATTTTTTAATTTGCTAACTTATTTTTCTTTTCCACCATAAACAGAGAGTCATTTCAGGTATAGTCTTTCTTTACCAAGGTTAATCTTCATATTTGTTGGTACCCCTCTTGTATTATTATTTCCTCTACACTATCCTCCCCTGCTTTACTTATTTTTAAACAATTGTTGTCTTTCCATTATGGGTAAGGCTTTATACCACAATAGATTCTCTTTGTACTAAAATATTTGAGATCATCAAGATGACTGAATTCACGACCACCTGATGGAATATTTTTGAGGGTTAAAGGAATCTTATTAATGATGACTCCCATTAAAGCTTATATAGAATAGACTCTCTTGGAAATCTAAATTTATGTTTACTCTAGACATGTAAGGTGAGCCTTGAAATAAATACATTTGATAGACTAAGATGGTAGAGAAGTGTGTTAATCACAAGCTGTAGAGTCATTAAAGGAAGAAAAGCCTAATGTGTGTTTATGGGAAGTGTAAGAAGCTTAGGACAGCTGGGATAGAGGCTCCCAATTCCATGGAAATAGATAATAAAGCTACAGAGTGGTTACTCATACTTTAGAAGACTGTGATCACCAGATTAAGGAATTTGACCTTAATTTAGTAGACGGTGCAGGCTCATCCAGTGTTTCCGGGCAAGAAATGGAGAACCAAAACATAATGAACCAAAGCTTAAACAAGATTAATCTAATTGGTGATTATAGCTGATGGATCATGGCAAGCAATTAGAAGATGGATGAGACAGCTCAAGTGTGAAGTGATAAGCTTCATACTTTGTCAAGGTTTTTTTTGTCTTTTAAAATATGTGCTATAATGAAAAGATTTGATCTGACTGTTTGAGAAATCCGATGCTGGAAAATTTAGTGAAACTTAAAAACTTTAGTGATGGATTTCCTGGCAACAATAATTTTTTTCCAAGACTTACTCCAAAGTTATATTAATGAACACAGCTGCAAAATCAAAACCTTACAGATTATATCACAATTCCCTAAGATTGAACACCAGGAAATAAAATATATTTTTTTTCTATTTTTCATACATGACTTTAAAATGAAGTAGTCAAAACCATTTTTATAATTATTGATCCCCTTCACTTATATGTGATCCTATAAAATTAAAAATATACCATGAAATCTTGGGTTTCCAAGCAAAATGAAGGCAGAAATAATACTGTATATTGGTATATTTATTATTCCTACAAAATTGGCTATTTTTTATTTTTAATAATTATCTCATTTTGCAGGTGAAGAAACAAAGGATCAAATCAAAATTAAGTAACTCTTGTACTACCCAGCAAATAAGTCTGAGTAAAGTAAGCAGGGCCTTGTTACTCTGACTCTAGTCCTTTTTCTGCCCTTTTCACCAATAATCATTCAGGAAAATAGAAATTTTCTTCTTAATGAAGAAGAAAATAAATTTCACAGCATTGGAAAATGGTATTTTAGAAATAGTGCCTTCAAGTATCAGTAAAAAATGTAGGGCTTTTATGTTATTCTATACTTTAAAATGAAACATAGAATACAGACCTAAATTTGTTCTGTAACATGGCCAATGGAAGCCAATCTTCCATGTATTTCTACACTTGGCACTAAAGAAATGATTAGTTCAGGAAAAATCTTAAAACGTATATTAGTGATATGTGTTAGTACTAATAATAGTGATAAAGCACCTACCTTGCCTTGATGATAACTTCACCCATTCTTTAATTTTTTAAATAGTAGGATGTGGCCTTATGATGAGTGTATAATATCCTTGAACTCTATTTTCATTCTAAATGTAGAAAATTAACAGGTAGATTTATATGACTGACTATGACAAAAATACAATGTTGAGCTGTCTATTATCTCCAAAAATAACTTTTTTCACTATAAAGTTACTTATAATGTTTTTACTTTACACTTTTTTCTTTATACCTGGATGCAGGCTTTTATGTAACAGTCTTTTGTTCTGTCCTCACAATAGTCTAGCCAAGAGGGGGTCACTAAGTACTAACCTGGCAACAAATGAGTCTGCCCCATATAATGAGCCTCCACACATGCACAAAAACTTTAATGTACATGTGAGTTACCTGGAGATTTTGTTAAATTGCACAGTACGAAGCAGTAGGTCTAGTGTGGTCTGAGACTCTACATTTTAAGTAAGCTTTGTGATGCTTGCTTCCGATTCTCAGACCACTGTTTGAGTAATAAGACTATGGTAGCACCGTAGCAGTAAAGAACATAGAAGGTCATTTTCAATAGGATTCTCACAGCACAGTGAATACAAGATACTTGGAAAGTTTATTGATACTGGAAATTGCAGAGTTAATGCCAAGGCAGCTGCAGTAAACTTGTAAGTATTCGCAGTACAGTGCATTCCACACAGTTGAGACTAAAGGAATGAATAATCCAAGGAAGATCCTAAAACATGTTAGTGATAAATGTTAGACCTAATGCTAATGATGATAAAAGTACCCTATTGCCTAGAGAACAGCTTCATCCAAAAAAAATTTTTTTAAGCAGAGTCTGCTTAGCTGTATAACGTTTCTCAAATCCAAACCAACGCAAAATTATTCTGCCAAGTTTAGTTTCAAGGAAAAAGGTTTTTTTACATGCTAAGACCTGTTTTAATTTCTTACATAATGAAAATTGTTTTCTTTTTAGAGTTACCCAGAAACTTTAGAGATATTTTTAAATGATATCAAACACTTCAATACATAAGGAGTGACAAATACAATTTAATTGTATTGTTTCACTTAATGTCTAACTTTTGTATCCCTAATACTCTTATTTTGCATTATGTTTGATCTTATAAGTGTCTCCAAATAGTTTTGTACAAATAAAAAAGGAATAAAATGAAAATTAAACAATGTAACAAAGATGGAGTAGAGATGTAGGAGAAAAGGAAGAGGAATGAGAGAAGAAGGGAAGGGAAAATAAGCATGAAACAAAAATGTAGGGGGAGGGGAAAGCAGCCAATTACGGAAAGAAAACGATAACAAGGAAAGGAATGGGTTAATTTTGGTTTCTTTAACTTTATTGAGGTATAATTGATATGTGAAAAATTGCAAGCATTTAATATGTACATCTAGATGAGTTTGGACACATGCTTACAGCCATGATGCTGTCATCACAACCAAGATACTGAACATATCCATCACCAAAAGAACTACATTTTTATAAAATGAAGAAAACTGAGGTCAAGTTTCTCTCTCTCTCTCTCGTCCCTCTCCCTTTACCTATCGATTTCTGATTGCTCCAGTATCATTTGTTGAAAAGGCTATCTTTTATTCCACTGAATTGCTTTGCACATTTGTCAAAAATTAGTTGGGCACATTTATGGAGGTCTATTTCTCGGTTCTCCATTCTGTTCTGTTGACCTACATATCTGTTCCATCCATCAATATCACAGAGTTTAAACCATAAACAATCAAGACTATATAGTATTCCTACTACTTTATGCTTCCTTTTCAAAGTTGTTTTAGGAATTCTTTTCTTTTGCATTTCTATGTACGTTTTAGGATATTCTTGTCTATACCTAAAAAAACGTCTTTCTGGAATTTTGATTGGGATTGCTTAAACCTGCATATCATTTTGGAGAGAAACGTTATCTTTACTATGTTGAGTCTCCCAATCCATAAATAAGGTATCTCTGTCTAGACTTAGATTTTCTTTGTTTTCCTTCATCAGAATCATGTAGCTTTAGAGATAAAAATCTTGTACAAGTTTCGTTAGATTTACACCTAAATATTTCACTTTTGAGCCATCATAAACGGTACTGTAATTTTCTCTGTGTCCACTTCATTATATGCTTTTCTTGCATGTTTATCTGTATCTTGTGTATATATGGAACTTACTTATATGTTCTTACTTTTAAGTTCTAGATATATTTTTGTAGATTCCTTTGAATATCCTATGTAGAAAATAATATATGTAAGTAGGAATAGTCTTATTTATTGCTTTCTGATACATATGTTTTTATTTTATTCTCTTGCATTATTACAGTGGCTAGAACTTCCAGCACTGTGTAAATAAGAGTGATAAGAGCAAATATGCTTGCCTTGTTCTCAATATTTAGAAGAAGAGCATTCAATCTTTCAGCATTAAGTAAAATATAAGCTGTAGGGTTTTTAAAATTTTTTTCTCAATAGATGTTCTGCATCAAGTTCTTCCCTAGTTCCATTTTTCTGAGAATTTTTATCATGAATGAATGTTGACTTTTTGTCAAATACTTTTTCTGGATTGATTGATACAATCATGTGATTTTTTTTTCTTTCTTAGCCTGTTAATACTGTTGATTACACTGATTTACAAAAATTGAAACTTACTTGGATCCCTGAAATAAAACATATTTGATTATAGTGTATAATTATTTTTATATATGACTAAATTTTATTGGATAACGCTTTGTCAATAACTTTTCTGCCTATATTCATTAGGTATACTGCTATAGAACAGCTTATTGAAAACAAGATGTAAAATAAGACTGGTTGGTTGTTTTTAAGTGTTCTAGATAAGTTGGAGAAAAGAAATAATTAGATCAGATACTTAAATTACTGGCGCATGGCCCACAGGTGTCTCTATTCTAATACTCAGGATCCTGCTCCTTCCCAATCAATCCCCTAACTTTATCAAAAAGATCATTAAAGGATGGAAAATTCATATGTGGTAATCCAGATACCTGCAGGATTAAACAATAAATTTGCTTTCAGAAATGGAGTCTTTTTTTCTCTACCATCAGAAGTGTTTTGGTTTCAGCTAGAAAGGCTAGCAATATGCCTGGATGAAAACAATACAAGGATACATGAATAAAGTCTCAGCCCCATATTATAATCTTTAAGGAATTTGATTAACTTTTCATTGTACAGGCATCATGCTGGTTTCTGACATTGCTGATATGATGCTGAATGGACCTAGACTGATAGAGTCTGCTTAAGCTTTTCATATCTAATGGGGTTCACTTGGTAAAATGTTTTCCTAGGAAGTTGTCCATTTTATTTAGGTTTTCAGATTTATTTGCATAGTTTCATTTTGCTCTATTTGCTTCAATAGTTGTGTTCATTGTTATTTCTCATTTTGTATATTTCTATACTTGTCTTTTCTTATTGTCTAATTTTTTTCAAAACATGCATATTTTTATTATATATATCTACTGTTCAATACCCTACCTTCTTGATTTTTGTTTATATCTTTATCATTTACTTCTTTTGTTTTATTTTCATTTATTTGTTGTTCCTTTTCTAGTATTTAACCTGAGAATATATTTTTTATTCACTTATTTGCATTTCTTAGTCCTTATTGATAAATATGATTAATTATAGAAGTCTTCCTTTGATTACTGCTTTAACATATAGATTCTTATGTGTGGTGTTTATGTTACCTTTTATAAATTACATATTCAGAAGTTATTTTCCCCTCCTGCCAAGTTAGCTTAATAGAAAATTTTATTTAATGTCCAAATGGAGGAGCTTTTATAAACCTTTTTTTTTTTTTGAGATGGAGTCTCACTCTGTTGCCCAGGCTGAAGTGCAATGGCGTGATCTTGACTCAATGCAACTTCCACCTCCTGGGTTCAAGAAATTCTCCTGTCTCAGCCTCCCGAGAAGCTGGGATTACAGGTGCCTGCCACCATGCCTGGCTAATTTTTGTATTTTCAGTAGAGACTGTTTCACCATGTTGGTCAGGCTGGTCTTGAACTCCTGACCTTAGGTGATCCACCCACCTCTGCCTCCCAAAGTGCTGGAATTACAGGCGTGAGCCACTGAGCCCAGCCTAAACTTTTAAATTTTTTCTTGCACTAGGATCAAATACTTTTTAAAACTATTTGTACCTCAAGAAATTTACTGACACATTCTTTGTGACCTAACATATTATCAAGTTTTGTGAATATTCCATACATACTTGATAACTAGTATATGATTGGTAAAATTGCAATAGTCTATATTAAGACTGTCCTTTTTCACACTGAATTCTATATTGGATATTAAGATTACAAACCTTGTTTTTTATATTTTACCTCTGTCTAATATATTTTACATTTACCCTTCTTTTTATTATTAGCCTGAGGTGTGTCTAAGCCTTTAGTTTTGCTTTTAGATTCAAATTGAAAACTTTTTTAGTTTAAAATGTGAGTTAATTCCAATCACCTATATTGATGTGACCTTATGTTTAAGCTCAGTTCTATCATGTTACTTTATGTTATACTTTTTATGAGCATTATGGCATATTTGCTGTGTTTCTCTACATCTTGTGTTTTCTTTACTCTTATACTTTTTTATATTTCTTTTAGCATATAAGAATGTTTTCATTGTTGTTCTAGTTGTTACCTTTGTATATACTCCTTATTTAAATGCCCTTAGTCTACTACTTTTCTTATTTAATTTTTTACTAACTTATTTGCTAATTTTCGATGGTGTCTTTAACTTCCATTATTGCCTATGCAATCTATCAATGAGCTTATTCTGTTGCTCTTTCACTCTCCTTTTCTTACAATTTTTATTTCATTATTTCTATTTCACCCGACTGTATAAGATTTATGTGTCATGTTTTCATCTTTGTCCTCATATTTACTTTAGACTTAGGCCTATGTTTAAATATGAAGTGCTCCCCATCAGGCCCCTGCCTATCTTTCCAGCTTCATCTTATATGACTCATTTTTTGCTACCTTTCATCTTAAGAGGTCTGCTACCTGTTCTACTGCCACCACACCACTGTTATGCTCTGATTGCCATGGATTAATTATGTTATAGTGTTTATCACTACCTGAAATCATCTCATTTGTTTGTTTATTGTTTATTTCCCACCCCTCTTCTTCAAGATTCCATCTTCATATAAGCATAGTCTTATCTTCCTCATCTATTTAATTTACAAGGTCTTGATACATGGATAGCCAAAAGGCTGTCCCAAAAAGAAATTCAAATCCATGAATCCTGCTGCATTTTATTCTCTTATACTAAAGAAGTATGAGAAGAATAGTCCCAGAGATTTTAAGTGTGCCATACTTAAAAGAGAGAGCTAAATTCTTTTTTTTTTTTTTTTTTTTTTTTTTTTTTGAGACGGAGTCTCGCTCTGTAGCCTAGGCTGGAGTGCAGTGGCCGGATCTCAGCTCACTGCAAGCTCCGCCTCCCGGGTTCACGCCATTCTCCGGCCTCAGCCTCCCGAGTAGCTGGGACTACAGGCGCCCACCACCTCGCCCGGCTAGTTTTTTGTATTTCTTAGTAGAGACGGGGTTTCACCGTGTTAGCCAGGATGGTCTCGATCTCCTGACCTGGTGATCCGCCCATCTCGGCCTCCCAAAGTGCTGGGATTACAGGCTTGAGCCACTGCGCCCGGCCGAGAGAGCTAAATTCTATACAGGAGCTTCCAACATTCAGAAACCAACACAGAAAAGTGCATCATTTATCCAATCACTTCTATTCAAGAGATCCAATAACGTAACATACGTGAACAAATTTGATAATGATGCAAATTTATGACAATATTGTTTTTAAACAAAGTTTCTACTTCTGAGTAACTAAGGTATAGAAAAGAAGTCCAAGTTAATTGGTTTTAATTTAAAAATTGGTAATTGGAGAAATGAAGTGGTAAATTTACTATGTGACAATTTAGCCAAAGTGTATTGGGGAAATAGAAAAAAGAAAACTAAGAGAGGCTGAGTAAAACCTAAGGAACAGCAAATACATTCAGGGAAGTGTAGCTCTCAAAGGCCTGTCACAGTAAGAATGAAGGGATCTTTAACATTTGCCCTTGTCCACAACTATGACTACATCAAAATGTGTACTGGTTGCAATATAAGAAATAGTAAATGATATAAGCCTATGACTATGTTTCTATTTCAAAGTCACTAGATTATGCAAAGTAGTCGTTATTGGTGAATAGTATACATTTCTACATAGCTATAAATGTGGCCAAAATTCCCTACATCACAACTATGTCTTCTGATCCTTGTAACTCCTGGGCCAAGCATACACCCTGATACCTTGTGAGGTTTTAATAAATAAATAGCAAACAAATAAGTTAAATGTTATTAATGAGTATCAACTACTTACGAAAGTTAATGAATAAATAATTGTGTCACCCTATTTAACCTAATTTTCTCTAATGATGTTTCATCAAATCTAATATGATTTGACTAAAATAAGTTGTAGATTCAACTCCTTACAAATCATATATTTTGTGCCTATATGTGTATTTATTCAAGAGTCTACTTTAGAAAGCAAGCAATTATATTCTAGCTTTATTCTGTTGTGGCTACAGACCTGTATATCTAGATATCTGTATATCTAGAACCTGCTATTGCACAGCTCGAAAGGATAAGCTGAATTTTAAAATTCAGTCCATTTGTAGAAATTGATTTAAAAGAGGGACCAATTAAATTAAATTAAGATTTGAAAAGCTATGAAAGAGAATATTGCTTATAATACAAACTATTGCACAAGCAGCTGGATAAAGATTTTAATTCATGGCTAAAACTATAAAGAAAGGAAAGGCAAAGGAGAGTTAAATTCTATCAAATAAAATGAAATTTAAGAAAACTGGGCTTGCCCTTCTTATGAAAATGTTTAGAGCAGATTATTCTTTAGAAAGGAATTAAAACTGTGAATTCCCTAGAATATTTATGAGCTATAACTACATAATTAGTGAACTGAGTTCATGAAGTCCAAAAAGTGAAATTTCATTAAATAAGCAGTAGTTATTAATTTAAATGTATTAGTACCATAATTAAATATTGCCTTATTTTTTATGTTACCTACATTGAATTCTAAACAGTACTTTCCAAAAATGAGCATAAAAAGAGCTTTTCTGTTTTAGGTGTATGTGATATATATATATAGGTCTATAACATAATTTAAAGTAACATACAAATTTTAACTTACCTTTTGAAATATGTACAACTTTGAGGACAAGAGTTGTGTTGTATTAAACCTTTTATCCCTCCAAATGCCCAACACAAGATTCTGAACATAATTAGGTACAAAGTAAGTAATATCAACATTTGTAGTAAAAAATGAGGAATGAAGATTAGACACCTAAAATTTATTAGAACACATTATCTTGTCCGCTTTTAGATATGTATTTGCCACTTACATGGCAATCTCCTGGAATGAAAAAGCTTACATTATACTAAATAAATTCAAGTGACATGATTATTTCAGAGAAGACAACAATAAAACAAGATGCTTGATTCAGAACAGGCAATATTACAAAGGATATTTTTATCAGTATGTAAGTCATTCTAAGCATGTTTAATTAAAAGTTAATTAAGTTAATTAAGAACAGAAATAGCAAATTTAAATAATTGTGAAGAAAACAGATGACACTAATAATAAAAGAAAGTTTTAAAAGCCTGGGAACTTTAATTAAATGTAAAACAAACTTTGAGCTATGTACATATAAGATACAAATATAGATTCAATTACTTGTAATTAGACATTAGAAAATCATTATTACTTATTTTCCTACATTGTCCATTTATTTTCTGAATACATGTTCTAATATATACAATTTTGTTGAAAATGATCTTTCAAAGTAATAGGTATTATCTCATTTTCTAAAAGCTTATTATACCTGGCTACTGTGGGCCAAGTGTAAGAAATGGTGGTTAGCACCAAATATACAAATTCCAGTTGTCTAAATTGAATTATGTGACTGAACATGGTGGCTCATGGGAGCACCTGAGCTCAGGAGTTTGAGACCAGACTGGGCAACATGGTGAGACCCTATCTCAACCAAAAAAAAAAAAAATTGCTAGGTGTGGTGGTGCATGCCTGTGGTCCATGCCTACTCAGGATGCTGAGGTGGGAGGATCACTTGAGCCCAGGGGGTGGAGGTTGTAGTGAGTCAAGATCGCACTACTGCACTCCAGCCTGGGTGACAGAGCGAGATCCTGTCTCAAAAGTAAACAAATAAATAAATAAATAGAATCTCGTATGGTGAGCTCATTTTTTTTATGTTTCTATATTAATTAGTTACTAGCCATGAGTAAAATACCAAACAAAAAATCTTACACAATGAGAAAAATTTAATTTCCCATATAAGGAAAATTCTAGAGGCTAGGGATTTCTAGATTTAGTTAATATAATAGTTCAAAGATGCCAGCATCCTGGCTCTTCTCCGTAGTTCTCCCAACTTTATTCGTAATTGCAAGATAGCAGCAGAAACTCCAACCGTTACCCAACAACCCATGTCCCAAAGGAAATACAACGTTTTCACAGAAGCGCCCTGGCAGATTTTCTTCATCCAGAGTTGTGTCCCATATCTTTGCTTAAATCAATGATTGAAAAACACACAGAATTTCCAGGATTTACTTAAACTTATCAACATTTGCCCTCTGGGGCTGATTAAAAGGGTTCACCTTCCATGAACGCATAAAAACAAACAAACGAATAAAAAACAGACTCTGCTGGCAAGAAATAAGGCTGTTAAGGATATTGAGGAGACCACAGACAAAATAATTTCTCAACAATTTTCACTTAAAATTGATTTCCCTCTATTATTTAGTTTTCAGAATTATATAGACCTTTTCAAAGACTGGATTTTAGAAGACAGAATTGTTTTCCTGTATAGCTTTCTAGGTGTTACTTCTATAGTCATGTCTTATAGGTAGAGGGTTGTCCTCAGTCTCGTCTCTCATACTTTTGTTTATTCCTGCCCAGAATCTCATTTCTACCTTATCTCTTCAAAACAAAACATAACTATTTTGTAAGACACAAATGAAGTAACATGTCTTTCATAGTCTTCCTCCCATTTTATTTTCACAAGGATTACTGTAATGCTTATTTAAAAATTGCTCTAATAGTATGGAAGTGTTACATAGTCAATGATCAAGTAGTATGTGAATGTTTTGTCACTGTCCTTATTCACTCTGATTTTCCAACCTCAGACAACTGACTTCTGTTAACTGGTGTTCATCAGTTCATTACATTTCTGTACAAGTCCCATATTTACATGTTGTTTGCTCTGTGGCATTAATGAGATTATACACTACGTATTGCAATTTGACCTGAGTTTTAACTTGACTATATCTTCATGTTTTTTACTTCAGTATATATGTATCTACTCAAATCTTTTTAGTGTCTGAATAGCATATGCTTTACCGTAATTAATTTAATCTTCCATAATTGAGTAACTTTTAAATTGTTTGCCATTTTGTTCTTATGAAAAGTGACAATGAACATCTGTATGTGATTCCCCAAAACAGACTCCTAAAAATGAAATGTTTGGGTCAAAGGGTATATTGCTACCAATGTTTTAAAATTTCCCATCAAAATGCTAGTTCCATTCTACTTATAGTTAACCGATATATGACTGCTTAATAACCTGCATCTATATCAAATTAGATATTACCAATCATTTGTATAACATCATTGTTATTGTATTTTAATTACTTCCATTACTAGTAAGATATCTTTCTATTTTATTTTCAAAATCAAATAGAACTTAGTATTAACTAAGAACTGTCCTTAGCATTACATTTCTCATAAGTCATGTAATATATATGCCAATTTTATGAGTAGATACTAATATGATCACCAATTCAGAGAAGAGGATTAGGTAAAAGGAGATCACTTCCCAGGGCCACATGACCGGACTTGGAGAAGCCAGAATTTTAACCCAGATAGCTTGGATGCAAAGCTCAGCCGGGATTAAAGTACACTTTTCTGTACTTTCTTCTGAAATGGATATGTTTTTTAAAACTTTAATTCTCAGTTTATTCCTCTATCTATAATATATTCTTTGTATTTCTGAGGTAACTTTACTTTAAAATACATAGCTTTAAAATTGCCCAAACAGCAGTAAAATGCCCATTTTATCATTAACTCCACATCTATAATGGTGCCTGGGAAATGTGTGTAGGAATCTTGGACTTAGACCCTTCTGTAAAAACTTCTTTCTCAATAGATTTTAAATGTAATTTTTATTATAAATAAATATATATGCTTATGGCTATGCTACTTGCTTATGACTGTGCCAATCCACATGATTTTAGTTACAAATTCATTTTATAGTATGCACCAAGGGAAAGCTACTTTCATTACCCACTGCCAAACTCTATTCTCCACTAGTTTTTAACTGTTTATGGATTTTCTTCCAGATGCATTTAAAAATAAAAAAATTAAAGTCTATTAAAAACAGCTATTAGGAATTTGATTGAAGGAAACTGGCATCTTTTCAATACTGTTATCTCAACTCATCATTCTACCTTGTTTGTGTTTTTTAAAAGACATTATTAACTTCACAGAAATTCAACATATTTCTTATTCCACTTCTTACGTTGTATGGGCAGTTTGCTGGTAATTGTCTATTTTTTATTGATAGGTTTCTGATTTTACCATGAAGTTTTTTTTTGTTTATATATGTATTCTTCTTTGAAATATATGGTAGACTAAGCTCACAGTCGTCACACCCAAAGAACAAGGAAGCTAAAATGTTTATCCATAAACTCTCATCCACTAGTTCAGAACACTTACAAAGGCATTGATTCCAGAATTTTGGTCTGCCCCATTGAAGGGCAAGTGCCAGATGTCCTCAAAGTGTAGATCCTGACAGTAAGACAGTAAGAGCTTTAAGATCTGAATGCATGAGGAGAGGGGACACCAAGGGGATATAACTGGGGCATCTCCAGTATCTGCCACAAGTAATGTTTATAATTGATTTCAGCTAATTCAGCTCTTCACAACTTGAAGGCTTTTTTATTTTTATTTTTGTTAGATATCTGTGACTTCAAAGCAATACCTTCCTAGACCTATGCAAGAGAAGCCCCTTTCCTGAAACTTCCTCCTTAGAGAGACTCACATATCAAGGATGACATTTAGGTCTCACAGAAATACTTTCCCGTTTCTTACCCAAAGTTCTGACGTCAAAAAGCAGTACCAACTTAATCCTGTGAAGATCTGTGGGCTCTGCTGCTGCCAAACCATGATTAAAAGTACTTATGAGTGTGAAGAGGATTTGAGTAGTAAAAAACTTCACTAAGAGAAAAGGCAACTTAGTCAATTTATTAAATTCTTCCTCTCAGATGACAATAAATAGTGTTTCAGTGTTGTTAAGGTAGAAGAAAACACATAAAGTTTGTCAACTTGATTTATAATTTTAAATTTTTAAACCTGTGGTATATGGGCCTCCATTTGTACCCCTAACCTGGGCTTATACATATTAAATAATAAGATATAATAAATGAAACTTAGAATGAATTCTGCCATATTTACATAACATTTACTAGTAAGCAGGCACAAAAGTGTCATATAATCTGTTCTATCAGCAGCAGTGGTGAATCCAACGGGTCTGTAGCAAACATGATTCTTGCCTCCTTGGAGGAAAAAATTCAGCTGAGAGGCATAAGACAGAAGGAAAGACCAAGGCAAGTTTCAGAGCAGGAGTGAACGATTTTTTTTAAAAGTTTTTGAGTAGGAACAAAAGGAAGTAAAGTACACTTGGAAGAGAATCAAGCAGATGACCTGAGAAATCCAAGTGCCCAGTCAGACCCTTGACATGGAGTTTTTATGCATTGGAATGATTCCAGTGTTTGTGTGTCTCCTCACTTGATTTTTCCTTAGGGCGGGCAGGATGCACGCACAGTGACCTGCCAGCACTTGGGAGGGGCTACATATGCCATGTGTATGTGTTTACTGAAGTTGTGCATATGCTCATTTGAGGCATTTTTTTCCCTTACCAGTCCAGTGTTCCTAAAGGAAGTTCATATGCCAGTTAAAGTCTGCCATTTTGCCTCTTAGTGTGCATGCTGAGACTGCTCACCCAACTCCTGAGATCTTATTAGGAAGCCGCTGATCACCAGCTTCAGGTGTTTTCTATCTATTGAGAGTTTGCCTTTCCCTAGTGCCAGCTTTGACCAATTATTGTTTTAGAGAGACAGTTTAACAACTCCCTGACCATCGCCTGATAGTCACCTGACATTCCTGGGGAGGGGGAGCGTACCATCTCCCGCCCTGCTCATGTCTGCTTAGCTACCTACTCTAACACTATGAACTGGTGATTTCTGGGGTTTAGGGATTCCAGGAAGGGCCTATATGAAAAGCTCATCTGAGGTATATTCGATACTACCTTAGTGTCAGAATTCTGTTCATCTAATCAGAGTCAGGGCAGAATTATCTACAGGTAGCCTTGCACAAGACCAGTACAAATTCCAAGCCTAGGATATTACCCAGCTAAATCCATTCTTCCATTAATACAAGAGCTGAGCTGCCTATTGTGTCTAGGCCATCATGGACTTCTACCATTCCTTATGAAAAATAATCAATTCTCTAAGGCAGATTAAAGTAGAATTATTTAAAGCTCCTCTCTGTTAACTTTCTCTGGTGTGTGAATTCTTAATTCAGGTATTTAAGATGCTAACTATCTAACCCTGAATTATAAATTCTTGATTGGGGTACTTGCCCTAGGGCATAGATTAAAATTTACACACATAGCATTGTATACATTGAAACCCTATAATGGAAATTAAATGTAGTATAATGCACTATTATGGAAGGCCTTGCCCTGGTTTTGCTGAAAGTTCTACGGGAGAACTGGGGCATAGTAGCCTAGAGCAGGTGCAAAGCTTTATGCCTCCTTTCTCATTCTACGGTCCCCTTCCCATTCTGTCATGGACTTTTCAGGTCTAGAACAGTTCATGGAGAATCTGAGTAGGAATGTTAACCAAGAACTATCTGCAAAGCTATCAAAATTGGCTGCCTTTATGTCAACATCAGACTGCTAATGTATGTGACCTTTAAGATCCATTTGTGCTTGCTCTCAGCAGGATTGTAAAGATGTTCTTAACATTCAAGAATGGAATGAATGCTGACTTTTAGCCTTCTTTATTCTCCTGCAGTAGAAGCTGAGAAAACGTTTTTACAATTTGAATGTCAGGCTTTTTCTTTTCTTTCCTTTTTTTTTTTTTTTTTTTGTTGTTGTTGTTGAGACAGATTAAGGAGAAACAGAGGTTTAGAACTACTTTCCCTCCAAGGCCTCCAGGAGTTTGGCTGACAGCCCTAATGCCCACAGCAAGTCAAAAAGAATAACTGCACATTTGGTTTTCTGCAGAACCTATTACCTTTAGGTCCCCTGCCCTTCCTCCAGGCATTTTCTTGGCTAGGACTTAAACAAAGGATTGTGAAAGAAATATCAACCTAGCGAACTTTTTCTAAACTTCCCACACCCCTTTTCATTTATAGCCAATGCCCTCTGAGCAGAGCAAGGCCATATAGAGCAGAGCCTATGCCAGACTTCAAGACAGTGGCACTTCTGCATGAGATGCAATGAACAAAGAAACAGGAGATTTCATCTTCTAGTTCACTGGCCTGGCTTGGCTTTTACAGTGCAGCATTCTCAAGAAAAGTATCTAAAACACTCCAAAAATAAAAAATAAAAAATAAAAAAGCATCCTGTGCTTTTTCTAACATTTCCCATCTACACCCTGCTTTCCTAAACCTAGATGTCATAAACTGTGGAGAGAAGTATAAAAGGGACTCATTCAAGACCTGTCCCCAGGAGTCCCTTCACAATTCTGTGCCATGTGCTTGTAACCAGCAGTGGCTCCAGAGAATGAAGACTCAGATCCCTTGGATTCTTCTGCCTGGCCTTTTAGAAGCCCTCTGGTCTATTCCCTGCCCTTCGCTGAGGGCACCTCAAGCTTGTTGAAATGTTGGCCAGCCATGACTTTTAACCACTGCCAGAACTCTTTGTTGCAGGATTACTCACATCCCTGAGGACGTGGATGGAATAACTGATCTGTAAACAAAAGGGAAACAACTGCCAACTTCTGAATCCATAATAAGGATTACACTGTGGAACCCTTGTGAGACTCTTAAATACTAAATTCCACAGTCAGGAATGGGGAATGCCCCAATTTGGGGCTTTTTGGTGTCTCCATCATGGGTTGTGTGCCGTGTCTCTTGTTCCTGATGTTTTATTATGTCAACCACAAAAAAACCCAAAAAAACATTGCATGCCTCTGCAGTAGTCATCCTTCCTTTATTTTCATCCTTCCTTCTCAGATTTTCCCAGGCTTCTGGCTGATTCTGCAAGAGAAGGCTGGAGCCTGGAGGTTTCCCATATCAAGAACATTTTCAGAATCCTTAGCACTGGGACTTTAAGGATTCAAAACAAATGGATGTGCCTTGAGATAAATGGCTCCATTCCCCCATTTCTTTTCTGCCTTGGCCCTTAAGAGGCAATATAGACCATATAGCTTAAATGAGGCAAAATAGAAATGATCACATATTTTAAATGGAGAACATACATGTATATCTCATGAGGAAACTGAATGATGAAGCCTCCCCATGTTATCTAGGAACTAGATAATGGTTTTGTTTGTTTGTTTGTTTTCTGCAAGTGATTCTGAGTCATTGGTACTAGGACTTAATTTCCCTTGAGAAACAAGACAAGGTAGATGTTTTTCTTATCCAAGGTGGGAAAGGATGGTATTGGTGGGATGAAGAAGATGAGGAAGTACAGGCCATGTACTTGTAAGGCAGGACAGGGAAGCCTGTGTACTCAACCTCTGCCGTGATATCTAAGAAAGTTAAGGAAAAACAAAATCATCCTCTCTAAAATACTGGAAGTTGTGGATCTAAAAAAAATTAAACACAAGGGCACACTCTGTCCCTCCTCTGCCTATATGAGATCAGAAACAGAACTCATGATAGCAGCACCAGAGGACCCACGAGCAGGCTCTTCTCTTCCCAAAACTTTACCTTTCCCACATTTTCCTACCTTTTGGAAGCCTAAAGTTACTCTCTTCTTAGGCTTGTCACTGTATAATATTTATGGCTGTTTGTTAAAATACTGTTTAAGCAAGGGCCCTAAGTCATTGCCTTGAGAGAGAAATACTTCTGAACTGAGGCCTCTGCCATGTAATGAGTACAACATGCATTAATAAACTTCTGTTTACTTTTCTTTGGTTAATCTGACTTTTGTTTTTAAGATCCACAAAAGAGAAAGAGAAGAAATTATGTTTTCTGTGCTTTCCCTTAAAAGGCATTGAAATTGCAGCCAAGAAAAAATGTCAAATATGGGACAAAATAAAAGACTCCTTCAAGGGACATTGTTGTGATGCTCAGTCTTACTTGAGCTTGAGTCGTCTCTTACTGACTGTCCAGCTGTCATTCCAGTAAGAACACACAATCACATCCATCCAGGGGCTATCACAATTGATCATCTCATCCACACTAACAAATCCCTAACTCCCCATCAATGGCCTAGTAGGAATAACACTTGTCTGTGTCACAAAATTTTGCTCAGACCCAACGTAGATAATCCCTAGAAAGCCCCAGAATGTCCATAGGCATCAAGACTGTGACTGTATAATAGTGCATTTAAGATTAGGTCTGGAGAATGGAGCTAATCAAGCTGGAGACCAATCAGCTGGGAGGTGATTTGTAACATCTCCACTGATATGCATATAATTTAGAGACATGCCTTTCACTCTCCCTGTATCTTAGCTCCATAATCTGGCAATAAAACAGATCTCTGTCCCAAACACACAGGTCTCCAAGGACCTCAAAAGTTTTGTATCTTTAGTAGGTCTTTAGAGCTCCACTACTAAGGGGTTTCATGAACATTTTGGACTCAGAGCTGCCTCGAAAATGAACCTTTAGAAATAAACGCAATTTGCATTCTACCATTTTAGAATTCCTAGATCCAGCCTCCTCTTGCACAGTAACATAGAAGGAGACATAATTGAGAAGTTGCTTGTGGCACAAACTGACTATTGCACATCAAGGCATAATGCCTATGTTCCAAGAAAGAAAAGGGAGAAGAATAAGACTTTTCCAACTGACTCTTTCCCTTTGTATCATTATGGGATTATGCTGTAGAAGGCATTGAGTATCAGACAGAGACTGGGGGAAGGGGTATTAAAAGTTTTGAGCAAGGGGATAACTTAGGTTAAAAAAAGAGAGCAAAGTATCCACATGAAAAAAAAAATTAGAACTCCGAAAGCATGTAAAGGAATAAAATTTTTAAATAATTTGTTTTTTTGAGTGAAAGAAAAAGAAACAAAACCCAAAGGACCCTATAATTCATTTCAAATATGATATAGTCCACAGGAAGAGTTTTATAACATAAGTAAGCATACAATGATTTTTTAAAAATCAGGGCACATGGCATGCAAGTATTACTGAAATTGGGCTATACTGGAAAACGTATGTAGAGTTATAGACCAAGTGTTTCTAACTTCTCCATAGAGAAGAAACACATGGAAGATAAAAACATTCATGACTATATGGACATTTAAATCCTTTCAAATCTTATTTTGTCTAAGAGACAGTAAATACTTGTTAATAATAAGACAGAATGTATAAAATTATAAAATATACATTAAATTTTTAATATGGATAGGTCAATTATTGTCTACATTAACCTATGAAATTTGTGTCCAATTTATAAAATAGAAAGAAGTTCAACTTACCATTTTTGTTCCTAAACTTGCCTACCAGGAAACCTGCTAACTGAAAAAAAGGTTTCACTATTTTTCTTCCAGCCAGGAAAATTCAAATAAAATTTGAGGAGACAGAAATTTGAGTTATAGGACTGTCACTTTAAGACTTTACTGGGTAATTTTTTTTATTGACTCTGCATTTTTTTTTTTTTTTAGGTCTCGGGGTACAAGTTCGGGTTTGTTAACATGGCTAAGTTGCATGTACTGGGGTTTGGTATATGAATGATCCTGTCATCCAGCTAGTGAGCATAGTACCTGATAGGTGGCATTTCAAACCTTGCTAGCCTCTAGTAATCCTCAGTATCTATTGTTCTCATCTTTGTGTCTGCGTGTACTCAATGTTTAGCTCCCACTTGTAAGTGAAAACATGCAGTATTTGGTTTTCTGTTTCTGAATTAATTTGCTTAGGATAATGGCCTCCATCTGCATCTCTGTTGCTGCAAAGGGAATGATTTCACTCTTTTTTATGGCTGTGTAGTATTCTATGTTACCACATTTTCTTTTTCCAATCCTCTGTTGGTAAGCATCTTGGTTGATTGATGTCTTTGATATCATAAATAATGCTGTGATGAACATGAGTGCATGTGTCTTTTTGGTAGGATGATTTATTTTCCTTTTGGTATATTCCCAGTAATGAGATTGCTGGATCAAATGGTAGTTCTATGTTCTTTGAGAAAACTCCAAACTGCTTTCCACAGTGGCTGAACTAATTTACGTTCTCACCAATGGTGTGTAAACATTCCTTTTTTCTCCTTTTAAATATACATTTTCATTATTTTGTAGTGTGTTTTGTTGCATGCAATAGAAACTTGAATCTAGTGGTTTGGCCATTTTTTTTTTTCTTTCATAGGAAGAAATCAGCAGTAGAAAGCTCAGGACTAGCATGGAGGCTTCTCATCATGCCATTAAAGAGGGTTTGATGTGTTTTCTCTGCCATCTTTAATGCCTGGCTTTCATTCTTAATAGCATAGACTGGCTGGTGAACATCTAGGCACCATGCCTGAATTCAAAGAAGGAAAAGGTGGAAAAGTAATGAATTTCCAATGAACTCTTACCCTTCATATCAAGACATATTATAGACTCAGCTATAAAGGTGCTTTCATAGTTACAAAAGAGTATAGGGAAGTAGGTAATTTTAGTTGGGCATGTTGCCATGTTGAGCAAAATTGGAGTTCTCTTGGTAAGGAAGAAAGAGAAAATAAATACTGGGTAGGCCACATGCAACATATCTCACTACTTCTAAACATTTTAAGTGATTATAAATTATTCAATTTTAGCTTTTATTAGGAGTTCAAGGACTGTTACATCTTCTTTTAACAAAAATCTCTTTATGTGTCCCTTAATTAATCATTGAAATACAAGGATAAAATATAGGGCCTAGACCAAATAGTACATGGTTCTATATATGTTTGTGTTTATATTAGGCTGGGAGAAGACAAGAAAGGGTAAATGTAAACATATTTCTATATGGGTGATATGTGAACTATTTATCAAGTGCTAATCTGAGTTATATAACGAATGTCTCTTTGGTGTGAAGGTGAGGAGGTATACACTGGTAAAGAAGCCTTCTAGATGAGATAACAGGTAAGGCTTATTGTGTCTCCAAGGATTTGATATGATGTCTATAATGACACCTAGAACTGACTAGGAACAGAAAGGAAGGAGAATTGAGCAGCCACTCACAGTGACTCTTGGCCTCCCAAGTCTGACCTCAGAAAGCTGAACATTCACTGTATGTTATTGATTAAATCTACTTTTTGGGAATAGTCTCAGCCTTTTAACTTTAATGTCAGACAAGAACAATATGAAAAAGTTACTTGATGACATTTGAACCAAGAGAGGTTTTTTTGTTATTTAACATTTTATTGATTTTATTTAAAATCAGACTATTGAGCTATTTGGACAAGTGTCAGTGATGTTGAGATCAGAAAGACAATAACAAAAATTATAAAAACTATGGGTTAACAGGATTACTTTCATGAAAAAAAAAGATAAACTTGAGTTTGTAAGGGAAAAAATCTATTTCTTAAAAAAATTTATTTATATGATAGGCAGGTTATATTCCTTTCATGTCAAGCATTTGGAAAAGCAGAGACTGATCAAGGCATGAAATTCACCATATTCACTCCAGTAAAGCCTAAAAGTTTCATACGAAATACAGTTTGTAGATATTTTACAAGAACACTGTCTGAGGCTTATGAACCATACACAGAGGCTTAGATCAAAGCCACAAGACATGTTGAGGTTTAGTTCCTGCTTGAGTTTATCCAGAAACAACGGAAACATGATATCATTTCACATCAGGGAATAAACTAAAGTGGAAACAGCACAGTTTCAGTGATGAGTTCAGTCTTTGGTCAGGTCACGCAAGAACAGGAGTAGGAAAAGTAAATTGTTCTCCCACAAAACTGTATTTTTCTTTGTAAAAAATTATCATCAAATTGTGATCTGTAATGTTAATGAGATATTACCAGAAGAAGAATATCCAGTTATTGAATGCATTATATGCAACGAGTTATTTGAGAGAGTTTTGTTTTTCTTTTCTTCCTAAGGCTCCACTTTTGATATGAGAGTCTCAGGTTTCACATCAGGCCAGTGTGTATTGGTAGTGATTAAAAGTGTGAAGTCTTCTGGAAAGAAAGCAATGTAATCTCTAGTTTTTCTAGATAACTATGTAAAACCTAAAGGACTACTTTGATAATAAACATATTTTGCCTCTCTCAACAAAAAAGCCAAAAACATTAGTTCTGCTTGTACTTCCAATAAACAATTGTATTATATTGTGCATTTTAAAATTTTCAATACATATTTTCACTTTAAACAAACATGTTAGTGTTCATTGAAGATAAGGTTCACATTTTTTAAATGAAACATCACATTTGGATCTTCTTGATTCCTTCATAACCAAAATGAAAAAGAACAATACCTCACCAGTGGCAGATGTAGAATCAACACCCAAGATGTAGGGACCTAGAGCCCACAGCTTAACTATTACGTTATTTGGTCACTCATTAAATCAAGTTAATAATTATTTATAAGTTAGTCAAGCATTTTTTTTTTCTTTTTTAAGCTCATTTTTTTTTTTCTGATTATAAACTTATTAGATTGGGAATTAGGAGACAATTCGTTCTGTATTCTAAGTTAACTGTAAAACATTGGGCCCTTAAACTATGTGAGCTTCATTTTTATTGTCTGCACAATGGAGTGGTTGGAATAAATGATCTATGAAGTTCCTCCTGCTCCCTAAATCCACTTGTTCATTAGGATCCCATTCTATAGGACATATCCATCTATTTCATTTGCCACTCTGTCCTTAATGCACGCAGTTTAAGCTTGGGTTGACAAGGAAGTAGGGAAAAGGAGGGCATAGAATACTCCTTTTTCTAAGTTTTTGTCACATTTTGTGAAGTTGGTCAGAAAAAGAGCACTTTGTAACATTTCATGATGTCGGCCTGAAAGGCAGATTGGGTTCTACTTGAATACATCTGCCATATAATTAATGAGTCTATATGTGCCATAAGAGATAAGAGAAAATACAAATAAAATACAGCTTAGAAGATGTGGATCTTGGATCTTGAAGAATTTGTAAGATTTAGATAAATGGAGTGGATAAAGAGAGGATTCCACATAAAGGCCACATTCTGGGAACAAATACAGAGGCAAGAATGAGAACCATGTGTTTGGAGGGAAATGAGAGAAGCTGGAAAATACTGAAATAATGTTTTCGTTTTTCCTAATCTTGAGAAATATTACAAGATGGGTAAGTTGAGGTTCAGTTGTAGAGTGTCTTAAATGTTGGTGACTAGTGATCAACTGCTGCATAACAAAGTACCATAAATTTAGTGGCTTAAAATAACATCCATTTATTATGTCACAGTTTCTGTAGGTTAGAAGTCTATGCATGGCTTAACTGGATTCTCTGCTTAGCGTCATAGAGGCTGAAATTGAGCTTTTGGCTGGAACTACTATCTTATCTGAGACTCAGGGTCCTTTTTCAAGTTCATTCAGGTTGTTGGCAGAATCTATTGCCTTGTGATTGTATGATTGGCATCCCCATTTTCCTGCTGTCAGCCAGAGGTCTCTCTTAGCATCTAGAGGACTTCCATTTACAGGCCCTCTAAAAATATGGGAATTTACTGTTTCTTAGAGGTCAGTGGGAGAGTGTCCTCTGACAGTCCACTTTCCTTTATTGTTTTCACTTGGTTATGCCAGGTCCACCCAAGATAATCCCCCTTTTTAATAACTCAATTGATTAGTAACCTAACTGTGGAAGTGAGATCACATTATATTCATTGGTCTGGCTCACATCAAGAAAAAAGGATTATATAGGGTATATACACCAGGAGATAAGGATCTTGGGGGCCATCTGAAAATATTGTCTATCATAATTGCACAGAAGAAACATTATACTATAATATGGTATAATTTAAATGTATTGCTGTGTGAGATAATTTCATTATACAAATAAAACATAGAGAGGCATACTACCATACAGTGTTTGAGGTTGATGCTGGATGTTGTCTCTGCCTCTCAGATACTCCATAAGATTGGAGCATTTTTTCTCCCAAATACTTGCAATATTTTCCCTGATGGAACATAGCTGAATTCCCCTCTAGGAATTTCCTTCTGCCAAAAGAAGCTGCCTCACCTAAGAGTACACTTCATCTTCAGGGCAGGCTACATACAATGACTCATCTAAATAGGAAGTATAAATTCCCCTAATTATAAACATTTTTATAAGTATATTCCAGCTATAGCGTTCCCTATCGAATTATTTGAGGTCTCAGTTGCAATAAAAACCCAATGCCTAATCCTGCTTCCCTATTACTTAACAGTTTTTGTTGCTGCAAATTTCCAATACAGAGTCTATTTCCACAGGGATTTGACCTATGGCAATTAAAACAGAGAGTAGTCCTACATGGCAAACTCTAAAATGAGATTTTGGAGCAAGATCACTTTTGTCAGGCTGATATGATAATCAGGACTAATCGCTGTAGATGTGTAGAATACTGATAGAACCTGTCTGGGTTTTAATGCAGTAGAACCCAGTGCAGTAGAATTAATAAAACTAATAACCAATAGACTATTGGTTAGTCTATAACTAAACTAATAGAACAATAGTCTATAACTAACTAATAACTAATAGAGCTAACAACCCTACCCTACAGAACTGCATTCTAATGCAGTAGAACTGGTTGCTAATGCAGTATCTGCGCCATTGATAAAAGTAGTGAAATTGGAGATATAGTTTGAATTTTTGTTCACCACAAATCTCATGTTGAAATGTGATCTCCAATGTTGGAGGTGGGGTCTGGTGGGAAGAGTTTGAGTCATGGGGGTGATCACTCACAAAGGGCTTGGTGCCATCCTTGAAGTAATGAGTGACTTCTTACTCTATTATTTCTCGTGAGATTTGATTGTTAAAAAGAGCCTGACACCTGCCTCCTCTTGATTTCCTCTTCTCTTACCATGTGATGCCTGTTCCCCTTCTCTTTCTGTCATGAGTGAGAGCTTCCTGAGGCCCTTGCCAGAAGCAGATGCTGGCATCATGCTTCTTGTACAGTCTGCAGAAGCATGAGCCAATTAAATGTCTTTTCTTTACAAATTACCTAGCCTCAGGTATTTCCTGTATAGCCACCCAAACAGACTAAAACAACTGGCAAATGAAATAACCTAGTGATACGGTTTGGCTGTGTCCCCACCCAAATCTCATCTTGAATTGTAGTTCCCATAATACCCATGTGTTATGGGAGGGACCCAGTGGGAGGTAATTGAATCATGGGAATGGGTTTTCCCATGCTGTTCTCTTGATAGTGAATAAATCTCATGAAATATGATGGTTTTATAAAGGGCATTTCTCCTTCACATGCTCTCTTCCCTGCCACCATGTAAGACACGCCTTGCTCCTCCTTCACCTTCCACCATGATTGTGAGGCCTACCCAGCCACGTGGAACTGTGAGTTCATTAAACTTGTTTTTACTTTATAAATTACCCAGCCTCAGATATTTGTTCAAAGCAGTAGGAAAATGGACTAATGTACCTAGATATTCAAGAATTTGGGGAAATTAGATATAAGAACCATGCAATTGAATAGCTGTTGCTTGGGCATGTGGATATATTAATTAGAAGAAACAATTGTCTGCTGAGAGTAATTGTTCATCAACTTAATGCAAACTATGAAATCCAGAGTGCCTTGACAGACAGAAAAAAAGCTGAAGATAAGCGTCAGAACTTAGAGAGGAGGCTTGTTCCAGAAAAGACTGGATTTACAAACTGAAAGTCTATTATAACAAATTTAAGACTTTTATTAAGAAGAAATGAGAATCTGAGAGATAGAATGGGGCATGTGGATCAATTTAATCAAACAACTGAATACACAGATCATTTTGAATCCTCTAAGCCCACATAAGAGGCTTAATGGTTTGCAATTCTCACCTGCTTTTAGAGGATTAATGAGTCTTAAATATGCATCCCCTTTGGGATCTGCACCCACCTATTTTCTGGGCCAATAAACCAATAACTAGAGTAAAGTTACAATATAACCTGGAAAAGTAAGTACTGAGCATGCTAATGGTCCACACTGTATACCCAAAATGCTGCAGAAGCTATAGATTTACAGGAACTAGAAGAATATTTGAGAATCAAGAGAAATAAATGGTACATTTGAGCATAAAGAGAAAAAAATGTCACCAAGACAGCTGAATAAAGATACCCAACACTCCTTTCCTCCATAAGGAAAGATTGTAACAACAAATACATAACTGCACTTTGAGTAGTGTCTAAAGAAAAACACCAGAATTCATCAAAAAAATGAAAAACTCTCTGAAGAATGAATACTCAGGCAGCGTAGAGAGGGAAGTGAAGTACCCAGCTGAGATTAGCCTGGAGTCCAGGCGGGACTTCCCATGTTCTCATAGGCTCTGAGCCTTGTATAGGGAGTTTCCTGCAATCCATGTTCCCACACTGCTCTAGAAAGGAAATTCATGCTGGGTCCCTGCAATTTCTCAGTATTCAAACTGCTGCGGCATGGTACCATTTTGAGAACTGAATCATTGCTGGAATACAGTGTGCGCTGAGATCCAATAATTCTTGCGTCACCACATTCCTGGGGCTCTACTATCACTCTGCCATGCCCACACTAAAGCTGCAACAGAATGACTCCACAAGCACCTAGTGGTACAGCCATAGACCTTACCCAAGTCCATGCCATTTCCTATTTCCTTAAAAACAGGCAGTTCAGCAGATTAGGGGGCCACGTCAGGACTAAGGGAGCCGACGGGAACACTCCGCAGGCCTGGGAGTCAGCCACACAGTAGCCACCAATGCCAGTGATGATGTCCCCTCCACAGGCAGAGATGTCATGTGCCATGCATGTGCTTCCCAGGGCTCAAGGACCAGCCCATCTGGTGTCCACTGCCACAGACAATCCTGCCCCCTGTAAAGCCACACAACTGCTTACAGAAACACTCAAAATAATCTAAACCACTGAAGCACTCACAGACATTGCTGACACTGATTATAACCAAAGATATAACACAAACGCTACACCATTGCATCCACCCAGGACCAAAGCCAATGTACCCTCCCAACCAACACTATAGGACACATCTACAGAAACAGTATTTCCCTATGAAAGCTACTCCATAAAATTAGAAGTGACTGTTCAATCACATGTGCAGATAGCAATATAAAGACACAAGAAACCTTTAAAAAAAATCACAAAAACATGACACCTACAAAACAACACAGTAACTATCCAGTAATAGATTCTAAAGAAAAGGAAATCTGGCCAGGCATGGTAGCTCATGCCTGTAATCCTAACACTTTGGGAGGCTGAAGCAGGAGGTTCACTTAAGGTGTGAACTCCTTCTTGAGGAGGTCCCAAACTCCTGTTGGCCAGGAGTTCAGGACCAACCTGGCCAACATGGCAAAACCCTGTCTCTACTAAAAATAAATTTTAAAAAATAGCCAATCATGGTAATATGTGCCTGTAGTCACGACGACTTGGGGGGCTAAGGTGGGAGAATCACTTTTGCCCAGAAGATCGATGCTACAGTGAGCTGAGATTGTACCAGTGCACTCCGCCCTGGGTAACAAAGTGACACCTTATCAAAAAAAGAAAAAGAAAAAAAAAAAAAAAAAAGAAGAAGAAGAAAGAAAGGAAGAAAAAAAAAGAAAAAAAATCTGCAAAATAGCTGAAAAGAAATTTGAAATAATGATCTTAAGGAAACTCAGTGAGGTACAGAAGAATACAGATATACAATTCCCAAAATCAGGAAAACCATTCTGATCTGAATGAGAAACTTAACAAGAAACACATAATAAAAAAGAGCCTAAAAGAAATCTTAAAGATAAATAATTCAAGAAATGCAATATAAAATACAATAGAGTTTCAACAATGGACAAGATCAAATATAAGAAAGAATTTCTGAACATGAAGACAGGTCTTTTGAAATAACCTAGTAAGAGAAACAAAGAAAGAGAAAAAAAATGAAGAAAGCCTATGAGACATCATTAGGCAAAAATATATTTACATTATGGAATTCCAGAAGATGAATATGTAGGAAAGGGCATAGAAAACCTATCTAATAAAAGAATAACTGAAAACTTCCTAAGTCTTAGGAGAAATATGAACATCCAGACTTAGCAGGGCTTCCAAATAGATTCAACCTGAACAACTCATCATAGAGGCACATTATAGTCAAACTGTGAAAAGTCAAAGATAAAAGGAGAAATAAAAAATAGTAATAGAAAAGAGTCAAGTCCCATATAAAAGAATCTCTACTAGACTGACAGATGTATCAGCAGAAACCTTACTAGGCTAGAAAAGAATGACATTATATATTCAAAGTGCTGAAAGAAAACATGAATAGCCAAGATTATTGTACCCACCAAAGCTTCAGAAATGAAGGAGAAATTAAGTCCCAGGCAAGCAAAAACTGAAAGAGTTTATCACCACTAAACCAATCTTACAAGACATGCTTCAGGAAGTCCTACATTTGGAAGCAAAAGGACAATAACTACCATTATGCAAATACAAGAAAGTATAAAATTCACTGATAGAACAGATACACAAATGAGAAAGGGAAAGAAATCAAACTTTATCACAACAACAAAAAACAAACTGTGAAAATAAACAATAGAGTAAGAAAAAAATCAAAGGATGTACAAAGCAACAAAAAAAAATTAACAAAATGATAAGAGTGAACCCTCACCTATTGTTAATAACCTTGACTGTAAATAGGTTAAACCTCTCAATTAAAAAATATAGACTGGGTGAATGAGTTTTTTTAAAAAAAGAAATAAGATCCAACTATAGGTTGCCTACAAGAAACTCCTTTCACCTTCAGAGACACACATAGACTGAAAGTGATGGGTTGAAAAAGGACAGTCCAAGCAAACAGAAACCAAAAACAAGCAGAAGTAGCCATACTTAATATCAAATAAAATAAACTTTAAGTCAAAACCATACAAAGAGACAAATAAGGTCATTATGTAATGAAAATGAATCAATTCAGCAAGAGGATATAATCATTGTAAATATATATGCACCCAACACTGGAGCACCCGAATATATAAAGGCAATATTATTAGTTTTGGCCAGTCAAGATTTTGGTTCACACCTGTAATCTCAGCATTTCTGAAGGTTGAGGAAGAATTACTTGAGCATAGGCGTTTAATATCAGCCTGGAAAACATAGTGAATTCTTGGCTCTATAAAAAAGTAAAAATAAAACATTAGCTGGGTGTGGTGGTACATGCCTATAGTCCTAGTTACTTGGGAGGCTGAGGCAGGAGGATCATTTGAGCCTAGGAGTTTGAGGTTACTGTGAGCTATGGTAATGCCACTGCACTCCAGCCAGTTTGATAGAGTGATGCCCTGTCTCTAAGGAAAAGGAAAAAAGAGGGAGGCCGAGGCAGGCGGATCATGAAGTCAGGAGATAGAGACCATCCTGGCTAACACGGTGAAACCCTGTCTCTACTAAAAATACAAAAAAAAAAAAAAAAAAAAAAAAAAACAAAAAAAAAAAAAAAAAATTAGCCAGGCGTGGTGGCGGGCGCCTGTAGTCCCAGCTATTCTGGAGGCTGAGGCGGGAGAATGGTGTGAACCTAGGAGGCAGAGTTAGCTGTGAGCCAAGATCGCGGCACTGCACTACACTCTAGCCTGGAGGACAGAGCCAGACTCTATCGAAAAAAAAAAAAAGAGAGAAAGAGAGAGAGAGAAACAGAGAAAGAGAGGAAGGAAGGAAGGGAGGGAGGGAGGGAGGGAGGGGGGGAGAGAGAGAGAGAGAGAGAAAGAAAGAAAGAAAGAAAGAAAGAAAGAAAGAAAGAAAGAAAGAAAGAAAGAAAGAAAGATCATTATTAGATCTAAAAGGAGAGGTAGGCCCAAATACAATAAGAGGTGGGATTTTTAACACTTTAACACCCCACTCTTAGCATTGGACAGAATATCTACACAGAAAATTAACAAAACAAAATTGGATTTATACTCTAATGTAGACCATATGGACCTAAAAGACATTTGCAGAACATTTTATCCAATAGCTGCATAATATGCACTCTTCTCATTCGCACATGAAACATTCTCCAGGATAGATCATATGTTAGGTGAGCAAACAATTCTCAACACATTTTTTAAAACTGAAATCATCACAAGTATTTTTTCTGATCACATTTGAATAAAAGAAGAACTTTGGAAAAAGCACAATATGTGGAAATTAAACAACATGTTCCTGAGTGACTCAATGCATCAGTAAAAAATTAAGAAATTTCAAAATGTCTTAAAACAAATGAAAATATAAACCTCAACATACTAAAACCTATAAGATACAGCAAATGAAGTACTAAGGGGGAATATTAAGGCAGACAATGCCTACATCAAAAAAGGAAAAAGATTTCAAATAAACAACCTAATGTTATACCTCAAGGAACCAGGAAAGCAAGAACAAACCAAACTTCAAAGTATAGAAATCATAACAATAATAAAAGATCAAAACAGAAATAAACAAAATAGTGACTTAAAACATACACACACACACACACACACATACATACATACACACACAGGATCAACAAAATGAAAAATTAGTTTACTAAAAAGATTTTTAAAATCAGCAAATCATTAGCTAGACCAAGAACAAAGGAAGACGCAAATAAATAAAATCAGAGATGAAAAAAGAGAAATTATAATTGATAGCACAGATACGCAAAAGATAGGTAGACACTATCATAAACAACTGTATGCCAACAAATTGGGAAATCTAGATAAAATAGATACCTTTCTGAACAAATGCCACCAGACATTTAAAGAAGTAGTAACACTAATTCTTTTCAAAATATTCCAAAAGATTGAAGGGGAGGAAATTTGTCCAAGCTTATTTTATAAGGCCAGTATTACTTTAATATTAATATTAGACAAGGACACAAAAGAATAAAAAACTACAGGCCTATATCCCGGATGAATATGGATATAAAAATCCTCAACAAAATAAAAATACTAGGAAACTTCAAGAAAGGATTCCAGGAAAAAAATATTTTAAAAAAATACTGGAAAACAACAACTACAAAAATATTAGAAAAACAAATCCAACAGCACATGAAAATGATTAGACACCATGATCAAGTAGGAGTCATGCCAGAATGCAAGGGTGGTCAAATAAACACAAATCAATAAATATGATACATTGCATCAACAGAATGAAGGACAAAAATTATATCACCATCTCAATAAACACAGAAAAAGTATTTGACAAAATTCAATATCCCTTCATGTTAAAAACTCTCACAAATTAGGCATAGAAGGAACATACCTAAACACAGTAAAGGCCATATGCAACAAACCTGTAACTAATATCATATGGATGGAGAAAAGTTGAAATCTTTGCCTCTAAAAACTGGAACAGGACACAGATGCCCACTTCCATCACTCTTATTGAATATAATACAGAAAGTACTAGCCAGTGAAATTAGGCAAGATAAAATAATAAATGGCATCTAAATTGGAAAATAGGAAGCAAAAATGTTTCTGTTTGAGATAATGTGATCTTATACAGGAAAAAACCTAAAGGCTTCACACCCAAAAAAACTTATAACTGATGGATAAATTCACTAAAATTGCAGGATACAAAATCGATATATAAAAATTAGTAGTTTTTTCAATATACCAATAATGAACTATCTGAAGAAGAAATTAAGAAAGACATCACCATTTACAAAAGCTAGAAAAATAAAAATATCAAGGCGTAAATTTAATCAAGGAGTTCAAAATGCCTCTACAATAAAAACTAAAAAATACTGATTAAAATAATTGAAGAGGACATTTAAAATGGAAACACATCTTATGTTCATGGAATGGAAGAAGTAATATTGCTAAAATGGCTATAAAACTTAAAGCAATCTACAGATTCAATGCAATTCCTATCAAAACACCAATGCCATTATTCACAAAAATAGAGAAAAAATTAAATTTGTATGGAACTCCAGAAGATCTCAAATAGTCAAAGTGATCCTGAGCAAAAAGAACAAAGAGAAATTAACTACCTGATTTCAAAATATACTGCAAATCTATAGTAATCAAAATAGCATGTTACTGGTAATAAAAGCAGACACATTGGTCAATAGAACAGAAGAGAATTCTGTTCTATTCTGAATTCAGAATAGAAAACCCAGATATAAATCTACATATATTCAGCTAGGTTATTTTAACAAAGCTCTCAAGAACATTTACTGAGGAAATGACAGTTTCTCCAATAAATGGTGCTGGGGAAGCTGAATGTCTACATTTAGAAGAAAGAAATTAGACCATTATCTCTCACCACAAATAACCATAAACACAAAATAGTTTAAAAAATTAAATATAAGATGAGAAACAATGAAAGCGTTAGCAGAAAACTTAGAAGAAAAACTCAATAACATTGGTCTGGGCAAATAGTTTTATAAATAAGTTATTAAAAGCACAGGCAACAAAAGTGAAAATGGATACATGGGATTATATCTAAGTAAAAAACTTCCACATAGCAAAGGAAACAATCAACAGAATGAATCAACAATCCAAATAACAATTGGTCAATTGATCTGCATAGACATTCCTCAAAAGAATCATACAAATGGCCAAAGAGTATATTTTAAAATGCTTAACATCATGGAA
The DNA here is from genome assembly GCF_008728515.1 of Papio anubis. Classification (NCBI taxonomy): domain Eukaryota; kingdom Metazoa; phylum Chordata; class Mammalia; order Primates; family Cercopithecidae; genus Papio; species Papio anubis. Next base: position 72,349,868 of record NC_044985.1, on the reverse strand, counting down.
ATGCAAATAAAAACCAAAACAATGAGATATCATCTCACCCCAGTTAGAATGGTAATTATCAAAAGGACAAAACACAACAAATGCAGAGAAGAGAGAACTGTTACACACTGCTAATGCAGATGTCAGTTAGTACAGCCACTATGGAAAACTATATGGAGGTTGCGCAAAAAAACTAAAAACACAACTACCATATGATCCAGCAATCTTACTGCTAGGTATGTATCCAAAGGAATAGAATAGATATCTGCACTCCCATGTTCATTGCAGCATTATTCACAATAGCCAAGATGAAAACAAACTGTCTGTCAGAAGATGAATGAAGTACAGTATATATACAAAATGGAATAAAATTAATCCACAAAAAAGAATGAAATCTTGTCATTTGTGGAAACATGAATAAGCCAGGAGGACATTATATTAAATGAATTCACACAGGCACAGAAAGATAAATACCACAAGTTTTCACTTATATGTGGATGTTTAAAAAATTTATCTCATAGAATTAGAGAACAGAGTAGTGGTTACTAGAGACAGGGAGTGGTAGTAGTTAATGAATACAAAATTACAGCTAGCTAGAGGGAGTAAGTTCTAGTGTTCTATGACACTGTAGGATAACTACAATTAATAATATGCCATCTATTTTCAAAAGCTAGGGGAGAGAATTTTGAATATTCCCAACACAAATAAATGACAAAATTTTTTTACATGACACAGATGCTAATTACCCTGATTTGATTATTACCCATTGTATACATTTATCAAAATATTCTGTACTACATAAGTACAATTATTATGTATCAATTAAAAATTATAAAAAAGAAAGAAATTGTAAGTTTTAGAAGGAAGAATTTATTGATATGGGATTGCTCTTCTGTGGTCCATAAATTTTGTAGTTTAGACAATTTCATCATGTCAAGAAAGAAGCTTCAAGAAAGTGATGGCCTTTTGCAGGAAAATATACATCAAAGAACATTTGTAATAGACAGTGAAAGAAGATACAAGGATCAGAGAAGTGCTACTGCAGCAGATAAAACATGTAAGCCCCCAAAATTCAATCGCAATGTTCCTTAGAATCACCTAGAGGATACCCCATTTACTAAAGTGATAGAAAATATGGTATTACAGATCACAATGAAAATAATAGGACCTCCAAATAGAGGTCAAGTACAGGCATTTAGCCATCAAATGGAAAACACTGCAATTATCATAAAGAGCAACAAGGCTGGTCTCTTAGGCAGATGTTCTTGACATGTCAAAGCTATGGAAATGATCAACAAAACATGGCATCCCTGTGGTCAATGTAAATGGTTAACCAAAAAGAGTCTTGCTCAGTCTACAAATATGGTCTATGGTCAGCCAGAAAAAATGTTACCAAATCTATAGTTATCAATATAGTTTTACTCAATCAAGAGAAACTGAGGATAATCAGCTTCTCCAATAAAAATGTACAACCTCTTAACCAGTATCAATAATTGAGCAAGTTTTTAGAACCAGAGCCCATTGACTGAAGGAAGGGTCAAATCCTCAGGAGTAAAGACTCTGTGACACCACACAAAAAATATTTACATATAATGATATTACTTGACTTTTACCAAAAGTATTTGCTATGGTTTGAAAATTTGTCCCCTCTTAAACTCATGTTGAGACTTAATCTCTAATGTAATGGTATTAATACGTGTGGCCTTTAAGTGTTGATTGGGTCATAAGGTCCTTGCCCACATGAATGGATTAATCTATTCATGGATTATTGGATTAATGGATTGATGGGTATTATGGGAGTAAGTTAGTTATCAAAAGAGTGGGTCTGTCATAAAAGCCAATTTTGCTTTTAGTCTGCCTCCTTGCCATTAGATGCCCTGTGCCACCTTGTAACTAACTCTGCAAAGTGTCTTCACCAGCAAGTAGGCTAATACCAGATGTGGTCCTTTGGCCCTAAACTATTCAGTCTCTAGAACTGTAAGAAATATATTTCTTTTCTTTATAAATTATCCATTTCTGGTATTCAGTTATACTAATAGAAAACAGCATATGACAGAAAAGGTACCAGGAATGGGGGTATAGCTAATAAAGAATACCTGAAAATGTGAACACATCTTTGGGATTGGATAATGGACAGAGGCTAGAATAATTTGAAGGAGAAAGCTAGAAAAGGACTAGAAAGCTGTCAACGGCACATTAAGGACGATTCTGGTGATGGCTTAGAAGACAAGAAAAGTAGGCAAAGTCTGGAACTTCTCAGAGATTACTTAAATAATCACAACCAGAATGCTGATAGAAAGGTGGACAATAAAAACATTCCAATGAGGCCTCAAATGGAAATGAAGAACAGCATATTCGAGTCTGGAATAAAGGTCATCCTTGTTATAAAGTAGCAAATAACTTGGCTGCATTGTATTCATACCCTAAGGTTTTGTGGAAGGCCAAACTTGAGAATGATAAGCTAGAATATCTGCCAGAAAAAAAAATTTATGCAGCAAAGGGGCTGTGTGGTTACTTTGGCTGCTCATAGTGAGCTTTGGGAACAAAAAGATGATTTAAAGACAGAATTTATAATTAAAAGGGAAGAAGAATGTAAACATTTGTAAAATTTACAGACTAGCCATATTAAAAAAAAAAAAAATCCTGTTAGGATGTGGCCAGGCAACCACTTGCCAAACAGATTAGCACTGATAGAAGGGAGTCAGAGGTTATTCATCAGAACAGTGGGAGATTTCAAAGGCATTTTAGAGATTTTCAAAGCTTTCCCATCCATCACAGACACAGAGAACTAGGAAGGCAGAATGGATTTGTGGAACATGCTCAGGCATCCTTCACAGGCTTCCTAAAGCTGCTTTGGGACTCTGCTCACAACATCCCAGCACAGTGCTCCTTGGCTGCCAACACTATAAACCTTGGCAGCACCAAGTTTGGGCTCAAGTGGGCTCAGATGCAGCTTGGGCAGTGACTCTAGAATTAAGCATTGGTATTGTAAACATGTTGCTAATTCTAGAGGTGTGCAAAATGCAAGAACTGTGGAAGCATGGCAGCTTCCACTGAGATTTCAAAGGATGCGTTGAACCGTTTAGAGGTCCAGACAGAAACTTGCTATAGGGGCAGATTTCAAAGGATGCATTGGACCACTTAGAGGCCCAGAGAGAAACTTGCTCTAGGGGCAGAGTCACCACAAAGAACCTCCACTTGAGCAATGAGCATTAAGTGTGTGTTAGAGCTGCATCACAGTGTCCTTGCTAGGTTAATGCCTAAGGTAGTCACGGAAGCGGGCCCACCGCCACAACTCCAGAACTGCAGAGCCACAAGTTTATGACCCCAGCCAGAATGCTGAAATGTGGGCCAAGTTCAGAAAAGCTACAGGAGTGACGCTGCCTGAGATTTTGGGTGCCCAACCCTGCACTAGTGTGTCCAGAGGAGGACCTTTTGAAGGTGATTGGACCATGAGGGCGCTGACCTCATGAATGGATTAATCTATTCTTGAATTAATGTGTTAATGGATCAATGAGTTATCAAGGGAGTAGGTTAGTTCTCATGACAGTGGGTCCGTGACAAAATGCCAATTTGGCTGTCTCTCATGAGCTCCATTGCCATATGATGTCCCATGCCACTTCAGGTCTCTGCAGAGAGTCTCCATCAGTGACAAGGCCCTCACCAAATGTAGCTCCTCAGCCTTGGGTTTCTCAGCCTCTAGAGCTCTAAGAAGTAGATTTTTTTTTTCTTTATAAATTACCCAGTTTCAGGTATTTAGTTACAGCAACAGAAAACAGACTAAGACAGGATCTATGGCCAATTACTTTAGTAATTGTACACTGAAGAAAAAAAATAACCAAGTATTTTGAGGAAAACTGGACACAAGAAATCATCATGGACCCTCTGTTAGAGTGAAGGTATCTGGGGTCTTGCCATAAATGAATTCCTGGCCAAAGTTCAAGTTCCAATGAGTCAATTGAGTTTTGGGTCATTTCCCTGGTACACAAATTTATAATTTGTTACTAAGAAAAACCCCAAGGTAGTTCCTTGGCATGTGGGGTTGGAGATATTGCACTGATGTAAATAAAGTTGAATCCATTAAACTATACAAGAGAGTAAATAAAAAACTATGAATATTGAATTCTGAGAGAGCAGTGGGTAGGAAGATTGTATGGTTTGGATCTGTATCTCCACCGAAATCTCATATTTAATTGTAATCCACAATGTTGGAGGTGGGACCTGGGCAGAGACGATTGAATCATGGGAATGGATACTTCATGAATGGTTTAGCACTATTTATTCAGTGTTGTTCTCATAATAAAGTTCTCATGAGATCTGGTTTTCGTAAAGTGTCTAGCGCCTCTCCTCTCTGTCTTCGTTTTGCTCCAGTCATGTAAAACGTGCCTGCTTCCCCTTTACCTTCCACCGTCATTGAAAATTCCTTGAGGCCTTCCCAGAAGCTGAGCAGATAGCCAGCATCATGCTTCCTGTACAGCCTGCAAAACCGTGAGCCAATTAAAGCTCTTATAAATTATCCAGTCTCAGACATTTCTTTATAGCAGTGTGAGAATGAACTAATGCAGGAGGGAAGTCATTATTTCCATCCTTAAAGACCTAAAAGATGCGAGTTAATTGTCCCACCAATCCCATGTAATTCAACAGTCTAGACTTTATCAGATAGATTCTGGTAGGTATCAGTGCCCTACAACAAATTCAACCAAGCAATGGTCTGAATTACAGCTGCTGTGTCAAAGCAGATTGGTTGGGGTTCAGGTAAATGGCATGTTTTTTTTATCTGGAAAATGGATACTTTCCCATTCCACTGCCCAGGAAAACAGGCATAATGGCAAATCTTCCAAATAGACAGAGCTTTGATGTTATATCTGGTCATCTGCTTCATGAGAAAAAGACGGTGACTTCTGGTAATAATGTATTCAAGCTCACAGACATGGTGATAAATGTGTTTTTGGTCAGAGATCTAGAAAAATATTAAAAGATCAATGACAAGATTTGTGTTTAAGGCATGTGGGTAGCACTAGGATACTGAGCATGAAATGTGAAAATAATTTTATTGCCTGTTAACAACCACTGCAAGAGAATTTGCATGGAAGTGGCAATAAACAACCAAGTAGACAGAATGACTTGGCCAGTTGACATCTGCCAGCTTTTATCTTTGGCACAGTGGGTAAAAGAATATAGTAGTATAGTGATAGGGAAAGATGATATGCATACATTCAGAAGCCTAGGTTTCAGCTAAGGCTAATCTAGCTACTGCCATTGTCAAATGTCCAATATGTCGGAATAGAGAACATCCCAAATTCTCTGAGCTGGTACCATCCTCTGAGAGAACAACTAGTATTTGATAGCAAGTTGATTATATTAAACCACTTCTACCCTGGAAGGAGTAGAGATTCATCTTGACTAAAATCAACATTTATTCTGGGTAAGATTTTACTTTCCCTGCCTTCAAGATCTCAGGGCTTTAAAAGGATTTGCTCTATTGACAAGGAATTCCTGTATAGCATCACATCAGACAAAGAGTCAGACTTTATAGTACAGAAGGTATAGCAGTGGGCATACAGTAGTGGTCCAATCACATACTGTACAGCCCCAAAACTGCTGCTCCTATTAGCATGAGGGTGTTTTGACAATGCACCTAACAGACTATTGTGGAGATAATTCCCTGTGAGCATGAAGAGCATTCTCCAGGTTGTAGTGTATACCCTCAATCAATTGTCATTATTAGTGATGTGTCACTGATAGGTAGTATATATGGTACTTGTAACCAACTGGTGAGTAAGTATGATCCTGCCTACCCTTACTCCCAGTGGCCTGCTTGAGAAATGTGTCCTTCTGGTTTGTGCAATTATTGGCTCTGTGGCTTCAAATGTCTTGGTTCCTGATGAAGATATGCTGCCATCAGGGAAAAGTCAGGAATTCCATTAAACTTTAAGCTATTGATGTTATCACATATTTGAGGCTCCAAGAGATCTTCGGACAAGGAAAGGAATCACTGTCCTGGTAGAAATAATTGCCATTAATCTTTAGGTGGAGTTAGGGCCACTGTTACACAATGGAGACAGGTGATCAATTGGGGCATTGCTTGGTAATTCCTCTGCTCAATTTTGATGGTAATTAAATAAAGTAGCAGATATAGTCTAAAATGAGCATAGTGTCCAGGGTCTTAGTCTTTCCAATAATGAAGGCCTTGCTCACCTCAATGAGGTGAACATTTAAACTGGAATTTATTTACTTACAATAGAAATTTAGAATGGGTAGTATTACCAGCTGTGGTATTGGGAGTTCTTAGTTTTTCTCGTTAATTTTTCTTTTGCGTATTTTCTCAGGGAAAGAGGACCAACCAGAACTGTGGAGGAACAGTTCTCAAATGGATTAAACTTAATAAATGTCCACATCTCTCCAAAAGGATGTTCCCAAGAAACTTGTATTCCCAATTTCCAGAATTGTTGCCTTCTAGTGGCTCATAGTTAAGTCTTTCCCCAGGAAAGACTTTAGGTGGGGAGCTTCCTCACCCAGAGTAACTGCCACTCTGTGGAAGCAAATTGCACATCATAACTAATGCATGAGAGGGTACAGAGGACCAGTTGCCTTCTGTCAATCCAGAGTATCTGTGAAGAGTCACTCCAGCTCCAGAGCTCCCTGTCAAATGACTGAAGCTACTGTTACATCAGAGTTCAACATCCTTCTCTGCCCGACTCTGCATCTTCCGCTCTGCATAGGTGTCATTAAAAAGAGCAATCCCCAGTGAAACATTTGTCTGTAAATATCCATCTCAGTGTCTACTTCTTAGGGAACCCATCTTGTTACATCATTGTATCTTAATTTCTTTGGCATATATCTAAAATACTAAGCAGAATTTCCCTGATGTCAATCTGTCTCTCACCTGCCAATGCCCCACTTTCAAAAGTGCAAGTCTTCCCCTGGGTGATGCTGCTTGGAGTTAGTTACCCTAGGCCTTTATGCCATGCTTTCTTCCTAGGACTATAGAGTAGTGGGGTAATTCCCCATTGGTTTCAACTACATGTAAAAAGCTGCTGCTAACTTATCATTTTTCCTGGTTGTGAATATTCATGAAATCTCTGTTAAGTGATGGTTCAACAGCCCAAAGTTAGCAGCCTCATGTGTATTCATTGCTTTTATTTTCTCTGATCTGGAGTCCAGTTTGGGGTTGTTTACTCCATATCTTCTATTTTGGGTACTCTATTCTTTAAGAATTCTCATTTTTGTTTTTTACACAAGCTTCCATATGTTTGCTAAAAAATTGCTGCTCAATTCTGACTTCATGTAAGAAAAGCAGCTCAGTGGTTTAAACCCGCTGAGAATGCCTCAACCATAAGTGTTTAGAAAGCTATGTAAAATCCATTCAAATTTTTATTGTTCCTTTAATAGCCATGTCCCACACTGGCTGGTTAAAATATTTAAAAATGCTTCTGTTACCTCAATTAAAATTAATCAAATATTTTTCTCAGATCATAATTACTTTTGAGTAAATATATAATTTTTAAGATACAACAGCAAAAAATCAAAGAATGATGAAAAGATAGGTGAAAATAGAACTGTAAACCAGGCAAGAGAGTTCCTAAAAAACCAAATGCTTACTAATAAACTTCTGTTTATAGTAGTACTGTGTCAGACACTGAAAGTGATGCAAAACGTATAGTTTGTAGCAGTTTAGTAAATAGCTTAGTGACTAGATGGAAAGGCAGAAGATAGAACATAAAACAGCAATAAATGTAAGAATTCAATAAAATCCAAGTAGAAGTAGCTAAAACTATATGAATGTGAGAAAAGTTTTACCAGTGAAAGAGAAAGACTTTGTACTTGTAAAGAAGAGAGTACTAGAGTCATGGAAATCAAATACTCAGATTTTCAAAAGGGAGAAATATAAGGACAGTACATTTAAGCCAAATACAATTACTTCCTGCTTCTGAAGCCAAATACAATTACTTCCTGCTCTGTCTCTCTACCATGCTCAAGGAACCAAAATTGGACAGACACTCTGTCAGCAGCCATTTACAGTTCAGCATATCTGAGCTGCCCAAGTACTCATAGTTTCTAAGAATTTTAGCCAAGTTTGGTTTTGGTTTGAATTCTTCCTTGAGATAAATTTCAAACCATAGAAAAAGCAGAGCGATTTTGGCTTACCAGTAAGACAACGCAGATTATACTTTGTGGGACTCTTGGTTCTCTAGCCACGCTCAGCACAAAGGCCTTTGGCAGACACAGCCCCATTTCAAAAACCATTCTAATGGCTGTCATGACAGGGGAAACCCTTCCCTAGACCAATAGTACTGTTTTCAATTATGTAGGTCTTGCTATGATTTATTTAGTTCAAGACAAACAATCCTGGAAAGATTGACTCTCACTTTCATGAAAGATACCATATAGAGCAAACAGGCAGCTAAAAATTGCAGAATATTTTATGGAACAGACAAAATAAAATTATCCTGAAAAAACATATCAAAACAATATTTCATTATATCATTTTATGATATTTTAAAAATGGTAAAATAAATACAAGTTTATAAGAACTTTTATATTAATATCTTTAATGCTTTATTGTTATTGTCTAAAACTCAGTTGAGCCATTAAGACTCTCATTGCTGTAACAGTAGCTTTACATTCATTTGGTATTTATAATAATAGCTATCATTTATTCAGTACCTGTCTAATTTTAAATGCTTTACATATTTATTTTCATTTTGTTTTTAATTTTATGACTAAATATTGCTCATATTTTCTTGGTAAGGAGTTGGAGGCATAAAAATATTATGTAACTTTTCTAAGGTCACAAAGTTAGTAAGTCTTGGTGGCATTTAATAAGCATCATGGATTACATTACTGATGGCCAACTTTTTGTTTCCCTCCTTGTACTGTTACACTTTATATCCCTTTTCTGCTGAACTCAGGAGTATGCATGTGACTTACTTTGGACAACAAAATAACATGTCTTCACTGCTGAGCAGAAGTGATATGTGACTCTGCCAAGCAGAACTGCTGAGTCAGCATGTGGCTTGCCATGCTTCTTTTCTTTACCACAAGATCAGTAATGCCCCAGTTAGAGACAGCTTTTTACTTGGTGTAGAGCTTCCTTGGAGGAGAATAGCAATAACTCAGAATGAATTTGTAGTGTGAGTGAGAAATAAACTTCGTTGTTAGCCTCTAGTACATGGGAGTCATTTGTTGACACAGGGTATCCTTGCCTGACCTTGCCTCAAGTAGTTTCCTCAACAGAGTCAACAGGTAGAATTCACTGTGACCTAAATTAAAAGGCCTTTCCATGACCCTTATATTGATTCCTCCTGAGTTGTTCAACTACAAAAATCTGATATCCCCAACTTAATTAAAATCTTTTTGAGGGTAAATATAATGTGTTAAGTTTATAGTTTCATATTTCCCTGCACAAATAAAATTGATCTACTCAAAATATTTATGTGGCATCTGCTGTGAATGAATAAAATTTCATTCATTTACTTTTAGCAGCTTTACTTTTTTCATTTTTAATCTATGACCACACAATGGTATATAAATGCCACTTTCTCTACATGGCTTTAAGCATATTAAGTACCATATCTATTTACTTAACTTCCCAAGGTGCTTGGAAGACAGTAAACTACTCTTGAATTGAAATAGACAGAACCTTTGGAATAGGATTGTAAAATATCATTTTGTAATGTTTTGCAACTTTAAAAAATCTAGTATGTCTATGGACTTCCTATAAAATTAATGCCTACTCAATTCTGATTTGATTATTACCACTTCTATATTTCTGAATCTACATTTCTCTTTTAGGTTTTAGACTAAACAGGCTTTTCTTCTAGTGGTGGGCCTAAAGAAAAATGGGCATTTCTCCAGTTAATTTTCTTATTCTTGTAGCTATATTTTAAAAAATATCTTGAGTTCCATCTTAATAAAAAATCTTTAATCAGTAAACATTTAAGTTATCTCTCAAGTAGCTGTTAATATTTGTACAATAAACTTTGAGAAATTTCAGAACAGTTTTAGATTTACAGAAAAATGACATACTACAGAGATCCCATATACCACACACATCTTCCCCATTATTAAAATCTTACATTTTTTAGTGTACTTGCTACAATTAATGAACTAATACTGATGCATTATCATTATTGACAAAAGTCTATAATTTATTGAGATTTCCTTAATTTTGCCTAATTTCCTTATCCTGTTCCAGGATTCCATCAGTATGTCATATTACATTTAGTAATCATATCTTCTTAGGATCCTCTTTGCTGTGACAGTTTCTTAGACTAACCTAGATTTTAATGGCTTTGACGATTTTCAGTAGTACTAGTCAGCTTTTTTGCAGGATGTTCTTCTGTTAAGATATGTCTGATCCTTTTTTTTTTTTTTTTTTTTTTTTCTTATCATTAGCCTGGATTTATGGGTATTGGAGAGGAAGTCCTCAGAAGTAAAGTGTCATTTCATCATATCATATGAAGAGCATGTACTATCACTATGATTGATAGTTTATCAGGCTTCCCCACTGCAAAGCTAATTTTTTCTCCCCTTAGTGTTGTACTCTTTCCACATTGTATTGTAATTGTCTACACATCGCCTATGCTTAAGGAGTGATGAGTCATGCTTTACCTCGTTGATGGCAAAGTATCACATAAATTATTTGGAAATCTTCTGTATGGAGTTGTATCTTTTCTCCTCAATTTATTCAACCACTTCTTTATCAATATGACTCATGGATTATTATTTTAAAACTTGGGTTATAAACCAATACTACCGTCTTTGTTGTTCAGATTGTTCCATCTTTAGACAATGAAAAGTTTCTCAGTTGACTCTTGTGTTTGACATATCCTCATCATTGTATCATTTCTTCTGTTTCTTTATTTTTTTAAAATAATCTCTTATTTTCAGATGCTACATGATGCTCCAAACTCATCTCATATATTTCCCTCCCAAAACCTAGAAACAGCCTATTTTCCAAAGAGCAGATTTGTTTCTTTTTTTCTGATCACCACGAGGGAGAGTTCCTGTTGCTCCACATCCTCAACAGCAATTTTCAGCATTTTGAATTTTAACAAAATATTATTATAAAACATGGAAGTTTTAATTAAGAAATGACAAATATCATTAAGAATAGCCAATGTCCTGACATTTTATATTTTTTCTTCTGAGATTTGTTAATCCAAGTAAGTTGCCTCAAAGTCAATTTCAGAACATTTTAACATTCATTACTACGATAAACTCAACACATTATTATCACTGTACTTGAATGTAAGTTTTACTATAAAAAAGTGAAAACCAAAGTTACAGCTAGTAAAGGAATTGTGTTAGCATACAGTATCTATAGGTTTTAAAACAAATTTAACACAGAACATAATTCACAGTCTATCACATGATCAACACAATAAAATTCACATTTGGCTAAATTTTAAATCTCAGTAGAGAAATCTATTGTCCATTAAATTTAATAATAATAGTGTCATGTATTTTACAATTATTTATAATTTACAGAACATTTGTATTCATCAGTTATTAATATGACAATAACTTTGATATTAATACTTTTTACATTTTTAAATAAATATTTTTCCTATGTATATTTTTTGAGATGGAGTTTCACTCTTGTTTCCCAGGCTGGAGCGGAATGGTGTGATCTTGGCTCACCAGAACCTCCATCTCCTGAGTTCAAGTGATTCTCCTGCCTCAGCCTCCTGAATAGCTGGGATTACAGGCATGCACCACTAAGCCTGGCTAATTATCTACTTAAAGAAATGTTACCTTCTATTTCTTAACATAAGAATTTTTAAAAAAATTTGATTTTCTTATTTTCATCTGTCAAAAGTGTTTGATTGTCTATAAAGTAATGTGGAATATTAGAGAAACAGGACTATTTATTTCAATAGGAAAATGTCTACACCTTGTGGATTTCAGGTTATTCACCTGAAAAATTGTTGATGCTGCAAGTTTGCATCTATAGGCATGAAAATCACAATATGGGTAATCAGAAGGTTCTGTTAAATAATTTTCATCATTTTATGTACATTGTGAAAAACTCGGGGAGCAGGATAGTAAATCCCTTCATCATAGGACAAACAGATTATTTTTCCTCCACAAAATTAACTCAGCGAAAGATAATGTATAAAGTTTCCTGGCATTAATAACCCATATATAGAGCCAAATTAGTAGGTGATCAAAAAGAGCATCCTTACATAAGTAAAACAAATTTTTAAAAGTATCATGTATGGAAAATTAGCTTTGTGTAGCATATATATATATATATATAAATTAAGAAAGAGAAAATCATTTTGCAAATTTGTCTTTATAAAAAAACACAAAAATATGTTTAATGAAAACATATATATAAACACACACACAGGAAAGAGAAAAAATACATGGAAACTAAAAAAAGTTGCATGTAAAGATCTCATTACAAATTAGTGAAAATATACATACTTCTTATTCTTTAGGAAAATACTTTGTTAAACACACTGGTACTGGATTTATAACAATTAGTATGGTTAAGAAGTAGCATTAAAATGATAATTCTCAACCAAAGATTGTATGTCAACCTAAAATGTACCTTACTTTAGTTTTTGTTTGTGTCTTAAAGTTGAAGTTCATACAAATGCTGAAAAGATAGTGGCCCTATCTGACTTTCATCCTGAATTTGTCTATAGTATTGCTATAAATATTAAATAGAAACTTAGAAAAATCACACTTTTATATATTCCTAATTGCCTTGGCTCTAGGTCATATTAATTCACAATTATGAAGTATCAAAAAAGTTAAAACTAACATGAAAATGCCTGGACAATTATGTACTTTACAATGAGAAAAATGTTTCTGTATTGTGACCTATGTATGCTGACATATATTCTACACAAAGAAAAGTTTTCATGTTTTATGAGCAAAATTCACTTAGGCAGAATAGATACATTCATCTGCAAACCCCAGCTTGATTAAATATATAACTATGGTGCTTCCAACGGTCTTTCGTTTGAGACCCCGTATCTAAGAAAAATGTAACTATGAAATGCTGTTTAAATGTTTAAACTGTCTACTTTAAAACCACATTACTGTAGTTTGCTAATAACCCTTCTATATTATGCTGATCTGTAACTTTTAAAGCCACATTTTTAACTCAAGTAGTTGGCATAGCTTCTATTGCAATGAATTTATTCTGGGAAGTCTGACTGCCATGATTAGTGGTTTGACTCCAGTATTTCAAACATACTGCACTAAGTTCCCACTGATGTACTTGTGGTTTCACATATACCAAAGAATATTCTATGATGAGTGCTGGATGGAAAAGATTGTTCATCTGACAATAATCTTTCTAGCCACATAGACATACCACAATCTCTATCAGTAATCTTAAATTTCGGCAGTCATAGATAAACACTATTCTTGCCAATATATATTCATTATTTATACAATTTTCCTTTGATGACTTTTCCTTTAGGAATTGAAATTTTTAAAGAATGTGTGTCTAAATTGTTTTCAGAATGAATGCTCCAAGCTGTTTTAATATTTGGCTTAGAGCAAATTCAAAATCACATTTCTAAAAACTTCAGTTCTGTGTGTATACTTACGGAGAGAGAGAGAGGCTTCTCACTGGAAAGGGAGCATAGCCCCAGAGAAGAAGTAAGCAGGGTGCAGACATTTCAATTGCCCCTTCAGAGTATGTGCAGTTGAAGCACTTAAAAGGATTAGTAAAGGACAATTACTTGTTTTTTCTTCCACTGTATACCCACTGGGGAGCATAGACTCCAGTTGGCACAAAAGGATCGCATCAGAGAATTCTTTTAACATAAAGCATCTGTCTTAAGTATTAAAAATGTGACTTCAGTTTCCCCTCTTGAATACCATCACAGCTGACCTTTTCAAACAGAACTGAAGTTTCTCTCTGCTTTAAATTGCTCATTCTCATGAAGAACAATGATGAATTAATGCATTTATTTTAATCTTGGTTGGCCTTTCTTAAGAGCAAGCACATTCCCAAATAACTCTCTCGTTCTTTAAATCCTAGTTACATTGTTTCATATTACTACCCAAAATGAATTCATTATTATAATTTTCCTGCTAATTCTTAAAGGAAAAGATCACTGGTATTTGACGCAAGTTATTTATATGAAATAAAAATACTATTTTATTGAACAGACTAATAAAAATCAAAATGGTAAAACACAGTTTTTCTTTATTATTCCATTTGTTTTGTTTGTTGTTGGACAATTTTTGTGCATAGCATTTTTGAACACTTTTGTCCAATTTTCCTTTGATTTTCGAATTTTTAGTAGGGGAACAGTGCGGGAAACAATCTGGTTTTGATGGAATCTCAAATTTTTGTGAGTGTGTGTGTTCTAAATAAACTCAACTAGGTCATATGACTCATGTGCTTTCCATGGTCTCATTGACTTTATTTTCTGTCTAGAAACTATTTAATAAATCTTATTTGATCAGATGGATATTCTTTACTGCTTCTTTAACAAAACAAAGTTGAACTGTTTGTTAAGTACTGTTTTAGGTTTCTTTCTTTTTGTAAATTATTTTCTAAAAAGTTGAAGAGTTTTGATCAATTTGCATAACATAATAAATACTTGAGCCCTTTGTGGTTTTCAGGGCCAGCTGTTTTCTGTAGCTATAGCTCTATGATTAAGGATTAAGGGATGCAAAATGATGAGAAATGCACAGGGCAATGCTGCCTTTGGAAGATTTAACACCATGCTGAGGACTTTTATATTCTCTGCATTTCCCTTCCCTTTACAGGTAAAATAAACAAGAAAACTACCAAAAAGGCCATTCAAAGAGTATAACTCAACATGTCAAAGGCAAGTTTTATTTGAATCTATTTCAAGAAAGTATTCTAATATTCATATTCACACACATTACAAAACCTAAGCATATACATGCAAGTTCCTGAGAAATCCCAGTATAGGACAACTTCTCTGTGAATCTAAATATTTCTATCCATGTGAGTACATGTAAGAATACTTGTATTTTGGTGTTTCAATGTAGTATTATCTTGTATGTTTCAGCTTTTTTTTTTTTTTTTGCTGGCATTTTCAAGGTTTAATATTCACTTGGAAAGAGGGGGAGCCTTGGAATTCTTTTGAGACATGCCTTATTCATCTTGAAGTCATCCTGAAAATGTGGCAGGCCATTAATACTTTTGTAGAGAAACACAGGCTCCATTTTTCCAGTGTAAATATATGCTGAGGTCTGTCTTTAAATGTGTACCTAGGAGTAAGAAAAGTTGAGAAAAGAGAGAACGATACTTTTGCCCTGCATTCAACTTTGAGTGTTATGAAGAGAAATAGTTTACATAAAATATTTCTACAATAAGGAGATTCAAAGGCTTGAACATTTTTGTGATCGCTCCTGTCCTTTTTTTCAAGACTATTATTATCTTTGATTCTGAGCCAGATACACTATTTACTTAGAAGCCATTGATTCGATATTTATTTACAACTAGTAGGCAAGTTAAAGAATGTAAAATACATGATTCTTCTGATAATTGTTTTTTAAATCTTAGGTTTATTTGGGGGAATTTCTTCCTTTTTCTTTATGCCAAGAATGGCTAATGCTTGTGAATGCCAAGGGACATAAAACCCCATTACATGAATTTCCCAAAGTCAAAGAATGCCGAATTAATGCTGTAAGTAAAGCTGTGACATCAAAGCATAGAGTGCTACAATTTAGTTCAACAGTTCCCTGTAGATCTGGCTTTGTTCATTGTAAGTAATCTTTTAAAAAGTTACTTAAAAATTCAAGAGCTGTATGGTTTAGAAATTTAGAAACTCAAGTGATTTCAAGGAAGGAATATTTGTTTTTCTAATTGCCATTGGTGGCTGGAAGTCATGAAACAGTAACCAGCTTATTTTTAGCAATTTTTCTGTTTAATTCCTTTTATGTAGAAAAGACAACTGCAGGCATTATGAGGAAACTAGGGGAGATTAAAGAGAAATCACTGTAGAAACAACTTTTCAGATAACTGCATCATTCTTAGTACTCCCTGGTCCGAAAATGGTTCAACTTGTCTGAAAAATGAAGAGGTCAAATATGTACACACAGCCACTTTGCCAAGTGTGGGTAAGTTGATATCTATGAAGATTTATGAGTATCCCCTCACTACCTGTCTCCTCCATTCCTTGTACTGTCTAGCCTGACTCAAGTTTATTTTTCTTTAGTTAAAGCAGCTACTAAGAATAACATAAATAAAGAACTGAATAGTTAAATGGAGTGTGTATGTATGTGAGAAAGGAGAGATTAGCATTCAATTAAAATGTACCAAAATGTATCTGTATATACTTCTGACACACAACTGCCTATTTACCTAATGATACTGATACTAAACAACTGATTTTGAAAAGTATATAAAAATAAAAATAGGCACAACATATTGGTAAATAATAACAATTTTAACTGGGTTCTAGAATTATATGATCTTTTCCAAGCATGGTCCAGCCATAAAATTATTTTATTTTTTCCCTTCAAAATGTAGCCAAGAAACAAACATCTATCTTTGCTTTCTCTGCAGGAAAGAACCAGTGTCTGGATTAGTTCCAAGCCATCCAGACAGCTATTTCAACTGGAACAAGTGACCTTTGGAACAGACTAGAACATAACAGCCCGGCCAGACAGAGGGGAGGGAGTAGGCAGTTGGGAAGGACCCCAACATGTTCTTCTGAAAGCTCATTTGAAATAAGAGGACAATAAAAAGTTAAGGACAGAAATATGAACTTAAAAATATGTCAAACCAGTAAAACCTGTGTGACCACAATACGGGATTCAAGAAAAGTTAGAGTTTTTAGCTGTCATTCTTTCATATACACGCTATATATATATCTAACCCCGTGAGCACGGGCCCTGTCCCTTAATTACATAACATTCATGTTTGAATCGTCATAGCCTCTTTGACACTAAGTAACCATTATTATTTTTTTTTCCTCTATCAATTGGGCCAGACTTCCTTAGTCTATGATTCTATGGTGATTGTTAGACAAACTTCAATAATTACTAAGAGATTTATTTAGCAAATTATTGCTACAATAGAAGTTAAAATAATAATAAATATTTTATTGGAAATTAGATAATGGTTATCTTCTCCCAACATTTATTTGAAGGCATGCTGTTCTTTTCTAAGAGAACATAAAACATTTAAGTTCACATCATTAGCAAGAAGCATCTAAATAAATATGCAATCTTTTAATGAATGCTTTTGGACAAAGTGTTGTACTTGGTAACAAAGAGGAAGGATGTCAAGGCAATACTTTCTTCAAAATGGTTGAAAAATGGAGAGCAAAGCTTTTTAAAAAATGTTTTATTAAAAATACAAAAAGAAAGATGTTTCTTAGACAATATCTTACTGATTTTACAAAATATACTATCATAAGTTGATTATGTCCAAGGTACTAAGAAAATATGAGATTTCAGAGTGTTCTTTCTTGGAGAACTTTGTTATTCCAGCAGGTACTGGAAAATATTTTTAAGAAGACAACTTCTATAGCTTCTAATCAGGCCTTCTTGAATGAAAACATAAACCTTTAAAAGTCTTAATGAATATTCCAAGGTGTCTATAGAATTGCTTGAAAACTAGAAGATTTGGTTCAATGAACTTGGCATGTAGATCTGAATGAATGCCAAAAATATAGCTAAGGTAAAGAAAATAAATTTTTACAAAATTTGTGTTACATAGTCTTGGTGGTACTATTAACTGACAAAAAACACAATGTTAATGATACAGAAATAAGAAATTTGGTTATTTCAATTTATCACGTAATGTCAGAAAAATGGAAAGTGAGTCTTTAATCTCAACTACTTCTTAAGTATGCCATTAGAATTGGCATAGTATTGATTAGAAGTATTGATTAGAAGCTAAGAAGTAGAGCAGAACAAAATGAATCCAGAGAAAGACAATACTGTCTGCTACTTACATAATATTCGTATTTCTTAAACTGTATTTTGAAAGCAAGAAAATAGACCATGAATGATTTTAGGAGGTTGTGTTCTTGCTAGATTAAGAAAATCCTACTTGGAATTCTAGAGAAATTATGCTTTTGGGGAAGGAGTTTCATTAGTGGATTATCACGGACCTTAACAACAAAAGATCAAAACATGAAATAAATGTACAAGAATTAAAGTTTGTGTCAAATTTGTGAGATGGACATTAGAGGGGGGAGATTTTAAATATTTGTCTGAAGTTATATAGGAAGAAGACACTTTCTGCATGAGACACAGGGGTCCAAGGGCAATTCCAACTGTGACCATCACATTTATGAGCTCCCTATAAAGGGTGTAGTTTAGGTGGAGTCTGAAATTCAGTTGTCAAAAATGACTCCAAGATTCTTCAAGTAATTTAACAGAGGATGAAGCCCAAAATCATGAGTAAATATTGAATCTGGAAGTATATGTGGAAACATTGGAATAGAAAAACATTAACAGCCAGTTTTTTCAGGGTTATGCTAAGTAACATAAAAACGAATAAAAAAAATCAGTATTTAGAAATGCAACATATTATCTATGAGAAATCCTACTGAAAATACATTCCCATAATATTATTCATTTTTTTTAAGAAAAATCCAAATCCAAATAAAAGAACAAAAAGAGATGAAGAAAATTTTTGCCATTGGGCTATTCTGATAAACTTCACACTGGATGTCTGATAGCTGACATCAGCCAGTACGAGGTACCCAGACTTAAACATACTTAAATATAAGTGTTCCTGGGGAAGTTTTTGGTTCACACAGTGTTGTAATACATATTGGCTTTTATTCATTAACTTATATGCTTCTCATACTTTTACTTTATGACAATAAACTGACTGAAATCAGGGATCCTGTCAATTTAACGCTACCTGCTAACACATGTTAGCAAACTTGCTAGATGTTTTCTTACCCCATAAAGTACATGTTATTCATATAAAGTGAGTAATAAATGAATTTTATGGAATGAATTGATGAATTGTTCCTTGGTGTTCGAAGGCTGTGCATGTGAGTCCCGTGTCCATAAAATACTTAACATCGTGTTTTAAATTGATTCAAAACTTCTTCATGATTATACTCTTAGTCATAATCCGCATCCTATTATCAAGTTCCACCTTTATAAAACTGTTGGCCAAGACACCCTTTGCATTACTGCTAAGTTAAAAAAAGCCTCCAGTTATGAAATTGATATTTACATAATACAGTTTTTGCACCAGATGCTTCTGGTAAAAGGAAGCAAATCATGACCTCTCTCACCAGCAGGATCAGTCCACTGTTTTCACAACTGAATGACATTTGCTCATAAAGCTAAAATGTGTGTGGGCTGCAAGAAATGAAGTTAAAGGTAAAGCCCTTTATTTCTTCTTTGCCTTTCTCTCTGACTCTCTCCCTTTCTTTTAGCTCCATTTATGATCAAGAAAATCTGTTACATAATTAGCTTCAGAATGTGTCTATATTAATTACAGATTATTTAACAAATGAATTATGCAATTTAATTTATTTAAAATCATTTATTTTCAGGAAAACCAAACATATCATTGAGTTTACATAGAAATACAATTTTCAACCAGATCTTCATAAAAACGCACTGGAGAAATAAATGTTCATAATTAATGACCAATTATGTACTATTTCATCATGCCAGTAGCAGAGTTGATTACCATTAAAAATTGGTAAAGTAACAGATCTTAAATGTGCAAATACCATCTCAGTACTCTATTGTGTTACCATTGATAATAAATGGCCACTAAATATATACCTATTACATAAATCTTTTTAAAGTACAATAAAAATACAAATTCTATCTGTTAAAAAAAGCCACTTATATGGCTTCTAAACATCCTCATTATACAAATTCCAAAATACTATCTGACAAACAAAATTATAAAGACTCTTCCTTATGAAACATATATTGTCCTCTAATTAAGGTACAACTTAGCAGATAAAAGAAACTAAACAAGAAGGCTCATATATACCATATAACATTAAGGAAAAACAGACAAATATATATTGCATAAGCATATTTGATTTCTTTTCCTAGTGAAAATGTACCTTTAACACTTGAAGAAAATTCCCGTGAGTAAATGATAAACCTATTTTTGAGGGTTACCCCTAATTTAAGTCACATTTTCATTAATTTAATTTATTTATCTTATAATGTGATGAACCAAGTTAGAAATTTTGATCATAAATTTTTGCTTTACTGAGTACAAATTAGTCTGTTATGTAATGGGTAAAGGTATAGAAAACAAATATTTTTAAAAGTCTAAGTTCATCAGCACATCAAGAATGAAATGCAGGAGAATTTTATTGCTCATGTTCAAGACTAAACTGAGCAGTAACGAGGGTTTTTTAAAATGAGATTTTTGACTTTAACCAAACAAATACAAATTGAATTTACCAAATAATATTGATAAGTCATATAGAATGGGTGTCACAGATTTTAAAGTATCAAAACCAATGGGGCATCACAAAATAAACTTTGGTGAAAAATATCTTCATCAAAGAAGAAAATATGAGAAGAGTAGTCCTTATGTAGTGAGAAGAAATATATTTGGTAAAGTAAATATGGATAATAGACACTGAATCTATAGATAGCATATATTCCAAATGTTTTTTAGGGAATATCAAATCAGATGATGCTTAGATGTTATAGTAATATAACTTATCTCATTTGGAATGAAATTTAAAGTTTTTTTAATAAATAGCAAATTTTCATTTTTTCATTATCTTTGTAAAACAAATTAAATATTTAGAGTATAACTGATCATAACTAACATCACCTTGCATTTACTAATAAATACTCTAAATACATTCGGTTTATTATTGGAATTTATATCCTTATAATTTTACCTGCTAGAAATTAGTGACCTTGTGGCATTATGTTTAAAGTTTACATTTTCCCAGTGATGTGAACAGTATTTATACATAAAATGACATCTGTCTAATGAATAGTAACATGTTTGTTGGTTTGAAAACAGACCATGTTTAGTTTGGCATTGGCATATCTCTTCAGAATTTAAAAAGTTATCTTTAAGGTATGGCTTTTGGGAAATCATTAATAAACCAGCAATCTGGAAAATGAATACAAGTTTCAAGATGCTAACTAAATAGAACTCAGACACAAGGCAGGTATTTGTATAATACGTCTTTCAATTACAAATTCATATACAGTAGAAACAGAAAGGAACATAAAAGTATGATCTACTTTATAGTAAGTTGTTTTTAAAATAAAAATTATAGATCAATAGTGAAGGTGAGGAAATTTAACTGAAAAAATTTTCAAAATATTAAAATATTCAAAAACATATTGGCACATGAGTAATACCTATCTTAAAGTAATAATAAATGACATGTGTATAGAAACACATTTAACATGAATCAGGATTTCTTGTTCTTGATGTCAGCACCTACTGTCTAATGGGTCGAGACAAAATACTGTGCCTTCAAGAGTTAGTCCCATTTTGAACCCCTCCTGTAAAACAGAATAAAATCATTAATATCCAAAATGCTCACAGCAAAATAAAATAAAATAAAATCAGTGAATAAAAAAGACTACGCACTGAAGTTGAAATATTCATGCTTTGATCAACTAATAATAACTATATGTAAAATGTTGACTTGTTGAATTTTTATATAGGTGTATAAGCACTGGTAGTTCTTTCAGACCCATTAACACTTTAATGTTTTAAATATATGTGAGGTTAGCATGCATGAGAGACAGAAGAAAATACATAAAATTAAGACACAGGTTTCTTTTTCAGAAAAGGTTAGTTACTACATCATTCTATCGCAAATGAAATCTGTTAGCTTTAAAAATTATTATTAATTTAAATATTATTAGGATAGTTAGACTTCAAATTGATGAGAGGTTCAAGATATCCTGATGATTTTCACCTTTTCTTCCCGGTTAGCACTGACCAGAGCCTTGGTAAAATACTTCTTTTAAATGGAATGCCATATCCTCTGTGGAACATACAACTGCAGATTATTTTGCCATGGAGAAAACTTCCCCTACTAGCCTTGCTGTCGCTTGTAGCAGACTGGCTTCTTTGACTCCTACTCTCCCTTGCATATTTTAGAAGTTAAGTTGTCTTTGATTTATTGAGTGTAAGAACACAATTGCTATGAAAGTGTTTTTCCACCAAGATTTTGAGTTAAAAGTTAATGGCAAAGGAGTCTGTCCTTCTCCACTCCAATCTCTCTATTGTTTTAATTGCATAATATAATTGAACTGCGGGTCATCTCTTCTTACCACCTTTCCTCATTCCTACCCTTTCTTGTAAATCTCTACACATGGGCCTACAAAAAGATGAAAAGCACAGACTTGCACTGATGGATGAAAGTGGAGGTTACATTGTAAATCTCCTTGTAGAAGCAAATGTGGTAGTGCTCTCTATATACTCTACCTTTTTTTTTTCTTACTAACAGAACTGAAATGTTTCAGAAAGGTAATTTGTAATTTCGAGTGGCCATGTGACACATTATTGGCAAATAATATGCAGATAGCAGTGTATTCGTAAAGAAAAGAAAATGCCTCTTAAAGGTAACCATTGGTTTTCACCTCTGCTTTGGGTGTTTTATTCAATTAGACTGACTATATTTACTTGTATGTTAGCTAATTGTGTATCTTTTTGCATCTCCCCAAATTACTTTTATTTAGAATAGTTATGTAAATGTTCTTATCTTTCTCTAAATCCAGTGTAAACATCATCATATGGAGGAGGAAGGCAGTTACAAAGCTGTAAGCCACACTTTGTTATTAATGTTCAAAGAATATTCTTCATTATGTTTATAGCACAGAGACTACTACTATACAGCAATATAGTGATGTAATCATTGTGAAAGTTTTTCAGAAGTCTTTCCAGTACTTGGAATACAATCTTTATTTAGTTGAGTAAATATGAGAGTACTTATCATTATTTTTTAAAAATCTGTTCTTATCACAAAATACATTTTGTCATATTTATTTATATTTCTCAAACAGCCAGCAAATACTTAGAAAAATAAATACTTCATAATACTGTAAGTAAACTTTTCTTTAAAATTATTTTATTTGGATATCTGAAGATTTGTGTATTATGTCATCTTCTGGTATACTATAAATGGTAGAGAGATGATACATTGATAGACAGATAATGACAGATAGAAAGAGTGTGGAAATGTTTGATACCATATGGTACTTTTAAATTGTATCAGTTCATTCTGCTAGTAAACCAGTATCACTTCAATTACACTGAAAATACTATTTGTCAACGTGTTATCAATATTGGAAAAGCAGAATAGCAGTCAAAGTAAAATAGAGGTTAATTACTATTTTAATAATAAAGTGTTAGTATATGACTTACGATAATATCTATCACTATATTGACTTTTTAGGGATTCTTACATATTATAAGGTTTGTTGATTTTCTTTTTTCCTAAGATAAAATTTCCCACACATTTCCTGTCTTCTTCGTAAGTCCCATTTTGCAAATCACAATTTAATAAACTCCAAATCATTCCATATCCTCTTGAGCTTCAAACCTCTTAATAAAAATGATACTTTATTTATGCAGTGATGGGAATTACCATAAGCTAATGTCACACAAAAGAATGATTAATTAAAATATTATTCACCTTATGAGTTTTATATGTAGTATTTTTATGAATTTTCTTATTTTGAAATAGAAAAGCATATCAAGGAAGGAAAAACCACTGCACTTTGAGGTATGTCTTTTTTTCTATCTATAGAATTTTAAAAATGATTTTAATGATAACATGAATATCTATATATTTATGCCATATAGTTTTCTTATGTAAGTAATTTATTACATATATAGTTTTCCATCTTCCTCTTTTCATCTTTGCAGACCTTGATTATTCTAAATTCCCACAAAACTAATTTATTATGACTATATAAAATGCTATTAATTTTTACAATGATTGCTTCCCAGCATTTTAAAATTATGAATAATGTTGACTAGGTATTTTTATTCATAGAGATTGAACACATTTATAATTACCTTTTCTTCAGAATAGATTGCTTTAAAGTTTTGATATCAAATAGAAATAAAAGTATTAATAACAAGTTACTCTTTAAAGAGATTGCTAGGCCATAGTTACCTCTGAACTAACTCTGGCCTGCCAACAATTTACAGTACTTGTTTTATTACACTTTCATTTGTATTGATTGATTATTAGTTTAAAAAATAATCTGCTAGATTAAAATGGCATTACAGTTCTTTATTTGATTTGTATGTTTACTTTGATTAGACAGAACATGTCTACATATGTGTAAGCCACTGGTGGTCTTCTTTGGTGAAGCTTTTTTATTTATCTGTTGATTCTTTAGTTTCCTAGTCATTTGTCTAATTGCTTTAATTACATATATGTAATGTATTTATATATTTTTAGACAGTAAATGTCAAAAAATTGGATACTATATGTCTATATTTTTCTTTTTCTTATAAAATTTTCTTATCAATTCAAAAGTCTGATGAATATTCAGTAATATTTTAAACATCTTAAAATGTTGATTACTTCTGAAATTTATCTCGGCATTTGCTGTAAGTTTCAGCAGTACGTTGATCTTCTCCCAGAGTACTAGCCAGCTGACTTAACACCACTTGTACGTGATTTTTTCATCCTTTACGAACTTGCCATGCTTGTTTTTTAATGTATTAAATTATTATAGCTTACATGTTACAGTGTGGCCTATCAATACTATTCCACTTAGCTTCCTGTTGGTAACATGTGCTGGACAGTTTAAATTATGTCAAATCAAATAGCTACATTATTGATTTCAAATAAATGTTTAATTTTCTAACTGCTTATACTGAAATATGGTTTAACATTTCTGCATAAATGCTTACATGCATGAGACATTTCTGTGATTTCAAACTTAATAATTCAATTCTCTTAAAAGTAGCTTAGTCACAATACTCTAAATGAAAGATGAAAACTAAATGTCTCACTAAGCTTATTAACTCAATATGGTATTCACAATCCACTGCACTATATTAAGTTTTTATAGGATATGCAAAGATATAGTAGCTACATGTGTGCATTAGATTCATTAGGCTAGCAAGATTAATAATAAAAGCCATCATAGAGTTTAGATGAAGAAAATATTATTTTACTTTTGTTAAAGTGACCTTGCCACTAAATCTTGGACTAAAAGAAACAATCATGGCCAGGTATGGTGGCTCACGCCTGTGGTCCCAGCACTTTTGAGGCCTAAGTGGGTAGATGGCTTGAGCCCAGCAGTTCAAGCACAGTCTGGGCAACATGATGAAACCCTATTTTTAACAAAAAATACAAAAATTAGCCATGCGTGGTAGTGCATACTTCTAGTCCCAGCTACTCAGGAGGCTGAGGAGGGAGGATTGCTTGAGCCTGGGCAGTGGAGATTGCAGTGAGCCAAGATCACGCCACTGCACTCCAGCTTGGGTGGGGCGATAGAGTGAGATTCTGCCTCAAAGAAAAGAAAAGAAAAGAGAAAAGAAAAGAAAGAAAAAACAATAAAGTGAACAATGCAATAGTGACTAAGTCATTGAAAAATAATCTTAAAATATGGTTTATGAAATCTCTTTAAACATAACTATCAGATATACCCATATGAAGCTGTTGTTTGAATTTTTATTAAATAAAGCATGCAAATTTTAAGGTTTCAGCTTTAAAAATTTGTAAGTTGTTTAAAATTGTTATAAAAATAATATACCAACCATCTCTGGCGCTACCCACCATGAAAGCAGTAAAGAATTAAAAAAGACATTAAGAAAATATTAGAAACAGCAAAAGCAAAAACATCACAGTTTAACATTATTTGAGTGTCACATCACTCAATCATCCCAATACAGTGCGTCTCACACTTGGTTCCAACAAAATCTGGAAATAGAGGCTTATCCTTAAAACTCAATAAATTTTTTTTCCCAATTTTGGGAAAATCTAAAAAATTCATAGAAAAGTACTCTGTATTACCTGTGTAACCCTTGAGAATAAATACTACCACATAAATATTTCTTTGTTACTACAAAAGCATTAGTACCAGATAGTACATGTCCAATGCGTAAAACTAATGTAAAAGGAAAGGAATTGATTTCATCTGAAATACAGCATTCTTGCTAAATTATCATGCACCATTTGAAAGTTTCATAGTATTTGAAATATAGAAAAGAAGTAGGAAATCTGTGCCATCAAACAGTATACGTGTTGAAATCAATAGAAATTTTAAAAGGTGGTTTTAGTTTCAACCAAATAAGATCATCCATCCTCTACTAGGGTTGCAATTTGACTTTCATTTAATTTATAATTTATTGAATTCATAATTTTATAAAAACTATAAGAGAAGTTGTTTATAATATTTTTGTCAATATTTAAAAATTGTAAGTTAATACTAAGGATCTAAAATAATTTTTTATGTAAAAGGGGATTAAGAATCATTCAACTTGAGAAACACTGTTTCAACAGATTCTTTGACAACCTGAAGGCATATGTTAAGTAATTCAACTTTTAAATTCAGGCATGTTATTACATCTAGAACAATAATTAATTCATGTATTACACAGAAAATGAGATAGCTACACAGTTGCAGTCAAAAATGAGTAAAAGGGCATTTAAATTAACTTTCTAAGAAGGATTGTAATTATCAGTGATAGATCAGAGTTCACCTATAATTGTTTTTTCTAGGAAGTGAGGCATTGAGAATGAATGTATTAAGCCAAGACTAATAAACAAAAATACCTCATTCTCCTTACTTTAGTGTCTTCATTGTCTCTTCTCAATCAGCTTCATATAATTGGTGTCTGTCTGGATTCTACCATATATAAACTTTTTGATGAAAAATAGGATATAATAACTTCACCAAAATGTAAAGGGCAAATATAAAGAGAAGACTTTATTCTGGAGTTTATAAGACTATTTTTAAATCATGGCCCATAGTGCAAAGCATTTAAAACCAATTTCTGTAAACTGCAGACCAATTTAGAACAAAAAAGTAAAAGGAAGAGAAAGAAATGAAAACCCAACTGAACTACATTCCTAAAGAAGTTGTCACTGGGTGTCTGCTTTTTAAATAAAAGCCCAAAAGTTATGAACTACAGCTACAATGCTTCTTTTCAGAGAGAATAATTTCAATCTTACAAAGATTTTCCCTCATCTACCCATTTACAATTTTCAAATTCGTAATTGTTAAGACTGAGATCAAATCTTATAAATCTAATGCAATGACTTTTTAACTCTAGATTTCAAAACAATGAACCATTAGAATCCATGCCATTTTATATTAAAAAAAATGAACCATCTTATTGCCATTGTAAATTGAACCATTAAAAAAACCAACGACCTTATCCTTAGCAATTGTAGGAGTATTTTTAGGACTAACTGTACATTATTATTTTAAAGTAATTATTTTAAGTGAGTTTTTATAGTGAAAATAATTAAAGGAAACCATAATTTTGGTACATAACATTCTCTTTGTTCCATATCAAAATGAAATAAATCATTTGTGGGCCAGTCAGTCACAATAGTCACCTGCATCTCATCTAATTTTGATTGAATATCTGGAGGGAAATCTGCTGCTCCACAGTTAAATGGGTCAAAAGGTTCTGCTCCAAACAGGTCCCGTTCTAAAAGGAAGGAAATAATTTAGTAAATGAAATAACAAGTGAGCTGGAGTGAGTTAGATTTCAAAGGCAGGATTATATAAATGAATATTTACATGATCAAATGAACCACTAATCCACACTTACACTGTATGTGGGGCTTTCCTGAGCTTAGACAAGTTAAACATTAATAAGGAAGAAAAGACCCATTTTATGATATTAAAAAGTTTTATTATAAAGAATTATTATCTAGAGAGATTTCTGTGTTTTTAATGAAGATTTCTTACTATCAAATTCACCAAAGAGCTGATAATTAATATGTTACAACACCTATATTTTACTGAAGCAATTTAAATTTGCTAAAATTAATGCGCTACTCATTGAGGCTACCCTAATTCCATTGATTGATGCCTTGCAACACAATAGTTAAGCAATACGTAGGACTAAGTAGACTTGTAAGTAGCTCTACTCAAAGTTAATGTACTCTTATCTCCCCTTTTATCCAGAGAAAATTTTAAAGCACATTGTCTCATGTAGTATGAAATATCACCTTTCTAGATAGTCACAATGAGATAGTTTCTTTAAAAATGCCTCCTATCCCAGAAATACATTTCTTTTTTAAAAGCAGCAGGGATGCAGTGTCAAAAAAGCTTTCTGTACATATGTTCTAAAGTATGCACTACTTTTTTTATCACTAAAGAAGTATCAAAGTTGAAAGTGATGTTTGTAATTGATAGATTTGGGCCTATTACAGGATTTTTAAAATAAAACATTCTTCAGGAATTTCTTTCCTCCGAATCAATTCAAATGTATCCTTAATTGGAAAAACATTAAATTATATATGAAAATGGGTATTTATAACATATTCATACCTTCATTTTGCAGAGAACTTTACATTCTCTAAATTCAGTGCCATGTAAGAAATAATATTTATGCTACTTGATTTCTGCCATATCCTCTAAAATCACTCTGTGATTCTCATTGTGAAGGAGTCTTACTTTTCCAGTCTTCATGTTTTTTTTTTCCAGATTCTTGTATTAAACAAGTTAATAAATGTGAAATTTTTACAAGCTCCTTGTACTTGCAGGTATTGTATAAATAAGGGGAACATATAATTTTTCATCCAAATGCAGATACTTTTAAAAGTAAAAGGATCATTTTCAATAGTTACACTGGGTAAAAATCTATAAGCCAGGGCTATCCTAATAAAATGGGAATTTATTGTTACCTTATATATAACTGATGAGTATTACTATTGCTGTTATTTATTTTCTTCAGTTTAGTGTTGCTCAGGCAATCAATTGAAATTTAGCTTTCAAAGGATCTTTTCTTCAGAGAAATGTCCTGGTTTCCGCTACACCATAAGCATACTGAATAATGCTTTTCACCTAGTAGGTGTTTGTTAAAAAATGAATTAATGAAAGGGAAGATTTGGTCAAAAGGTTCTGCTTCAAACCCATCCCGTTGTAAAAGGAAGAAAAAAATTTAGTAAACAAAATGACAAGAAATGACTTGGAGGGACTCACTTATATAGATTATGTTTATATAATCTCTATTTCTCTGTCTATTAAACTTTGATACTCAGGAATATGTAGACATTGAAAAAGCTATCAAGGTGTTACTGGAGCACTCTGGTTATGCTTCAGCAAAGAGACTGGCCGTGTTTTACCCTTGCCCTAGAGATCTGTGGAACTTTGAACTCGAGAGAGATGATTTAGGGTATCTGGCAGAAGAAATTTCTGAGCAGCAAAGCATTCAAGATGTGACCTGGCTTTTTCTAAAAGCATACAGTCATATGCATTCACAAAGAGATAATATGAAATTGGAACTTATGTTTAAAAGGGAAGCAAAGCATAAAAGTTTGGAAGATATGCAGCCTGACTATGTGGTAGAAAAAGAAAACCCACTTTCTAAGGAGAAATTCAAGCCTGCTGCAGAAATTAGCATAAGTAAAAAGGAGCTGAATGGTAATAGCCAAGACAATGGGGAGGATGTCATCAGCACATATCAGACATCTACAGCAGCCCCTCCCATCAAAGGTCCAGAGGCCTAAGAGGAAAAAATTGTTTCATGGGCCAGGCCCAGGGCCCTGCTGCTTTGTGCAGCCTCAGGACTCGGTATCCTGCATCCCAGCCACTCCAGCTCTAGCTGTGGCTAAAAGGGGCCAAGATACAGCTCAAGCCATTGCTTCATGGGGTAAAAACCTTAAGCCTTGGTGGCTTCCATGTGGTGTTGGGTCTGCAGGTGCACAGAAGACAAGAGTTGAGCTTTGGGAGCCTCTGCCTAGATTTCAGAGGATGTATGGAAATGCCTGGATATTCAGGCAGAAGTCTGTGGCAGGAGCAGAGCCCTCATGGAGAACCTCTACTAGGGCAATGCAGAGGAGAAATGTAGGGTTAAAGCCTTCACACAGAGTCCCCACTAGGGCACTGTCTAGTGGAGCTGTGAGAAGAGGGCCACCGTCTTTCAGACCCCAGAATGGTAGATCCACCAACAGCTTGCACTGTGTGCCTGGCACTCAATGCCAGCCTGTGAAAACAGCCATTGGGGCTGTACCCTGCAAAGTCACAGAGGTGGAGCTGCCCAAGGTCTTGGGTCCCATCCCTTGCATTAGTGTGCCCTGGATGTGACACATGGAGTAAAATGAGATAATTTTGGAATTTTAAGACTTAATGACTGCCCCATTGGGTTTCAAACTTGCATGGGGCCTGTGGCTCCTTCGTTTTGCCAATTTCTCCAATTTGGAATGGAAATATTTACCCAATGCCTGTATCCTCATTGTATTTTGCAAGTAACTAACTTGTTTTTTATTTTACAGGCTCATAGGTGGAAGAGATTTGCCTTGCCTCAGATGAATCTTTGGACTTGGACTTTTGGGTTAATGCTGGAATAAGTTAAGACTTTGAGAGATTGTTGCAAAGGTATGATTGGTTTTGAAATGTGAAAAGACATGAAATTTGGGAGGGGCAAGGAGTGGAATGATATGGTTTGGGTCTGTGTCCCCACCCAAATCTCATCTCAAATTGTAATCCACACATGTTGAGGGAGGGGCCTGGTGGGAGGTGATTGGATCATGTGGGAAGTTTCCCCCCTACTGTTCTCATGATAGAGAGGGAGTTCTGACGACATCTGATGGTTTAAAAGTGGCAGTTTATCCTGCGCACACAGTCTCTTCTGCTGCCATATAAGATGTACCTTGCTTCTCCTTTATCTTCTGCTATGACGTTGAGTTTCCTGAGGCATCTCCATCCATGCAGAACTGTACTCTTCACTTATAAATTACCCAGCCTGAGGTAGCAACTTTATAGCAGTGTGAAAACTGACTGATACACTAGTGTTATTACCTTGTATTTACAAATTAGTCCTCTAAAATAAATTGAATACCTAACATGAGCAATGTATTTTAAGTTCCTTAGGGGAAATGAATATAATATGGGCCCTACCATGTACTAAAGTCTTAAGCTAAAACTTCAGAGTTATATTCACAATGATTTAATATAAGCTAGAGAGAATGCAATCAAGTAGAATGTGTAAAACCCTCTTTTCTTCAGTTTCCTTTTAGACATAGTGACTGATTCATGACCATTGAGAATTATGCTTTCAGTTTCTGTCACAAGGCACAGATGGATATGTATTACAGCCAAAATATTGAAAATGAGCATCTGTTAGGTGTTTTCTAATTAATCAAAAATAGACTTTAATGTTCCTTCCAGATATATAAAAGATAAAACAGAAAAGCAATGAATTTATAGCATTTTAGATAGGAAAGAACCCTTACAAAAGGTTAATAAATCCCAACATTCATATAATTCATATATTTTTTAACTAAAAAAGTCCATAAGCCCTATGAACAAACATATTTTAAGTAGCTCTATTAAACATGTAAAAAATCATTAATAAAATTACCACGAGCTGTTTTTAATAATTAAAGTAAAATATTAAAAATATAACCCAAAACAATGATATATAATTAAATATTTTCTATTATGAAGTAATACATCGAAACATAATTGTTCAAATAATGGGTAAAAGTTCCAAGTAGAGATGTCGTTAGTAGTGCAGTCTGAATTATAAAGTAAAATAGAATTAATGGAAATTTATACATATATAAAAATAATACTTCAATAATTGAAATTGTAAGTAAAGTTGTTAAGATATGTAATTTCCCACAAAGTCTTAATTATATATTTAAAATGTACACAACTATAACAAGAAACATTGATTTGTTGAGAAAGCTTACTAATCTCAGTAGATCTACTAGGTACTGGAGGTGGCTGTGTGCCATTGCGAGTAGGCATTGAAGACTGGTGTGATATTGGAGAAAATGGAATCATATCAAAGATGTCAGTGGAGGGCGACTGAGATGTCATACTGCCTGCCTGCAATGAAAATAAATGAATTAGGGTAGTATTTCATATAGACACATTGTAATGCTAAATATTTCACATGCATATAAAATATATGTAAACAGCAAATTCAGTTGAATCATAAGAATTTGCCATTTTGTAGATCGAAAATAGTTAAGTATTTGCAATTTCATGTGGTTCCACTAATTATGATAAATGCTCATTTAGAAGAAAGCAATAGAACATTTCTGCAAAAATGCTCTCAAAGATGATGGCAAAATGGTAACAATATTATTCCAGATGAATATAAAAGATACAGTGAATTTTTTGGATATATAGAAATGATTGCTACTTATAACAGAGAATTAGATATAGTAGAAACTATTCATATAAAAATATGATTTCAGTAAGATACTCTGCATAAGATAACATTTCAAACAGGAAAAATTAGACATAAGTGACTTGCCTTCTTAAATATAAACATTCAAATGCAATTGATTTTTTTGCATTCTCAAAAGTAGAGTATATTTTAGTTTGTATTTATAACAACAGTGGCAACCAACTGATATTCATTGCAGTACATTTTATTCTTGAAAGATTTCATCAAGTTTTCTGTAATAAATAGCTATCTTATAAAAACTAAATTAATAATCACCAATGTACTGCCCAAATCATTGAGTTTTCTGATACAGTCTGGGTCAGGACTAAATACATACAGGGAAAGATAAATGAAAACCTCATGAAAATATAGCTGAGAAGTAATATCAAAATTAGACATTCATCACTTTGTAAAACAGGGAACAATATGTATATACGTATAATCTCCTTTGAAAACCATCTCACTTGATCAGGGATAAAAGAAAGAGAATTTCCATTTTGGGGGAATAGTGATGAAAAATTTGCTTTTCCTATGAGAACTTGGACAGAGATTGCTTTGAGTGGTTCGTATTAAAATTAGAATTCTCAGAATACGTTTAATTTTCTGATTTACAGATAATGCAGGTGATGAAAAAATCAGGCTTACTGTGTGTAGAGTGATGGGTTTACTATTCAGCTAAAATAATTGTTAGTACATTATTTTTCGTGCAGGAAAATTGCTGTCATCCTCCTTTCTTTAACAATTTATTTATTGTATCCCCTCACCCTATTCCTGTTACTCAGCAATACTATTCCCCTAATTATCCCATTCCTGTATCCCCTCTCACTTCTATCTCTCTACTCTTTTTCATGATACAAAAATTCTAAAATCTTGGCTGTCATTAAAAGCAAAACAAACCAACCAAAAATTTATTTACTCTGTCCCTCTTTAATCTCCCAACTTCTATTTTCTTTTTCTTTTTCCTTTAAGGCTAAGCTCCTTGAAAGAGATACTACACTTTCTGTCCTAA
The DNA here is from genome assembly GCF_008728515.1 of Papio anubis. Lineage (NCBI taxonomy): Eukaryota > Metazoa > Chordata > Mammalia > Primates > Cercopithecidae > Papio > Papio anubis. The sequence goes on along the minus strand of NC_044985.1, from coordinate 72,316,608 downwards.
GATTTACTTCATTCTATCTTTAACTCTTATCAATCTAGATTTGCTCTTTTTGCACTGAACTCTGCTGAAATTGCTTTTACCAATGATCTAATTTCCCAATAGTGATATCTGATAAATCATTTGAAGTATCTGTATTACTTTATATTTTTGTAAATTTCTACACTGGCACCACCCTCTACTTGAAACTTTCTGGTATCAGGTAATCAAAGAAAACAAAAATGGCACACAAAGCCTCCAGATCACATCACATTGATTCAAGATACATCTAAATTTTTGATAACTTTATAAATAGCACATTTTGGCAGAATTTAAACAAAATAAGTTGGATAATAAAAAGAATTATCTGCTTAGCAAATTACATGCGGTCTTGGGATGCTGCTCTCACTGACTGGCTTGGGAAAGCCACATTTAGAAGGTGGTGGTATTAACAGTCCCAGTGATAGTCTGGAATCAGGTGAGTTGACAGGAGTGACAGACATGGAAGAAATATTGAGACAGGGAGATGAATCACCACTACTACGCCAGAAAGAGGATGAGCATCTCTGAAACCCGTGTTGCTCATGATCAGACATATCGTGCAGCAGCTGTAAAGGAATGACAGAAAGAGAAATATCCTAAGAGGAAAGGCATGGAGGAAAGGAAAAAGTATACTTGAAATTTATTTGTAAAATGGTGTTTTGTTAAGATGATAAGATCATTTCACAATAACTTTTCTAAAATTAAAACATAGAGTTGGTTTTCCTATGTGATAGTCCTTAGATTCTGCATTGCTTAATTTGATGTTTTTTTACTGAAATATTACATTTTTAGATATTTTAAATAGAATATTGTATTCATCACGACCTAAGAGGAAGGTAATGGAGAGAAAAACGAAGAAAGCCTGAAGATTTATTTTGGAGAGGGCTTCTGTAATGAAATGGGAAAAGGAAGGATAGTAATGAGAGAACAGTCACAGAACTAGGAATAAACTCTTCCAAATAAATTTATGGTTTTGTAGAATTTTCAAAAGAGCTCACAACATACATTTTATGTTTAATCCTCAAAACATTCTTTGAAGTATCAGTAGTAGTAATATTATGTCTTTATTACAATAAACACATGGGAATTAAGCTCCACAGATTCTTTGTGACTTACGACGGGAATTAAGGTCCACAGATTCTTTGTGACTTATTCTTATCTGAGGTAGAAAGCAGATTCAAAATTCAAAACAGTCTGATTCTAATCATCATGCCCTTTCTATAGTCATGAGGAGCTCCAAACTGTAAGACTTTTAGGGGGATGGGAAGAGGTGATTGTTAAGCATCTCAAATAAATCAGAGAGATAATAAATAACAAGCAAGCAGTGTAGTAGGTCTGAACATCAGTATGTGCATGACTTTTAGGGGCTATTTCCATTACAGCATGGAAAGCTACTGTTAAGAGCTGAGCTGGAGAGAGCTAAGCTGCCAGATGTCACAGCGGCCAATTAAACAGCAGCCAAAATGGAAGTAATAATTAAGTCTGTATTCATTTACTGCTATAGTATAAGCAAGAGGCCAGAGAGAAGGTGCCTGCTCTATCAATGCTCCATTTTCCCCACGGAATGGCATCGAGCAAGGGTCAGAAGTATCACTGCAGAAGTGAGCCTTTGTCTCATTACTTAGGGGCTTCTGCACAAAAGGTTCCTAAGGGTTTTTCTTTGGACAAGAGACAGTGGGAGGGAGAAGGGAATGGCTAGCAGTAGAAAAGTACTGAAAACTGAGACATAGTGGAGAAAAGTGGTCTCCAAGTCCCTTGAATAAGGTGGTCTCAGGAGAGGCACCTAAGGCCCTCTAAAAGGAGGCCCCTGAGTGGAGTTGCCTGGGCTATAAATGTAGATATGCACAAGAGCATGGCTGGCCAGGGGACCTGAGTACTAGATTCAATTCCTCCAAACTGTGCACCAAATACAATGTGATGAGGGCACCTTTCTCCCACCAAATACAATGTGATGAGGTGTGCCAGACAAAGCCTTTGTAACTGCCTACGCTCCGGCCAGAAAGATCCCACATAAGATTCTGGCTGGGAGCCACATTCCTCAGCTGCAAATCACATGTCAGAGATCTTTCACCACTAACAAAAATTCAGGGAGAAAACAAAAATCTGATTTTTTATAAACTTTGTTGTAAAAGGTAGTAATTAAAATTAGTGAAGGACCAACAAGTCTGAGGTTATGTCCTTAAGCTAGGAGGACCCTCTTCACATATTTCCGGAAGCAGAGAGAAAAAGGAAGCCATGTAAAGTGAGAAATTAAGTTGAGGGAAAGGTTCAGTGTGGAAGCAAAATCTCTGCTAGTCTGAGTTATATAATTAATCACTCTATTAATATCCATACGTAAATATATAATTTTTGATTTCTCTGTTGATCTTCATTGTAATACACCTCGATCTATTTATGTAGAGATGTGTATGTACACAATTTTTAAAATCTATTTTTGTTCGATATAACTTACTGTATCATTCTGTCCCTGGTGGCCAACTTTTAATTATAGATTACAGTTGTAAGCTCTTTGTGAGAAAATTTTTGTTTTTTGTTCCCAAATACCCTACGTAACACATTAGTGTAAATGATATTTATTGTCTAATTTATACTAGAGCATCTTTTTACTTAAACTGTTAATTGATAAGGCTGTCTGTACTGAGTAAAGATAAGATATTAAGTGGAAATTGTCCTTGATATTATCTAGTTTAAAATATACATGGTAATACTCTATATTTTTTTAGGATATATATTGGCCACAATTCTTTACTAGGTACCTGAAAACAAACTGAAGGTCAAAATAACCTTACTTGAAAGTGCTCTGTTATTTTTATCATAGTGTTTGCAGTATTCTTATAGTACTACTTCCTCTGGGGAGGTAAACTTAACATAAATGAAGAATGTATACAATATAAAAATAATCAAGTATTTATACACTATAATCAAGAGGATTTTTTCAATTTCAAAATGGTAAATCAGGGATATTTAATAATGTCAACTGTTCTGGTATCTAGAGTTTAAGACTCCAGAACTATTCCTCACAGGTCTTCTTTGGGTCATCAGTAATTTGGCAGTTTTTGTTTAGATCACATGGGTCTTTTAAAGCATAGAATTAGGTGTTCCCAACACAAAGAAAAGATAAATGTTTGAGGTGATGGATACTGCAATGACTCTAACTTGATCATTATACATTATGTGCAGGTATCAAAATATCATCTCTACCCACAAACATGTACAACTAATATGTATCAATAAAAATTTTTAAATTAAAAATAAATTAATATATAAAAATAGATTACATATTAAAATCCAGAACTTTTCCCCAGAAGTTAGAAAATCTAGAATGTAGGCCCACACACTTGCATGAAAATAGTTGACTGGTATTGAATATCTGCTGTGTCTTTGAAGTTAGCCTGTGCTTTCAAATTTATCACTCCTACCATATGCCCATTTCACACTTGAATGTCATAATCTGGGCTATATTAAAGTTTGAGTTTTTGATTCCCAACCTAGAAGCAATTCAAGTCAAGGAATCAGATGTTATATCTAATTCCCTATAAAAATGAAATGTAAGTCCAGCACATTTAAATATATGGGTAAAGTTGGCGCTTGATTCTGTACTAAATGGTTAGGCCTATTCAATAAGGATATGAACGTGCGGACATTAGCACCTAAATGACAAACAGTGACAATTTTGCATTTAGGTCCCAAGGTTCTGGAACCAGTCTTTTTTTTTTTTTTTTTTTTTTTTTTGGCTGCTATTTTTAACTGGTTGAGGATGTTTATGTGTTTAAGTAATTAAGTACATTGTTTAGAAGAAAAACAGTTCGAGGAATTTTATTTTGGGCTTTCTGTCAGTATTCTGACAGATGGCTAGGAACCAAATTTTTTGGATTGTCCTACAGAAGTACATGGCACCACTGTTCAAGCAACTCCTTTATGTTTGTAGTTTCAGGTGTCTTGGTCTTTAGGAACATACACAGAATCTGAATTATTATACTAAGGGGAATTCTGTGCAAAAAAATTATGTGTTAGTTATACAGAAGTTGTTAGGTTATTCATATATATTAATAATGAGTGTCCATGTTTGAGATTTGTTTTTGCTATACTTTTGTAGCTCTTTTTCTTTTGTCTTTTTTTTTTTTTTTAAGTTCTGCGATACATGAGCAGAACATGCAAGTCTGTTACCTAGGTATACATGTGCCATGGTGGTTTGCTGCACCTATCAACCCGTCATCTAAGTTTTAAGCCCTGCATGCATTAGGTATTTGTCCTAATGCTCTCCCTCCCCTTTGTAGCTCTTTTTTTCAGTAAGTAGCATCTTGGTGCATTTAAGCAATGGTGAATATTTCAACCTTGAGTTTTATATAAATGTGATAACAAGAAGAAATATCATAAAAGTGTTTGAATTCTATCAGTAAATATTAAATACATTTGAACAATAATAACAGAAACACTGCTTTTAAGATTAAGCAATTCTGTCATAATATGTTTAGAAATATTAGGATTATACTGAAATTTTATGTTTCACTGTTAATTGCACTGGCAATACAAATATCCAAAGACTTTTTAAACATAAAATACAAATGTCAAGATTAAAATATAGTTTATCACAACTACTAAAATGGCAGAGTTCAAAATTATATTTATAATTAAATTAAGAAATAATTAAGAAATAAATTCCCTTACATTTGTATATTAAAATAATTTTTTCTAGTTAAAAAACCTGGAAAATTATAATTAACATTAAAGATGGAGAAAGAAAATGGTAGCATAAAATGTTCTAGCAGATGTTTCTAGATTACCATGCTGATTCATACTTTTAAAGTTAATTGTTATAACATATCTTCAATATCAGTTTTTAAATAAAGTTTAAAAGTAATGATTACAACTAACAGCACAAGGTCTGTGTTTTTTCAGATTTCTAGGTCTACAGTTGGTTTATATTGATCTGTTAGTTGTAAGACCTACTGTCTTACAGTTTTCACAAGATTCTTTCAAGTTAAATGGATATAATTGTACCACAAAGCGGAAAACTGCAACAAGGAGAGGCTAAATGACTTGACCAGGTACTTATGATCAGAACTGGAATGGGAACATATTTTTCTTCCCGTTAGACAGGGTTTATGCTTTCAGAATTATCTCGTGCAACTAACAATTATGAAAGTGAAGTTGTGGAATGGTAATCATTTTTTGTGGGCATCAAATGTTCTTGAACCAATTCATATTTAAAATTTATGTCTTTGTTTAAAGATTCACATTCAGCTTGTCGTGTAATTAAGACCTTTCACAATCTGCTCTTGCCCATTCTCACTTCAATAGTAGCAGAGAAAACACTAGAGGAAAATAAATAGATTCACTGTTTATCCACAATGAAATATACATTTTAGGCTATAATTGTCCTATCAAGTCTAATCAGTGGCCACACAGTTGATTATGTAAAGAAATAATTTTATCTAAGGGTTTAATTGAAAGGAAGACATTTGTTTTACTCAGCAATAGAATCCAGTATTCCCTAGGACTACAATTTTACTCACTTCGCTTCCTGGCAGTAGTCTGGTTTGGTTAAAACCTTCTATAGTCAGAAGGGTAAAATGAAAGTACCCAGATACAAGAATCAAGAGGAACATTTTGATTGAACTTGTTATGCCCACATCTTACAATGAAACAATCTTCTGCAGGCATTCATGAGGCTATGAGGCTATGAGGGCAGAATAAACTCTTTTTTTCTAATATAAATACAGGCAGCACTGCCATATGAATGTAATAAATGGAAATCAGATTGTTCCCAGATAATTAGTACCAAATGGTGGAAAACCTAACCTCTAATCCATTGCCAAACCACTGGAACACAGCAAAAAGCAAACAGCACAGTCAAGTAATGGAAATTTCTCAGTGTATCTAAGTGACTGTTTAAAATAAGGATCCAATATCTAAAACCAGGGAAAAGATTTTCACAATTTAGTGTGATACAGAGGTATGTAATATAGGTACTCTTGAAGACTATTTCATTTGATAGAAAAGGAACCCATGATTGACCCAATCGTGGTGGTATTTAGAAGATATGTAAGCATTCTGTTTAAAAACAAGTAAGAAAATATTTTATATACATTAAGTGTTATATATTCATATCAATTTTTATATGAGAAAGTGAGAAATAGGAGTGGTCTCCATTTATCATGCATATGAAGAATTGGTTTTAAGTGAAAAAGATCGGAAGCAAATATTAAAGATACACTTGTTAGGAATGTCTTAATTTCAGTACTGAACAAAAAAGTAGTCTCATATTATTTTCTTTAGCTAGAACTCAATCACATAAGCTCACAGTGACCAAATTTATATTGGGCATATTAACTAAACAATAAACAATTAGAATAAAAAATGACAAACTTTTTTTTCACTCAAGCACATGAGACCAGACCTTCTCTATGAATTCCAGATTTGTATATTCAGCCATCTAATAAGCATTTCCAATTGGCTATCTAGTTGGCAGAAATAATGCAGGCAAAAGTGAAATATTGATTCTTTATCACTCACTCCTCCTAAGTCACGTCTGTTTCAGAAAATGGCATCATTTCCCACATGTTAAGGAGAAAACCTGAAGGGACACTCCTGCTCCTTTAGGGTGTGTGTGTGCGTATACTGCCCTCAACAAATCCATTAGTAAATTTTGCAAGCTCTACCTTCAAAATGTGTCAAAAATCAAGCTCTGCTCATAACCTTCACAGGTAGAATTATAGTCTAATTTACCCTTCTCCTAGACTACTGAAATGTCTATTTCTGGGACATCACTTTGGCCTCTTTACAGTCCATGCTGCATATAGCAGCCAGATGGTCCACAAATTCCGTTTAATACCTTCAAGTGACATATCATTGCATTAAAAAAAAAATACCAATCCTTTGCCATTGCCTATGAAGACCTATCAAATCTAGACTCTGAGTCTCTCTTCAATGTCCTCTCCAATTGTTTTGGCTTTCAGTCACTACACTGCAGCTGCAAAGTTCTTGTAACTGTTTTCAGTCTGTTGCATTTGCTAACATTTTATCATTCAGATTGCAATTCAAGTGCTACCTTCTTTGAAGGGGCTTGCTTCCCTGGTCACTTTCTCTAAACAACATTCTCAATCATTCTCTTCTATTCTGCTCTATTTTGTTTTATTCATAGCATATACAAGATCTAAATGGTTACATTTATTTATTGAAATATTTATGTATTTATTACCAACCTTTCTTTCTTTCCCCCATGGAATGCAAACCCTTTAACATCTGAAATACATAAACTGTGAAAACCAAAGAGCCTAGATATATGGAAATATTAGATCTTCAGTACACATTTTATAATATTCCATAGCAGATCACAACTGTATCAAATGTATACAATCAACAAGTGAGATAAAATGAAAATCAAAGTGATATGCATTGTAACATACGGTCTGCTATTAAGAACGATTTCAAAATCCCAGTGATGAAGCAGTGGGACTACGAAGACCAAAACCAAAACTAAAATGTACACCATAAAACTTTGAGGGAACATTTTAGAAGTTTGGAATATTTTTATTCAAGGTTTCAACCTAAAATTACTTAGTTTGCAATTCAAAATCCATCAGTATGACCAATTCATGTTCATGTATATAACATATAAGTGACTGACAAACTTTCTAAGAAATAACAACCTTCCCTTAGGGCGTCTCTGAGGAAAGTAGAAACATGCATGCACCTATGTTCTCACTTAAACAGAGACTCTTTAAAGTACAAAGGTGTCCATGTAGATCATTCTACTGCATTGGGCCTCACATTTTAAATTTATGATTTAACACAGAATAAGGATATCAACATCAATAAGACTGTAATATATTATTAGGAGATTTGGTACATTTGAATCATTGTCTTGTATTACGGAAATTCAACTTTAACTTTGGACCTCTTGTTAGAGAAGATGGCTTGTCATTTTTTAGTTATCTAATCAAGCTTTGTTGTTGTTGTTTGTTTGTTTGTTTTTGAGACAGGGTCTTACTCTGTAACCCAGGCTGGAATATAGTGGCATGATCATGGCTGATTGCAACCTTGACCTCCCAGGCTTACCACAGCCTCCAACTCCTGGGCTCAAGCAATCTTTCCACCTCTACCTCCCAAGTAGCTGAGACTACAGGCATGCACCACCACGCCCGGCTAATTTTTGTATTTTTGGTAGAAACAGGGTTTTGCCATATTGCCTAGGCTGGTCTCCAACTCCTGGACTCAAGCTATCAGCCCACCTCTGCCTCCCTAAGTGCTGCGATTACAGGCGTAAGCCACCATGCCCGGCCTAATCAAATTTTATCAAGAATGTTTCCGTTGCTTGCCATATCTGACTTTATCTTCTACTTCATCACAAACTGATAAGAAAATAACATCTATAATATTAATTTACATTATTGTTATTTTCACATTACTTTTAATTCCACAACTCCCAAAATTCCATTCCTACTTTTTTCTTTCCCTTTCCCCAAAGAGACTATATTAAAGCTAAGATTAAAGATGTATTTTATTTGACTAGCAATTGCTTAGTGTGAACTATATTGTGTTAGGCCAGCATATCCAGATATTTCAGAACATTATTGTGCTTAAAGGTATATTTTTATGAACCAAATTATAGCATTAAATAATTTATAAAGAACTAAACCTGAATTAGAGTTTTTTGATAAAAGTGTCACCTTTCTGTGACTTGAAAAATTTGGCTTCCAGTGGGATCAAGACCTGTCTTGGGCTGGTCAGTTGTGAAGATATTTCTGTGTGAGGGGTTCCTCTCATCACTAAAAACTCATCAGATTCCAAATTAATTGCATACACCATACCCACCTATGTTGTAATTCAATATGCATAACGGGATTCATAATTCACTTCAATGTTTCTTTAATAATGTATTGATCACTGCCTCTAATCCTTTGAACAAACTGATGAGAACTTTAGTCATTTTGGAGCACTCTAATCCTCAGTCCTCTGAGCTCAAAACAAACACATAAAACCCACAGAGTCTTATTTCCAGGGTTATAAACTCATTAAGCATTTACTTTGCTAGCCGTGGGGGCACTCTGTGAGGTACTTTGTGTTCCTGCTGTGTGTCCTGTAAAACTGATGTTCAAATTTCATAAGAAAGAACAGATGTAAAACATTTCTAACTTAACAGAAATTTCTTTATTGCAGGCACATGGTAAGCTATTAAATAAGATATTATAAATTTACATTTTATTATTTGCCATTTGCATTGTCTGTTTTTCAAATTCAACAATCTGAATCATTAATAAATCTTCAAAAATAACTGCAGGTAACTAATTTTATTTTATTTTAATATCAGGAATTTGGGACCTCATTTGAGTAGATATGAAATAAATAAGCTGTACTTAGTGTTCTACAAGTTTATTTCACAGCCACATTACTAAAATCGGAAATGAAAGGCAAAAATGTTTTTTAATAAGAAGCACATTAGCAAATGCTGTAACAATGTTTTTTAAACCATTTGAATTGGTTAGGTATCTCATTAATTTACATTTTAAATTTTAACATTTAATTTTACATTTAAATTTTAGCAATTTTAAAATGCTCTTGAGTTCACTTTCTTTTAAAAATCAAACAAATTCTATTTTCACATATTTGTTGTGAGAACAATTAAAACTACTTTGGCAATTTTCAAGTGTATAATACCTTGTTATTAATTATAATCACCATGTTGTACAAGAGATCTCTTGAACTTACTTCTCCTAATTAAAATTTTGCATCCTTTGATCATCTTCTAGACCCTTTCTATACAACTCTGCCCCAGCCCCTAGTAACCATTATTCTACTCTCTGCTTCTATGAGTTTGACTTTTTTAGATTCCACATATGAGTGATATCATGTGATATTTGTCTTTCTGTGCACGGCTTATTTCACTTAGTATAATGTCCTCCAGATTCTATCTTAATGAAGACGTACATCTTCCAGCATATCAACAATTTAAAAAATCATATGATAAGATTTTAGGAGCTAAAAAGTCATGTGACAAATATAAAGTTAAAGAAACAGTGTAGACAATGACATTACATGACAAAAGACTATAAGTAGATTGCAAAGTTATAATTTGTCATTTCCACAATGATCAAGGATACAACAAATTTTCTACATATATGAACTAAGTGTAAGACAGTGATTTAAAGACAGTTATTTCTTTTTAAATTCAACCTCTTAGTTGTAGTTTCTGAAGCATTTTATTTAGATAAATCCAGGCCGAGATGAACACAATGCCTAAAATAATTATTACATGATGTAACCTTGGGAGGGCTAATTCATTTTAAAACATGGCTTTTTCAATATTTTTACTCTTTATATATAACTGGCTCTACTAGTGAGAATTGCTAAATAAATGAATTATGCTTATGAACAGGTTATGTTTCCTTCATATACCAACTTGCATGCTTTCCACTTGAAATAGCTATTTCAGCTAAATGGTCAAAGACACTGAAGCAAGGGTCATCTTGTCATTCCTCCTGTCCTTTGTCACTTCTGAAGCTGACTCAGTAACCCTATGAGATCACCAATGCACATTCATAATCCAAATCCTGACCCACCTTCTTCTCAGAGCAGTGTCTGCTTTGGGAAGATAAAAAAAGTAGGATGCAGTTTGATTAATATGTTTGAAACCTCTTTGCTCTTCTCAAATGTTCCTCCTCAGATAAAGAGGATACACAATGACCGGTTTTGGGTTTGCATCCAAAAAGCTGATGGAGCTTACTTTACTCCTTTGTCAACACAAAAACGAAAGCAACGCTACTCTTCATATGTGATGAATTCCAGAAACAACTACGTTATCAAAACTCCTAGAAAAAGTTATTTCCCCTTCATATAAATGAAGTATATTTATTTTTATTCTCCTAGTATATTTCACAACATGGCTTATCATATGAATTTCAACAAGACCCAAGAGGATGTGTCTTCCATCTTGGGATGGAAGGTTGAATAACAAATTTGAGCTGATGTTCTGTCCCTTGCAGTTAGAGAGGCGAGAAAAAATCATAATCCTGGTGAGCAGCAAACAGTGACAAGAAAAAATAAGAAGGAATATCAGAGTAAAACCAGAACCTGAAGAGGATGCTCCAGCACATATATGTCAGTACCTCAGTCTCAACCTCTCTCATCAAGGCCATAGCAGCCCTACTGGCACAAAACACAAAACCCACAAGCCAAGCAATGGAAATGCTCACTCTTTCATATGGGAGGTGGAAAAACGTGAGTTTACAAGAAAGACCATTTTTTGACCCATTTCCAGAGTGTGCCAAGTTTGAAACCCAACATGAAACTTCTATAGAAACATTCTTATTCATAGTGATGACCTTGTGAACGATTCTAGTATTAGATATTAAAAAATGAACATTTTCATTGAAGCACAATAAGCTTCCATAAAAAATTTTGCAACAAATTTCTTTTTTCAGTTCATGTTTATGTTATAAGTTAGATATGATTTTTTTTTTTTTTTTTGAAACAGGGTCTTTCTCTGTCACCCAGGATGGAGTGGAGTGGTGCTATCATAGATCACTGCAGCCATGACCTCTGGGCTCAGGCCATCCTCTCACCTCAGCCTCCCCAGTGGCTGAGACTACAGGGGTGTGCCAACATGCCTGGATACTTTTTTGTATTTTCTGTAGAGACAAGGTTTCACCATGTTGCCAGACTCGTCTTGAACCCCTGGGCTCAAACGATCTGCCTGCCTTGACCTCCCAAAATGTTGGGATTACAGATACAAGCCACTGTCCTTGGCTTAGATATTAAATTTTTTAAATGAAGAATAATAAATACACTTTAATAGAGAATATCAGTAGTACAGATGATTCAAACCAAAAATCATCTTCTCCTGAATATATTTTGCCTAGAAAAAATATTGTTTTAAATTCCACCTCCCTCCAATAAATTCCCTTTGCCAAAACCATGTAATAATGATATCATACATGGTATTGGGAAAAGGATTTCAAAACTGTGACGAATCAGACATAAATATTTTAACTACAAGGACTTGAGTTTTGTCTGCAGAGAATACCACTCATTTTAATGTTTGAGATACAATTGCCTCACTCCCAGTGGGAACCCTTACCATGTAATATAAGAAACCAGGTTCAGTCTTGCTCACAGCTGAATTCCTATAATGAAGTTGAGCACTTCAAGGGGAGACTGGCATAGGTCATTAAGTCTAACTCAGCAAATAGTAATTAATAGAAATGAAAGAAGAATATGCCACAAAGAGAATAATTATATTATTTAATAAAACTTAAGACTAAGTCGAGGGTTGAATTATGTTAGAAAACCCAGAGGAAAACAGCAACATAGAAAACAACTCTGATTTGAACTAACTAGGTAATTTTAAGTTTTAAATTAAACTGCTTAGCAGCCTTCATCTCTATGCATGTTTACTTTGAAATTACTGATCCCAAAGTATTATGTGAAATATTGCAGAACTAGTGATACAGAGTTGTTTTATCACCACAAAATCTTGTTTCTAAGGAAAACATACACATGTTCAATATACTCACTGGAGATGTTGATACTTGAGTTATTCTTAGTTGGTTTTCCAAATCTTGTACTTTATTTTTAAGTTCCATATTTTCTGTTTCTAAGTCTTGGATCTAAAAAGAAAATGATTATTGAATAACTTTCTGTTTTTTTTTTCTTGGAATATACCGGCTACAGTTATGAGTAGGAATTTATATTATGCAAAACCTTAATGTACTTTGTTGTGCATGGGGAGAAAACTGTTTGATAAAGTTTGGGAAATGTTGGAGGATTTCAGATCATTGAAAGACTTAAATTTATAATATATTTGTATGTGTGTGCAAATTTTATGTTCCTAATATCTCAACATTGTGTTTTCTTGTTGGACTGTGCAAACTATACCCATAATCTTGGAATATAACCACAAGACAGTGAAACTTGCTTATGATGATTTTGAAGAGTGGAGAAAGGCATAATTTAATTACCAAGGAATCTGATCTGCATGGAAAACCACTTACCCAGCATCTGCTGCTTCTGCTGCTCTGATCCCCATGAGAAGCATCAGGAAGTGAAGCAAAGTCACATGAGAACACTAAGTTCTTGTGGGAATTCAATATAAAATAGTTAAAAAAAAAAAAAAAAAAGCTGTGCAGGGGATCAGGAATGAAAAATTATGGGAACATAGTGAAAGCAGTTCCAATCAGTCAGTGTGGGGGAAATTTAATGGCAGGTCTTCTAAATTTGTTTGATGATATGCAAGTTTCCCTGTACTTACATCACACAAATGTAAAACAACAAGCTTAGTTTACTCACTCTTTTTTGTAACCCTGCGATCTGTTTTCTTGTTTCAACATCTTTTCCTCCTGATTCTAGAAATTTCCTGTATGCCAGGTCAAATGCTTGGCCAATTGTTAAAGTGATCTCTTCAGCCTGTGTAAAAATCAAACAATGATTTGCATTTTAATAACATGTCAAACTTTTTTTGAATTGAGAAAACAACATTCATATAAGCACTTACTGTAAGACATTCACAAGAGGTACTTCAAAAGGGCAACAGTTTGTAGTAGAGATGTAGTAAATGAGCAAGGTAGTATGCTAACATAATAACTCAATGCCTACCCAGGCACAGCACTGAAAAAACAAGCAGACTTGGGGTGGGCATTACTGAACAGCTGTTGAAGTAAGAAAGTTGGAAGCAAGAGTTCTTTCTGTCAAAATTCTCATCTCTTTTATTGTATTATTTTTTCCTACCAGTTTTTCTCCCTTTCTCAACTATTTAGTGCGTATTAAATGAAAGCAGAGTGCCAAATGCTGTTTCTCTTCTTGCTTGGCTACTTATTTCCTTTTCCTTGTGAGGCGGGTTTGTTAAACCCTAAGCAGGTAACTGAATGAGGCTGCCAGGTGGTGTCTCTGGAAAACTTGAGGTATGCCCTCTAAATGGCACACCTGCTACTCGGTCCCAGTTAATTGTTGCCTGGTGGAAGTGAGCAATTCCAATCTGAAACTGTCAGATCTTATGTATACAAGATAAGGTCAGAAGTCTGAAGTTTTATATGAGAGCTCCCAATTTTAAGTGATGGTAAACAGTTTGTATTTTGGTAAAACACAATGCCAGTGATCAAAAAATATATATATCATCTGAATTTGGGCTTGTAAACAACTAACAATCTCAGATCTATTGATTAGAAACTGCCACAAATATATCTTATGTCCACCAGCTCATTTCTTCTCCATTCATATCTCCACTGAATTTATAATGTCTTGCACATAGTAAAGACTTATATTAAATAGAGATTTATTTACTTAATCAACATTATAAAGAGTTTTGGTAAAGGCATGAGTCAGATTTAATGTTGTCACAATTATGCCATAAGACCGCCAGACAACAAGAAGACTGCTAGTAATATATATTGAAAATGCTATGCTTTAACTTTACTACAAATCCTAATAATTTATTATCTGCTGTGATCAACATAAAATGAAAACATGCTTTGTTAATCAGCTTCTATCATTTAATGGAATTTTTATAGTTCATTATTTAAGGAGGGCTTTAGACAAAAAAATACAGTATTTAACCTAGTTAACTAAAAAGTGCAAAATATGTACATAATATTTTAAAGGAATACTGTTTTATGAAAGAAAAGAAAAAAGACAGGAAAGTAAATGACAATGAGCTATAATAAAAACTACTAAATAAATGAAAATGACAGATACCAATGTATGCATGTTCAATGACTTAAACTAACTGGTTGTGTTAGATATTAAGATTATTTGTAACATTAAAAAGTGGTAGAAGTGGTTTTGATAGATTGTGGGATTATGAATAATTTGTTTTCTGTTTCTAATTTCAAATCTTTGGGTAATAAGTTTCTATTTATTTTACGATAAAAAGACCTTTTTCTTCTTTTTAAAAATTTCTTCTAAAAAAGCATGGGATACATGTGCAGAATGTTCAGGTTAGTTACATAGGTATACGTGTGCCATGGTGGTTTGCTGCACCTATTGACCCATCCTCCAAGTTCCCTCCCCTCACCTCCCACCCCCTAATGGGCCCTGGTGTGTGTTGTTCCACTCTCTGTGTCCATGTGTTCTCATTGTTCAACTCCCACTTCTGAGTGAGAACACGTGGTGTTTAGTTTTCTGTTCCTGTGTTAGTTTGCTGAGGATGACAGCTTCCAGTTTCATCCATGTCCCTGCAAAGGACATGATCTCATTCCTTTATACGGCTGCATAGTATTTCATGGGATATGGGATATATGTACCACCTTTTCTTAATCCAATCTATCATTAATGGGCATTTGGGTTGGTTCCAAGTCTTTGCTATTGGAAATAGTGCTGCAATAAACATATGTGTGCATTTGTCTTTATAGTAGAATGATTTGTATTCCTTTGGGTGTATACCCAGTAATGAGATTTCTGGGTCAAATGGTAGTTCTAGTTCTAGATCCTTGAGGAATTGCCACCCTGTCTTCCACAATGATTGAACTAATTTACATTCCCACCAACAGTGTAAAAGTGTTTCTATTTCTCCAGAGGCTTGCCAGCATCTATTGTTTCCTGACTTTTTAATAATCACCATTCTGACTGGTGTGAGATGGTATCTCATTGTGGTTTTGATTTGCATTTTTCTGATGATCAGTGATATTGAGTTTTCTTTTCATATGCTTGTTGGTCGCATAAATGTCTTCTTTTGAGAAGTGTCTCTTCATATCCTTTGCCCACTTTGTGATGAGGTTTTTTTTTCTTATAAATATGTTTAAGTTCCTTGTAAATTCTAGATATTAGACCTTTGTCAGATGAGTAGATTTTTAATTATAGGTTGTTTCCCTTCTAAATTATGATTTTGATGTATCCTTCTTGTTTTCTTCTTTTTTTTTTTTGAGATGGTGTCTCACTCAGCCACCCAGGCTAGAGTGGCGCGATCTCGGCTCAAACTGCAACTTCCACCCTCTGGGTTCAAGAAATTCTCCTGCCTCAGCCTCCTGAGTTGCTGGGATGCGCCACCACACCCAGCTAATTTTTGTATTTTTAGTAGAGACGGGGTTTCACTATGTTGGCCAGGCTGGTCTCGAACTCCTGCCCACAGGTGATCTACCTGCCTTGGCCTCCCAAAGTGTCGATGTATTCTTTTAACGAGACATTATGTTATCTTCAAATAATCAATTTGTACATTATAAAGAATCATTTAAATGGTAACATTGTTGATTCTTCATTAATGATATTTGGCCTCATTTATTTATATTAGTAACTTTAAAAAAACATGTTCTCGTTTTATAATAACATCTTTATTAGGCACTTAGCTGTCTAGTAAATATTCTGCATATATTATTTTACTTGATTCTCATTATGGCTCTGAAGTAAGGATTATAATTACCCCACAATACATATGATGAAACTGCAATTTTGTAAAGTTGTATAACTTGCCTAAAGCTAGTGAGTGGAGAAAATGAAATTTAAATCCAGATTTCTGACTCTCCAACCTTCACACTTTTGGGGGTGGGGGGTAAAATTTATATACAATGAAATGCACAGATCATAATAAATTTATAAATCGTATAAGATACATAATCCCCAACTTATTAAAAATAAATAATATTTCTAGCCTGCCAGAATGTCTCTTATGCCTACTTTCAGTCAAATCCCATCTATTATGGGTGACCATTCTCCAATTTTTATCATTATAAATCAGTTTTGCCTGTCCTTGATATCTATAAAAATAGACTATATAATATGTATTCTTTTGTGTCTGTATTCTTCTGTTAACTTAAAGTTGTTGAGTTTCATACGTGTTGTACACATCAATAACATATTGGTTTTGTTGCTGATTAGCATTTGCTGCTGATATACCACAAGTGATTTATCCATTGTACTACTGATGGACATTCATGGTTTTGTCAGTTCTTAGTTATTAGACATGAAAACTACCACAAACATTCTTCTAAGATCTTTTTGTAGACATATGTTTTCTTGTCTCTTGGTAAATACCTAGAAGGTAATTGTTAAATCATAGGAGGTCTACCTTTAACATTATAAGAAACTGTGCAACTGTTTTCCAAAGTAATATCATTTTGAATTTCCACCAGCAGTAAGAGACTTTTCGTTATGTCACATTCTCAGAAACAACAGATATTGACAGTCTTTTTCATTTCAGACAATATACTGGACAAGTGATGCTATATTAATGTGTTTTAAATTTATATTTCCCTGTTGAATAATAATATTAGCCCAGTTTCATGTGTTCGTTGCCTTTTTTATGTTCTCTTTAATAAACTAACTTCCTATAGAAGTCTACTGCCCACTTTTATTAGGTGTTTTGTCTTTTTATTAGTGACTTTTAGGAGTTTTTTATATAGTCTGGATACAGATCCTTTTTCAGATACATGTATTGGGAAAATAGCCGCTTGCTTTTTCAGTTTGCTGATAGTGTTTATAGATTAACAGACAATGTTTTATTTTTGATAAAGTCCATTGTATTCTTTTTTTGTTCATGTGTAGTGCTTTTGGGGTCATTTCTAGGAAATCACTATTCATCCAAAGTTCATAATGACCTTCTATGTTTTAATGAAAGTTACATATAAGATTACAAAAGCTTCTACTTTTATGTCTATGATCCATCTCAAATAGTTTTATGTACCATAAGTAGAAGATAATTTTCATATTTTTTTCCATATATTTAGCTAGTTATTTCAACACCATTTGTCAAAAAGACTTTCTTTTTTCCATTGAATTTTTTTGTCACATTTGTGGAAAAAAAATTAACCATGTATGTATGGATATTTTTAAACTCTACAATAGAGTTCATTTATTACTTATTATTACATTAATACCACCCTGACTTGATAAGAGTTAAAGGTAAGTTCTGACACCAGGTATGCTTCCCCAGATTTTGGGTTTCTCTCTCAAAATTAATTTGTTTTCACTCTAGGTCATTTATATACCTTATTAGAAGTAACTTTGCAATTTCTACTAACAATCCCATTGTGATTTTAATCAGAATTGTATTGAAACCATGGATCGATAAATTTGGTAGAATTGACCACAATTAAACTGAGCCTTCCAATCCATAAATATGATATCTTTCTTCCATTACTTTAGGTCTTTTTTACTTACATCAATACTTTGAAGATTTCAGTATGGAGGCCTTGCATATTTTTAAAATTCTCATTATTTCATGTTTCCTGATGCTAGAGTAAATACATTTTTCTTTCTTTCTTTTTGCTAGTAGACAGGCATAATTTAATTTTGTACATGACTTGTAAGCTTTGTTTTTGCTAAATTTGTTTCATAAATCTAGTGGTTGTAGATTCTCAGCAATTTTTATGTAAAAAAGTTGATACTATATCTGCGAAAAAAGACAATTTTTTCCTATTTCTTTCCTATCTTTGTGCCCTTGCTCCCCATCTATTCACTAGCTAAGACACCTAATACCATGTTAAATAGGTAGTAAAAATGGACATCCTTACATCGCTCCCAGTCTTAGAAGGAAAGCATTCAATAATTCACCGTTAATTATGATGTTACCTGTAGGACTTTTAAAGTTTTTATCAGAAAAAAAAAAGTCTCTTCTATTCCTAGCGTGTTATAAATTTAGCAGCAATGCGCTGAATTTTGTCTATTGGCTTTTCTGTATTTGCTGAAATTACGGTGTTATTATTCTGCTAAGATGTTGTATTATGTTGATTGATTTTTTGTATGTTAAACCAAACTTGAATTCCTGGGATAAACCTCATCGGGTAATAATGTATTATCTCTTTTATATTTTATATATTGCTGGACTTGATTTGGAATTATTATGTAAAAGAGTGTTAAGTCTATATCATAAGAAACACTGGAATATAATTTTCATTTTGAAAATGAATAATTTCATTTTCATTTTAATTTCAAAGGTCTTTGTTATGTTTTTCAATCAGGGAAACACTGGCTTCATAAAATGATTAGAAGTGTTACTTTATTCTCTTAATTCTGAAAAGATTTATGTATAATTGGTATTTTAAAAAGAAATGTTTTACAAATTTTAATGGTGAAACTATCTGGGCTTGGTATTTCACTTGTCAAAAAGTTTTGTCAAATATTTGGACCACATATTTAATTCCAAATATGTGGGCCAAATATTTAGTTCCAAATCTTTTTAAAAAATATAAGTTTACATTTATAAATTAAATATATTTATATTAAATATTTATATATAATTTTATATATTCAGATTTTTCAATCTGGTAAATAGAGTTTCAAGATATTCATCAATTTTATATTATTTACCAAATTTACTGGAATAATAGTTATATAATATTTATCTTTGTATCCTTATAAAGAATATAGGATCTGCAGCCACTATTTCTAGTATTGGCAATTTGTGTTTTCTGTCACTTTTGTCCCTGATGACTTTTTAGCGATTATTAATTTCATTCTTAATGAAGAACGAATATTTGGCCTTGTTAATTTTCTTTGTCCAATTTCAATGTCATTGATTCCATTCTAGCATTTCATAACCTTCTACTTTAATTTTGGTTTGTTTTTCTTGTTTTCATTTAACTTTATAATGTCAGGACTAAAATGATTAATTTTAACTTTTTTATATTTTCTTATATAAAGATTGAAAGCTATGAATTTGCCTCTCAGCAGCTTTATCTTTTAAAAATTTTGATAAATTGTATTTTACAATTAAGGAATAATTTAATTCCCCTGTAACTTTTCTTTTAGCTAGAGTTACATAAAGGGTATTTTAATTGTAAATATTTGTACAAAATATTTAACTTTAAATATGTGGGCCAAATATTTAGTTCCATATATTTGTAGTTAGACAATATATGCTGTGATATTTTCCATTTTGAAACTTATTGAGTCCCCTAATATGACCCAGCATACAGTGTACCTCTGTAAACATTCCATGTGCATTCAAGAGGGAAGTACACTCTGTTGCTTGGGATAGGATTCTATTCATATCTATTAAAGTAGTGGGTGATATTGGGGTTTTTTTTGGGGGGAGTACCTTTATTGACTTTTTTTCTACTTGTTCTGTCAATTGCTGAGAAAAGCATTAAAATGTACAACTATAATTGTAGATTTGCCTTTTTGCCAAATAAAACTGCCAGATTTTCTGTTTCATTTTTTAAGAAACTAATGTCATTTCATAAATAAATCTTGGCACTTTAATCACATTTTGAATATATAATCCAAGAGCAAACACTGAAATTCAACAGAAAAGTGACAGGAAACACCAAAAGCAAGGAAGAAAGAAGAAGACAGGCAGTCTGTTTGGTTGAGATCAGCTGGGAGCCAGGAGTGACTTTCCATACATGGGAAAAGAGTGAGTGAGAGACTTCCAGCAGCCCTCATCCCCATCATGGAATCATGCAATCCTGACAAAGGGACAGCCCCTCAACCCTCCCAACTCCTGAAACTAAAATATGGAGCTGTTGGTAGACCATGTGATAGAACTGCTCCCATGAGGGAGCTTGCACTAGGTCCCACAACATTTCTGAGACCTAAGCAGCTACAGCAAGATGCCAGTTTGAATCCTAGCCTTGAGCAGATTGCACACTGTCCTGGGGCCCAGAAGTGCTGAGGCTGAGACATTAGGGAAACTTAGGCTGTTGCTGCTGGAACTAGGACATGACCTGGGAATAAGCTCCCATGGGTGAGGCTGAGAAACAAACAAGGCATTGGCTGTAGCGGCCGGATAGCACACAAGTGCCACGGAGACTGAAAATGGGATGTGAGTGGGGCGCAAGTTGCCACTGAAACTTAGTCACAAGCTGGGTAGGGGCTCCTGTAGCTGGGGCTGAGGTACAACCTAGGCAAGGACTACCACTGCCAGGGCTGAAGGCAAGTGCAACAGGACTGGGCCATAAGAAGGATGCGCATTCCCCACACCCCAGCCCAAGATGTGGCTACCAAGGCCAACGCCAACGTCTGCAATGCTGGGGCTTCAGCGTGGCTACTACTGCCCCTCACTCATGCATTCTGCCAGGGACCTGAGAATTGCCCTGCCCCTGCCCACTACAGCTAGCGACTACTGTCACCACTGGGGGATCTGAGCACAAGCTTGCCCAGCACAGACTCCAGGACTTAGCCCAGGGTCCTGTGGATTACCCAACACAATCCACGACATTGGGCACTTGAGTGCACCTCCCAGAGGCGTGAGGTTGGTCCTAAACTCTAAACTCCTGGATGCTACTACCTTAACTCACACCTAAGGGCCTGAAGACTGGCTCACCCAGCCCATCATAGCCACTGTCAACATCAACATATAGTACCTGGGATGCAGATAATTTTCCTGTCACTGATACTACCATAACCCATACCACAGTGTCTGCTTAGGGGACCAAGAACTTGTCCACCTGCTCAGTCCACTGTGGCCATGACTGGCATCCAAGCAAGCCAACTAGAGGCCCAAGAATTGGTCCACTGGTAACCATAATACCACTGCCTGTATATATCAGCCTAGAGAGAATAAAGACAGGTATGATCAGCCTAGGTATGCCACGACTGGGGCTTAAACAGTGATATGCTTAACATTCCAGTCCCCAGGACAAATTCACCACAACCTCCCCTAATATCTGCACACTAACCCTCCAAGGAAATGGCAGCTCTCACTACTGCTGTTTATAGCTGATATGGTTTGGACCTCTGTCTCCATGAAATCTCATATCAAATTGTAATCTCCAGTATTGGAGGTGGGACCTGGTGGGAGGTGATTCGATCATGGGGGTGAATTTCTCATAAATGGTTTAGCACCATCTGTTTGGTGCTGTTCTCATAATAGTGAGTAGGTTCTCATGAGATCTGGTCACTTAAAAGTATGCAGCACCTCCTCATTACCTTCCATCCTGCTCCTGCCATGTAAGCCATGCCTGCACCTGCTTTGCCTTCTGTCACGATGGTAAGTGTCTTGAGGCATCAATAGAAGCTGTGTAGAGGCCAGCATCATGCTTCCTGTACAGCCTGTAGAATTGCGAACCAATTAAACTTCTCTCTTTATAAATTACCCCATCTTAGGTATATCTTTATAGCAATGTGAGAACATACTAATACAGAAAACTGGTACTAAAGACTGGGGCATTGCTATAAAACTACCTGAACATGTGGAAGTCACTTTGGAACTGGGTAACCGGCAGAGGTTGGAAGACTTTAAAGGGCTCAGAAGATGGGAAAATGAGGGAAAGTTTGGAATTTTCTAGAGACTAGTTAAATGGTTGTGACCAAAATGCCAATAGTGATGTAGACAGTGAAGTCCAACCTGAGAAGGTCTCAGATATAAGTGAGGAACTTATGGGGAACTGGAGGAAAGGTCACTTTTGTTACACCTTAGCAAATAACTTAGCTGCATTGTGCCCCTGTCCTAGGTGGAACTTTCAACTTGAGAATGATGATTTAGGGTATCTGGAGGAAGAAATTTCTAAGCAACAAAGCATTCAAGGTTTGACCTGGCTGCTTCTAACAAGCTATACTCATATGCATAAGCAAAGAAATTACCTAAAGTTGGAACTTATGTTTAAAGGGAAAGTAGAGCATAAAAGTTTAGAAAATTTGCAGCCTGGCTATATTAGTCCATTTTCATGCTGCTGATAAAGACATACCCAGAATCATGGCAGGAAGCAAAAGGCCCTTTTTATGTGGCAGTGGCCAGATAAAATGAGGAAGATGCAAAAGTGAAAACCCCTGATAAAACTATCAGATCTCATGAGACTTATTCACTACCATGAGAACAGTATGTGGGAAACTGCCCCGATGATTTAAATTATCTCCACCAGGTTCCTCTCACAACATGTGGCAATTATGGGAGCTGCAATTCAAGATGAGATTTAGGTGCGGACACAGAGTCAAACCACATCATTCTACCTCGGCCTCTCCAAATCTCATGTCCTCACATTTCAAAACCAATCATGCCTTTCCAACAGTCCCCCAAAGCCTTAATTCATTTAAGCATTAACCCAAAAGTCCACAGTTCAAAGTCTCATCTGAGACAAGGCTAGTCCCTTCTACCTATGAGCCTGTAAAATCAAAAGCAAGTGGGCCTCTTCTCACAGCTCCCCTAGGCAGTGCCCCAGTGGGGACTCTGTATGGGTGCTCTGACCCCACATTTCCCCTCCACACTGCCCTAGCAAAGGTTTTCCATGAGTGCCCCACCCCTGTGGCATAATTCTGCCTGGGCATCCAGGTGTTTCCATACATCTTCTGAAATCTAGGTAGAGGTTCTCAAACCCCAATTATTGACTTCTGTGCACTTGCAGGCTCAACACTACATGGAAGCTGCCAAGGCTTGGGACTTGCACTCTCTGAAGCCGTAGCCTGAGCTCTACCCTGGACCATTTTAGCCACGGCTGAAGTAACTTGGATGCAGGGCACCAACTCCCTAGGGTGCACACAGCACAGGGACCCTGGGCCAGGCCCAGGAAACCATTTTCTCCTAGGCCTCAGGGCCTGTGATGGGAGGGATTGCTGTGAACACCTCTGACATGCCCTGGAGACATTTTCCCCATTGTCTTGGGGATTAACATTTGGCTCCTCATTCTCTATGCAAATTTCTGTAGCAGCTTGAATTTCTCCTCAAAAAATGGGTTTTTCTTTTCTATCACATTGTCAGGTTGCAAATTTTCTGAACTTTTATGCTCTGCTTCCCTTATAAAACTGAATGCCTTTAACAGCACCCAGGTAACTTCTTGAATGTTTTGATGCTTAGAAATTTCTTCTACCAGATACCCTAAATTATCTCTCTCAAGTTCAAACTTCTGCAAATCTTGAATGCAGGAGCAAAATACTGCCATTCTCTTTGCTAAAACATAACGAGAGTCACCTCTGCTTCAATTTCCAATAAGTTCTTCATCTCCATCTGAGACCACCTCAACCTGGACCTTATTGTCCATATCACATTCAGGCTTTTGGTCAAAGCCATTTAACAAGTCTCCAGGAAGTTCTAAACTTTCCCAAATTTCCCTGTCTTCTTCTGCACTCTCCAAACTCTTGCAACTTCTGCACTCTTGCAACCTCTGCCTGTTACCCAGTTCCAAAGCCGCTTCCACATTTTTGGATATCTTTTCAGCAACACCGCACTCTACTCGTACCAATTTACTGTATTAGTCTGTTTTCATGCTGCTGATAAAGACATACCTGGGACTGGGAAGAAAAAGAGGTTTAATTGGACTTACAGTTCCCCATGGCTGTGGAGGCCTCAGAATCATGGCAGGAGGCAAAAAGCACTTCTTACATGGCAGTGGCAAGAGAAAATGAGAAAGATGCAAAAGCAGAAACGCCTGATAAAACCATCAGATCTCATGAGACTTATTCACTACCATGAGAATAGTATGGTGGAAACTGCCCCCATGATTCAAATTATCTCCCATTGGGTCCCGTGGGAATTATGGGAGTACAATTCAAGGTGAGATTTAGGTGGGAACACAGAGCCAAACCATATCACTGGCCATGTGGTAGAAAAGAGGAGCCCATTTTCAGGGCAGGAATTCAAGCAAGCTGCAGAAATTTTCACAAGTGAAAAGGAGCCAAGCACTAACAGACAAGATAATGGGCGAAAGGCCTTAAGGTAATTTCAGAGACCTCTGTGGCATAACCTCCTATTGCAGGCTTCCTAAGAGGGAAGAACAGTTTCACGGGCCAGGGCCAAGGCCCCACTGCCCTGCACAGCCTCACAACACTATTCCCTGCTTCCCAGCCACTCCAGCTCCAACTATGGCTCAAAGACACCTAGGTAAAAAGTATAAGCTACTGCTTCAGAGGGTGCAAGTCATAAGCTTTGGCAGTTTCCACGTGGTGTTAAGCTTGTAGATGCACAGAGTGTAAGAGGTGAGCTTTGCTGTAAGATTGGAGCCCTCATTAGACACCCCACACAGACTCCCCATTGGAGGACTGCCTAGTGGAGCTGTGAGAAAAGGGCCACCATCTTTCAGACCCCAGAATGGTGGATCCACTGAGAGTTTGCACCCTGTGCTTGAAAAGTCACAAGAACTTAACACCAGCACATGATAGTAGCCATTAGGGCTGAACCCCGCAAAGCCACAGGGGCAGAGTTGCCCAAGACTTTGGGAGCCCACCTCTCAAACCAGTGGGCCCTGGATATGGGACATGGAGTCAAAGAAGATTCTTTTGGAGCTTTAAGATGTAATGACTGCCCTGCTGGATTTTGGGATTGCATGAGGCCTGTATCTCCTTTTCTTGGCCAATTTCTCCCTTTTGGAATGGGAATGTTTACCAAGTACTTGTACTCCCATTGTATGTTGGAATTAATTAACTTGCTTTTGATTTTGCAGGCTCATAAGTGAACGGGACTTCCCTTGTCTCAGATGAGATTTTGGACTTTGGACTTTTGGGTTAATGCCGAAACGAGTTAAGACTTTGGGGACTGTTGGAAAGGTATGATTGTATTTTGCAGTGTGAGAAGGATATGAGATTTGGGGGACCAGATGCAGAAAGATATGGTTTGGATCTCTGACCCTACTAAATCTCATGTCAAACTGTAATCTCCATTGTTGGGAGATGGGGCCTGGTGGTAGGTGATTGCAACGTGGTGGTAGATTTCTAATTAGCAACATCCTCATGGTGCTGTTCTCACCATAGTGAGTGAGTTCTCATGAGATCTGGTCATTTAAAAATGTGTAGCATCTTCCCCGCCAACCCTCCTGCTACTGCTCCTGCCATGGAAGCCATGCCTGCTCATGCTTCACGTTCTGCCATGATTGTAAATTTCCTGAGGCTTCCCCAAAATCTAAGCAGATGCCAGCAGACTATTACACAGTCTCAGGTATTCCTTTATAGCAATGTGAGAATAGAGTAATATAAGAGCAAAATAAATCATTCAGAGATTACATTGCTGTATACAACCAAAATCAAAGTCAAAGTGCCCTACTCAACCAACACCATAGATTCATTTTCAGGAAAATTTCCTCCCCACAAAAAGTAAATTCAAAAACAGGAAGAAGTGACTTTTATATAGATGTGCAGATATAAACATAAGGACACAGGAAACATAAAAATCAAGGAAATATGACATCTTGAAAGAAACATAATAATTCTCCAATAAATTAAGATGTCCAATAGATCTTAATAAAAAAGAAACTCCCAAAATCCCAGATAAAGAATTGAAGATACTGATTTGAAAGAAGCTCAGTGAGATACAAGAGAAACCTGAAAAACAATAAAAAGAAATCAGAAAAACAAATCAGTATATGAATGAGAAAAACACCAAAGAGATAGATGTTTTAGAAGAATGAAAGATAAATTCTAGAACTTAAGAACTCATTGAGGAGAAACACAATGATAACTTGACAATAGACTAGATCAAGCGGAAGAAAAAAATGTCTCAAATCCACAGATCTTTTGAAATAATTCAGTCAGACAAATATAAAGATAAAAATAATAGAAAAGAATGAGGAAAGCCTTCATGCCATTTGTGACACCTTAAAGTTACTGAAAATTCAAATTATCAGTGTCCCCAAGGGTGAAGAAAGCACAAAGGGATTAGAAAACCCATTTCATGAAATAGTAGATGAAAACTTTCTTTTCTTTTTCTTTTTCCTTTTTTTTTTTTTTTTTTTTGAGATGGAGTCTTGCTCTGTTGCCCAGGATGGGGTGCAGTGGTTCAATCGTAGCTCACTGCAACCTCTGTCTCCTGGGTTCAAGGAATTCTTCTGCCTCAGCCTCCCAAGTAGCTGAGATTACAGGTGCGTGCATGCAACCATGCCTGGCTAATTTTTGTACTTTTAGTAGAGATGGGGTTTCACCATATTGGCCAGACTGGTCTCAAACTCCTGACCTCGTTATCCACCTTCCTAGGCCTTCTAAAGTGCTGAGATTACAATTGTGAGCCACCACACCCAACCTAGATGAAATCTCTTTAAGTCTAGCAGGAGATATAAATATCCACTTACTGAAAGATCAATGATCGCCAAGCAGATACAAAGCAAAAAGGCAGTCACCATGGCACATTATACTCAGACTATCTAAAGTCAAAGATAAAGAATTCTAAAAACAGCAAGAGGAAAGTGTCTAGTCACCTATAAAGGAAATCATATCAGCTTAACAGTGCTCAGCAAAAACATTACAGAGTAGAAGAGAATGGGCTAAAATATTCAAAGTGCTAAAAGAAAAAAAAAAAAGGAACATGATATCCAGCAATATTCTCCTTTCTAAATGAAGAAGAAATAAAGTCTTTCTCAGACAAGTAAATACTGAGGGAATTTGTTACAACTAGACTGGTCTTATATGAATTGCTCAAGGAAGTCTTAAACCTGGAAACAAATGGACAAAATTTACCATCAGGAAAACACATGAAAGTATAAAACTTATTGGTAAAGAAATAACACAAAGGAAAAAGATACAAGACTCAAAGTGTACCACTACAGACATCTACCAAAACAACAAAGATGAACAATAACAGAAGAAAGTTATATATAAAACAACCAGAAAACAATTAACAATATGACAGGAACAAAGCCTTACCTAGCCATGATAACACTGACTGTAAATGGATTAAGTTTTCTACATAAATACATAGTATGAATGAATTGATGTTTAAAATGATCCAAATATATGCTCCCTTCTAGAAACTCACCTTACCAGTATAGGCACATATAGACTAAAAGTAAAGAGACAGAAAAAGATATTCTACACAGATGAAAACCAAAAGCAAGCAGAAATAGCTATACTTAGATAAAATAGGCTTTAAGACAAAAACAGTTCTAAAAAGATGGAAAGGTCATTATATAATGATAAAGGAATACATCCAGTGAGAGGATATAACAATTCTAAAAAAATCTAAATATATATGCACTCAATATTGGAGCACAAAGATCCATAAAGTAAATATTTCTAGATCTAAAGAGAGGGATAGATTGCAATACAATAATAGTGGGGGAATCCAAAATCCCATTGTCAGTACTAGATAGATCATCTAGACAGACAATGAAACCCCCCAAATTTAAATTGTACTATGGACCAAATTGACCTAATACACATTTATAGAATATTCTATCCAAAAACTGCAGAAGATTCTTTTCATTAGCACATAGAACATTTCCCGGTATAGCCCATATATTAGGCCATAGAACAAGCCTCAACAAATAAAAAAATGATAATAATTTCTACTCTCCCCTCAGACCACAACGGAATAAAAATAAATCAATACTAACAAGAACTTTGAAAACATACAAATACATGAAAATTAAACAACATGCTCCTGAATGACCATTGGGTTGACAAAGAAATTAAGATGGAAATAAAAAAAAATTACTGAAACAAATGAAAATGGAAACAAACTAAAACCTGTGAGATACAGTAAAAGCAGTACGAAGAGGAATGTTTATAGCAATAAAATCCTGTATCAACAAATTCCTGTAGAAAGATAACACGTTAACAACTTAACAATACATCTTAAGGAACTAGAAAAGTCAGAACACACCAACCCAAAATTAACATTATAAAATAAATTAAAAAGATCAGAGCAGAACTAAATGAAATAGAGACTAAAAAAAAATACACAAGATCAAAGAAACAAAAAATTGGTTCTTTGAAATAAGTAAAATTGAGAAATCATTAAGTAGGCTAACCAAGAACAGAAAAGATCCAAATAAACTAAATTAGAATGAAAAAGGAAATTTAACAACTGACCACATAAATACAAAGATCACCAAAGACTACTATAAACAACTACATTCTGACAAACTGAATAATCTGAACAATCTAGAGTAAATGCGTAAGTTCCTGGAAATATGCAACCTAACAAAAGTGAATCAGGAGAAAATAGAAAACCTGGACAGGCCAATATGAGTAGCAATATTGAATCAGTAATAAAAACTGTCTCAACAAAGAAAAGCTCAGGACCAGATGGATTCACAACAGAATTCTACCAAATATACAAAGAACTAATACCAATCCTGAAACTATTCCAAAATACTGAAGAACGGGGTTCTTCTTAACTCATTCTGTAAGGCCAAGGTCACCTTTATAACAAAACCAGATAAGGATACAACAACAACAAAAAAACCAAAACTACTGGTCAATATTACTGATGAACATAGAAACAAAATCTTCAACAAAATGCTAGCTAACTCAATTCAACAGCACACAAAAATATAATACACCATGACTGAGTGGGATTTATACCAGAGATGCATGGATGGTTCAACATATACAAATCAATAAAGGTGGTAACTGAAATTAATGGAATGAAGGACAAAAAATAATCATCTCAATAGGCACAGAAAAAGAATTTGATAAAGTTCAACATTCCTTCATGATAAAAATTTCTCAACAAACTAGGCATAGAAGAAACATACCATGAAATAACAAACCCACACCTAATGTCATACTGAAGGAGGAAATGTTGAAAGCCTTTCCTCTAAGAACTGGAACAAGACAAGAATGCCCACCTTCGTCACGCCTATTCAACACAGTACTGGAAGTCCACCCAGGTCAATCAAACATAAGAAAGAAATAAAAGGCATCCAAGTTGGAAAAGAGGAAGTCAAATTATCCCAGTTTGCTGATATGATCTTATATCTAGAAAAATCTAATTGCTCCATAAAAAAATTCTTAGATTTGATAAATGAATTTAGTAAGATGGAGGATACAAAATTAAGGTACAAAAATCAGGAGCATTTCTGTACGCCAGTGATGTAACTGAGAAGGAAATCAAGACAGCAATCTCAGTTACAATAGTGCAATATGTATATACATGCATATATATAGATAGAGAGATAAACACATATACGTATATACATATATATAGGAATAAATATATATGAATAAATTTAACCAAGGAGGTAAAAGTTCTCTATAAGGAGAGCTACAAAACACTGATAAAAGAAATAGTCAATGACACAAACAAATAGAAAAATATCCTACGTTCATGGATCCTAAGAAATAGTATCATTTAAATGACTCTACCATCCAAAGCAACCTGCAGACTCAATGCAATGCCTATCAAAATACTTACATCATTCATCACAGAATAAGAAACGAAGAAACGGCAAGCTTAAAGCAATTCTGAGCAAAAAGAGACAAGCTGGAGGCATCACATTACCTGACTTCAAAATATACTACAAGGTAACAGTAACCAAAGCAGTATGGTATTGGTATAAAAACAGATACACAGACTAATGGAATAGAATAAAGAACTCAGAAATAAAACCACATATTTACAGTCAACTGAGCTTTGACAAAGCCAAAAAGAACTTACACTAGAGAAAGAACATCCTCTTCAATTAATGGTTCTGGGGAAATTGAATAGCCACATGGAGAATGAAACTGGACCCCTATCTCTCACAACATACAAAAATCAACTCAAAGTGGCCTAAAAACTTAAACGTAATATCTGGAACTGTAAAAATATTAAAAGAAAATCTAAGGAAAACTACTGAACATTGGACTGGGCAGAGAATTTATGACTAAGATCTCAAAAGTACTGGCAACACAAACAAAAATAGACAAATGATATTTAATTACACTAAAAAGCTTCTGCACAGAAAAATAAACAATCAACACAATGAAGAAACAACTTTTGAACTGGAGAAAATATTTTCAGATTATTCATCTGACAGAGGACTAACTTCCAGATCATATAAGGAACTCAAATAACTTAGGGGAAAAAAAAAATGTTCCCATTTAAAAAAAAAAAAAAAAAAGGAAAGTACATGAATAGACATTTCCCACAGGAAGACACACATACAGTCAACAAGTATATTAAAACATGCTCAATATCATAATCATCACGGAATGCAAGTCAAAACCACAATGTTATCATCTTACCCCAGTCAGAATGGCTATTATCAAAAAGACAAAAGATAACAGAGGTTGGCGAGGATGTGGAGAAAAAGGAACTTTTATGTACTGTTGGTGGAAATGTAAACTACTAAAGCTACTATGGAAAACATTATGAAGATTTCCAAAAAAAAAAAAAAAAACCCTGAAAATATATTTATCATTTGGTCCAGCAGCTCCACTACTGGGTATCCACCCAAAGGAAAAGAAATCAATATATCAAAGGGATTCCTGCAGTCAGATGTTTATTTCGGCACTATTCACAATAGCAAACACATGGCATCAATCTAAATGTCTGCCAGTGGATAAATGGATGAAGAAAATGTGTTGTATACATGCACAATGAAACATTATTTGGCCATAAAAGTAATGATATCATGTCATTCGAAGCAACATGGATGGAACTGGAGGTCATTATCTTAAGTGAAATAAACAAGGCAGAAAAAGACAAATATTGCATGTTCTTATTTACATGTGAAAGTAAAGTATTTGATCACATGGAGGTACAGAGTAGAAAGACGGATAACAGAGCCTGAGAAGAATAAGTGGGAAAAGGAGGATGAAGAGAAGTGGGTTAATGGGTACAAACATACAGTTAGAGAGAAGGAATAAATTCAATGTTTGGTAGTAGAGTAAGGTGACTATAGTTAATACAAATGTATTGTACTCAGGTGATGTCCTCCCTAAATGCCTTGACTTGATCACTGCGCATTATATCCATGTAACAGTTTCACATTTATTCCATAAATTTGTTCAAATAAAAGTTTGTCTTCAAAATCACATACAAAAGAACCTCAGACAATTAACTGAAAAATTAGTTTTCTAGTGTATAGCTGGTCACTCCTGCTTGCTGTCATAATAAGCCAATTCTTTGGAGTTTTTAAACTCAGGGACTTGATATGTAAATTATAGTATTTCATGAAACGGAAACATGAAAACTAGTATTGGAGGCAAATACTCAGCAACAATAAGCTTCCAGATTCTAATTTTAAACTAATTACATTAAGTTGGATGGCTAATCTAAGAAAATTAGCTCTCCCTCAATCATGTAATGAAATATAAAAAACAATCATTTTTTATTTTAATAAATGTGATTCAAAAACTATTATTAATACAAGACAAATGTGAAATAGAGCTATAATAAGAATATGTAGTAAACACCTTCCCCCAGATCTTGTAAAAAGACTGGATGCAATGATTCCTTTTAGTACTAATAATGTATGATTCTTTTGACAATGAACCCTTTTTACAGAGAATTAATTAAGATGTAAAAATGAAGTTTTAAACTTTGCCTTATTTTACAGTTCCTTTCACATCTTTAAAAAACATGTGTGTGATAATTTGATTTGATAATTTGGGCTACTCTTTAAATTATATTAAAAGTAGCATTCATCAAATAAGGTATATTTATTAACATTTAGAAATGAAATTGTGAAAAATGAAGAAAATCAAAACAATGGTTAAACAGTTGACAGCAATTATATTTCATTTATAATAAAAATCAGCCATATCACAATAAATTCTCTGTTCTAGTTGTATTTTTGTAATTTAATAAGATGACTGTAGAAGTTGCATAAATATCAAATGTAAATAATATAACATGATAATACCAATAAAGTGAATTCCAGTTTTGTAGTATGCTAAGGTAGGCCTTCCTCTAAGTTCAAATTCTGTTTCTATCTAGTTTGTCACTCTGTTAAAGAAACTAATTCTTTTTGGCCTACAATTTACTTAAAATAAGATAAAAGGTTTGGTCCAAATAGGCCACACTTGATTTTTCAGATATTTAAAGTAAACTTTATTTTCAGATAATTTAGATTTACATTCAGCTGTAAGCAATAATACAGAGATCTTGTGTATCCTTTGTCCAGGTTATTCTAATGATAATATATTGCAAAACTATAGTACCACTCACAACCAGGATATTAATAATATAGTCAAAATACAGAATAATTTGATTACGACAAGAATCCTTCAACTTGCTGTTTTATAAGCACATCCTCTTCTAGCCTGCCCTCATCATTTCCTTAACCTCTGGAAAACACTAATTTTTCTCCATTTCTATAATTTTGCTATTTTAAGAATATTATAGAAATGGAATCATAGAGTACACAGGCTTTTGAGATAGACTTTTTGCATTCCCTAATCTCTGGAGAGTCATCCACATTGTTGTGTGTCTAATAGTTCATGCCTTTTAATTGCTAGGTAATGTTCTTCACCCATTTTCTGGATGGCTTGTAGTTTTGGGCTATTATGAAAAAGCTTCTATAAATATTTGTGTATAGGATTTTGTGTGAACATTTTAAGTTTTGATTTCTCTGGGATAAATGTCCAAGTATTTCACAGGACAGTTGCATGTTTAGTTTCTTATAAAATTGCCAAACTGTTTTTCCTAAATGGCCATATCATTTTATATCTCCATCAGCTATGTGTGAGTGATGTACTTTTTCCCCATTCTTACCAGCATTTGGTGTTTTTATTGTAGCCCTTCTGAAAGTTCTGTAGTAATACCTTATTTTGATTTTATTTTGCATTTCCCTAATGGACACCAACGTTTAACATCTTTTCAAATGCTTACTTGCCATCTGTATATCCCCTTCAATGAAATGCATCTTGTTGTCTTTTGTTCGTGTTCTAATTTGATTGTTTTCATACTGTTGAGTGTTTAATGTTCTTTTACTAGTTATTTGTCTGATATGTGGTTTGCAAATACTTTCTCCCAGTCTTTTCATCCCCAATTTGATAAAGAACATCTAAACAAAATACAGATATTTTACTTTATGATAAAAAAAATGAATGCTTTCCTCCTAAGGCATGGAGCAAAGCACGTACACACAGAAAAATGTTTTCAAAAGTTCAGTGTATCATTTCCCCCCATTTTGATGTCAATGGATGTCATTTGGATGCTATGGATGTCAATTCTAAGAACTCTTTTCCTAGCCCTACATTCTGAAGGTTTCCCATGTGTTTTTTTCTAAATGTTTGATAGTTGTACTTTTTATATCTAAGTCCATGATGAATTTTCAGTTAATTTTTAGATAGAGTGTGAGGTTTAGGTCAAGGTGCATTTTATTTGCCTTTGAAAGTCCAATTGCACTGGCACTCTTTGAACAACAAAAAACAAAAACAAAGCAACAACAACAAAAAAAACAAAAACAAAACAAAAACAAATTTAAAAAACCCTCAAAACCTTCTTTCCCCTATTGCACTGCTTTTGTAGCACTGACAAACATTAGCTGGGCATATTTCTGTGTGTTGATTTACACGTTTGCTCCTCCATTGACCTATTGTCTATCCCTCCACCAAAACTAAAGTCTTCATTAGTAAAGGTATCTAATATGTCTTGAAACAGGATAGATGAATTACTTTCACTTCACTGCTCTTTTTTTGAAATTGTTTTAGCGATTCTATCTCCTTTGCCTTTCCATATAAAGTTTAGAGTAATCTTGTCTATATCTACAAAACCTTGCTATAATTTTGACAGGAATTGTGTTAAATCTATACATCAGTATGAAGAACTGAAAATAGTATCTCCATTTATTTATACAGTCTATCATTTCTTTCATCAGCATTTTGTTGCATATGAATTTTCAGCATACAAATTTCACTTCTTAGTTTAGACTTACACCTATGTATTCCACTTCTTTTAGCAATTGTAAATTTTTGTATCCACATGTTCACTACTAGTATACAGCAATACAACTGATCCATGTATGTTAATTATGTATTCTGCCACCTGGCTAAATTCATTTATTAAATCCAGAAATTGTTTTAGACTCAAAATTTTCTACATAGACAATCATGTCATCTGCATATAAGCAAAGATTTCTTTTTTTACAATCTGCAAATTTCTTACATGCTTTTTTGTCTTGCTGTGATGGCTACAGTTTCTATGGCAGTGTTTCATATGAGCCAAGAGAGTGAAAAGCTTTGCTTTGTTCCATATCTAAGGAGGAAAGCATTCTTTTTTTTTTTTTTTTTTTTCTTACCATAAAGTAAAATATCTGCATTTTGTTTAGATGCTCTTTATCAAATTGTGGAAGTTCTTTCTATTCCTATTTTTCTGAGAGTTTTAAACAATGAGTGTGTGTTCATTTTTTAAAAGTATTTTTAAAGCACTGATTGGTATTTATCACATGATGTTTCTTCTTTAGATTTATCATGTGATTGATTACATCACTAGATTTTCGAATGTTGAGCAAAATGTGCATCCTTGGGACAAACTACTCTTAATCTTTGCATATAATTCTTTTAATGCATGTGATGGTTATTATTCAGTGTCAACTTTATTGGATTAAAGGATGCAAAGTATTGATTCTGTGTGTGTCTGTGAGGGTGTTGCCAATGGAGATTAACATTTGAGTCAGTGGGCTGGAAAAGGCAGACCTACCTTTAATCTGGCTGGGCACCATCTAAGCAGCTGCTAATGCAGCCAGAATATAAAGCAGGCAGAAAAACGTGAAAAGTCTAGACTGACTTAACCTCCCAGCCTACATCTTTCTCCTGTGCTGGATCTTCCTGCCCTTGAATATTGGACTTCAAGTTTTTCAGCTTCGGGACTATGACTGGTTTCCTTGCTCCTCAGCTTGCAGATGGCCTATTGTGGGACCTTGTGACTGTGTGAATTTAATACTCCTTAGTAAACTTTCAATATATACATCCTATTAGCTCTATCCCTCTAGAGAACCATGACTAATACAATGCATTATTGGGTTATATTTCCTTAGGAATTTTTACATTTTTATTCCTGAGGAATTCAGATCTCTACTATTTGTTTGTTTATTTATTTATTTATTTGCACTAAGTCTGGTTTTGGTATCAGAGAAATACTAGTTTCACAAAATGAAGTAGAAAGTGTTTCTCTCTCTCTTATTTTTCACTGGAATGGATTGTACAGAATAGCATTAATTCCTGTTTAAACATTTTATAGAATTCTCCAGTGAAACCATCTACACCTGGAGATTTATCTTTTAATAACTTTAAATTTATAAATTTAATTTCCTTTATAGTTAGGCTATTAAAATAATCTACTTAATAATGAGTGATTTGTGGTAATAGTGTTCCTAAATAATTGATCCAATTCATTTGTATTTTTGAATTTGTGTGTGTAAAGTTCTTTAAAGGATCCTCTTATTCTTTTGATATTCAGAGAGTCTGTAGTGAAATCTGCTGGTTCTCATTCTAAATATTGGTAACTTGTGTCTTCTCCCTCTCTTTTGTTCTTTGCCAAATTAATACAATTTGTGACTTTTATAATCTTTTGAAGAATCAGGTCTTTGCTTCATTGATTTTCTGTATTTTCAATTTCTTATTAATCTTATCTTCCTTCTGCTTACTTTGTGGTTTATTTTGATATTTTTGTTGTTCTGTGTACTTGAGATGGGAACATAGATTATTCATTTGAGACTTTCCTCTTTTCTAATGTTTTAAATTAGTTGTTACAAATTTCTTTCTTATCACTGCTTTAGTTATATCACACAAATGTTGATATGCTCTATTTCATTTTTATTCAATTCACGGAATTAAAAATTCATGTATGAATTGCTATTTGATGTATGGAATATTTATAAATATGATGTTTCATTTCCTAGCTTGTAAAGATTTTCTGGCTTTCTGTTACTGATTTTTAGACTGATTTCCTTATAGTCAGAGAAATGTTAAATAATTTTAATTCTTTTAACTTTTCAAGATTTACTTTATGGTCCAGGATGTGACTTAATTTGGTACATCATCCTCAAACACTTGAAAATAACATACATAATGTTGTTGTTAGCTGAGGTTCTCTGTAATTGCTCATTAGATCCCACTGGTTGATGATGTTGAGTTATTCTATATCCTTGATGATTTTCTAATTATTCTATAAATTTGAGGGAAAGTACCAGTAAAATTTCTGACTATACTTGTGTATTTGTCTATTTACCCTTTTAGTTCTATCTGTTTTTGTTTCTCATTTTGCAGCTCTATTTTTTGGTAATATACAGTTAGAATTACCATATCTTCTTGGGAACTGGTCTCTTTTATCACTATATGTCCCCCTCTGTCTCTGGTAATTTTCTTTGCATTGAGGTCTACTTTATCTGATGTAAATATAGTTACTATTGCTTTCTTTGAATAATGTTTGCATGAAAACTCTCTTTTCATTCTTCCATTTTTAGCCTGCCTATATCACCTATACCATTATGTTTGCAGTGAACTTCTTATAGACAATATGTATCTGGATTACGTTTTGTAATCCACCCTAACAACATATTTTAACTGGCGTAGGCTATTTACATTTAATGTGATTTTTGATATGTTAGGGCTTAAGTACATTATTTAATCTTTTTCTTTTCTGTTACTTATCTTTTTTCTTTCTCTGTTTTCTTTTCATTGCATTTCTATGGGGTTTTAAAATGATAACATTTTAATTTCTCTATAGTGCTTTTAAGTGTATCTCATTATATAACAAGTTAGGGGTTGTTATCAGATTCACATTTTATCTATATAACTTATCATAGTTACCTAGTGCTATTATTTTTCCAGTTTATGTGAGGTGTAGACACCTCACCTCCCTTTTTACATCCTCTCAACCTTCCTAGTTTAATATAATTGCCTTACATATTTCATATGTCCATATATGAAATCATGTCAGATTTTAAAATCACATCAGAAAGTATTTTTTTCTTCTATCATCAAACATAATTTAGAAAACTAAAGATTTACTCATATGTTTGCTCATCTTGTTTTTTCTTTTCCTTCCTTATGCTCCAAGTTCCTGTTTTGTATTGTTTCCTTTCCATTTAGAGAACTTCCTTTAGCCATTCATTTAAGATGTCTAGTAGTGGCAAACAATCTTAATTTTCATTCATCTAATAATTTTTAAAAATTTATTTCCAATTTCTGAAGAAGATTTTTCTGGACATAGGATCATTTGACAGATTTTTGTTTTTTCCATTACTCAAAAGTATTATGTAACTTCCTTCTTGCCTTCATGGTTTCTGGTGAGAAATACACTGCCATTCACATTCTCTGCTATAGGTAAGTACTTGCTTATCTCTTGTTGCTTTCAAGATTTTTCTTTTGTCTTCAGTTTTCAGAAGCTTGAATATGATGTGTCTTGGTGTGGAGTTATTTGGATTAATCTCGTTTGGAGATCACCCAGTATTTTAAATCTATAGGTTGATGTTCTTTGTCAAATCGGGAATGTTTTCAACTAATATTCTTGGAGTGTTTTTTAAGGGTGCTTATTTCTCTTTTTCCAGGACTCAGATGACACACAGATGTTAGATATTTTGTTATGGTCCCACAGTCCATGAGGTTCTGTTTTGGCTTTGTTTTTGCTGGTTTATTGAGGCTATAATTTTTGTGTTGTTCAGATTGGGCATTTTCTATTTGTCAATCTTCTAGGTCATTGATTCTTTTCCTCTGTTCTCTCTATTCTGCTGTTGAGCCTATACATTGAGTCTTTCATGTGGTTATTTTTCAGTATTCTTTATATCTTCTGTTTCTTTGCTTAGATTTTCTATTTCATTGAGAAGACTTTCTGCATTCTCATCTGTTTCATGTGTGTTTGTGACTGCTCATTTTATTATGTTATATGATGGCTGTTCCAAAACCTTTGTCCTATAATTCTAATATCTCTGACATCTATGTGTTGGTAACTACTGACTGTCATTTCTTTTTTAGTTTAAGAAACCTGTTTCTTGGTACAAAGAGTGATTTTCATTTTATTAAATACTGGAAATGATTTAAATTTTCTGCTTTAGGTGGCTTCATCTGATGCAATTCCAGTATGAGAGTGAGGGTGGAAATGCACTGCTCCCTTATTGCCTGGTAAGTATAGAGGCTCAGCATTCTAATTTGGCAGGGTTGAATGTTCTCACTCCTCATATGGTCCTCACCATCACTATGGAAGAAGGAGGACTATTAATACAACATGATACTGTTAATAAAGTAGTGAATTCCAGTCTTGTGACATACTAAAAAAGGTTTCATCTTTCAAATTCTCAATTTCAAAGAAGTACTAAAAAGATAAAATACAATGAACAGATAGAGTAAAGGCCCCAATAAGAGCAGATGAACTCTAGAGGAGGCCACAGTTATGGGAGTAATATAGCGTGTTGAGATAAATGTAGCAATGGGAATTAAGAGTCTTAGATTTTAGTCCTGATTCTACTGACTGCTTAGTTTTGTAACTTTGGAAAACTTACTTCAATATCTCTGATCTTGGTTTTTTAAAACAGAAGGAGATTTGTATGAGATAGGCTATAACTTATTTCCCATTTTAGCACTCTATGATATACTATTTAAAATAAGAATTACATAAGATGGCATATGAAAAATTCTACATACATATAACATCAGTGTTATAAATATAGTCATCATTATAATTAGCACTGATAAAACCTCATAGTTAAGAGAGTGCAGGTATAACAAATTTTTTTTTTTTTTTTTTTTTTTTTTTTTGAGACAGAGTCTCGCTTAGTTGCCCAGGCTGGAGTGCAGTGGCGCGATCTCGGCTCACTGCAAGCTCCACCTCCCGGGTTCACGCCATTCTCCTGCCTCAGCCTCCCGAGTAGCTGGGACTACAGGCGCCCGCCGCCTCGCCCGGCTATTAAGAAAACATGTCATTTTTCAGCTCATGAAGGTGATGCCAACTTATAGTTGGGAGATTTTCTGGGAACTTTTCAAAGCCAAGACTTCCTCTACCTGCAGCAGAACAACTTGGTATACTTGATAAATATAGATTTCCTGAGCTTCAGCCCCAATTGATAAGAGTTTTTAAAAGGCATCCCGTATGATTTTTATGCACATTAATGATTGTGAACCACTGCTTAGGCTTTAGGAAATTATTTTCAGTCTTTAAGAGAAAATAGAGTAGATATGCTACATCCAAAGAGAACAATCAATTACAGACAGTTAGGATGAAGAAGAAATGGGGTCTATGCTTTTAAGCTGGCAAGCTTATATTTTAAATATTAATTTAACAAATTTGGATAGGGATCAAAGAATATAAAACAAGTGGCACAAATCTATAAGAAGGCTAATATTTATAACGAACTCTGACTCTGAAACATTTCAAAATTTATTTCTATGGGTAAGGCAGAAAGAAGAATAACTGAGTTTACTGCTTTATGTCGGTGGTAAAAGGTTATAAATTATGTATAGAAGATATTCAACAAATATCAACTTCAATCTTCTCAGTCATAGAGAAAAGAATCTGTAAGCAATCATGGTTAAAAAGCACTTGAAATATGTAAATTATATGTAAATTTTATTTATTCATTCAATAGAAGTTCATATAAAATAAAATTCAACATCAATTTGAGCTATATAAAATGTCTTATTGTGCGCAAAATATTGTCTTAGATTGCTAAGCATCTTTTTCTGATGAAATGTTCCATAATGTGCACCAAAGTCACAAAAGGTATTATGATGTCTAGTAGCTTAGCACATTAGCTTTCCTTTCTAGAGAACTACAGTTTAAAAAATAAAAATGATAACTTGTTCTATGTTTTGTAAGTTTTCAACGCGATCTTTTTCTTAAGGAATGCTTCATTGAGCACCTATTGTCCACTTGATGTAGGAGTCTCATGAAAAAATAAAAAGGTATTTGTTCTCAAGAAGCTCAATACTGAAGCTAGATAAACAAATGACATAATAGCGATAATAATATTTGCTATCTATTTTTGACAGCAAGATAAATTAGCAAATAGATGAATTGTTTTATTTCCTACCTAAACCAATAAAATTGTTGAGGTTACATGTTTTTCCTTCACTGCAGCCATCAATGGGTTTTCCTTAAGATTTCAGATGATTAAAGAACAGCTACAGGATTTAACATAGAATTTCATACATATAATTCCATTAACTTTCATTATATTAAGTTTTTTGTTTTGTTTTGTTTTTTCTTTTCTTGAGACGGAGTCTCACTCTGCCGCCAGGCTGGAGTTCAGTGGTGCGATCTCGGCTCACTGCAACCTCCACCTCCCAGGTTCAAGTGATTCTCCTGCCTCAGCCTCCCCAGTAGCTGGGACCACTGGCACGCGCCACCACACCCAGCTAATTTTTGTATTTTTAGTAGAGACAGAGTTTCACCATTTTGGTCAGGATGGTCTTGATCTCTTGACCTCATGATCCGACCACCTCGGCCTCCCGAAGTGCCGGGATTACAGGTGTGAGCCACCGTGCCTGGCCTAAGAGTTTTATATAATGAACATAAGGAACTACATTTTCAATGTATTGGAAAATCTTTTAAGGAACCATACAGATTATACTTCCTGGAGTTAAGAATATTTATTTTTATAAAATCCATCAGATTCTGCACATGTTGGGGAAACACACTTTTGCTCACCATTACTCTTACATTATGTGCATATTACTAAATCCTACTTGAGTTTAAAACTAAAATAGATTAAATTATTATAAAATAAATAAATGCATAACATAAGCAGGCATGACATTCTAATAAAATAAATTTGCATGTGAGTTTATGCTCATGAACATGAGAATTTAGTCATGGATGACATCCTGAAGCATATTCTCATGACAAAATAAATCTATTAGTACAGCTAAGTATTTACAGACATTATTCATTTTCAAATACTTTACTAATGCCAGAAACTAGACAATTCCTGGCTTGTAAAACAGAACAAACCACCCTAAAACATCTGGGATACTTACACACTTTTCGCTGTCAAATACATAGCACAAATGTTTATTTGACTCAGAATCTTTGCATATGAAAGTGAATATCCTCTTGTCAGTTTTATCATCTGCACAAAAAGATATTCTATGAAGCTGGCAATTGTGTTGAACTTCCTGTAAACACAGATGGAAATAAACATAGTTGATGGGATTCTTTTTTCATTTTCTAAAATACTCATTTGTGTTAATAACATATGACTTTAAAAGTAGAACAATCATCTGTCAATCTTTGATTTTATAATTATGTATACTCCAACCTAAAACAAAGGCATAATGGATACAGATAGACCTCCTGATTCAGGATGAAACTAAGATATGCATTTCAATAGTACTTAGCAAAACACAAGCATAGTACAAAATGATCAAAGATTTATGGCCTATCTGAGCTACAATAGCTCTTGAGAAATCATACACTTTAAACTTTGCATATTTACAGAGGAGAACAATGAGACCCAGAAAGAATAAGACACCAGCACAGTTTTACAGAATTACCAGAACTCTTTTAAACCAGAGGATTCTCATTTTATCTCACTGCTATTTACTAGCATTATAATTTAGAACACAGCCTGGATACAATTTCGTGTGAAACACACTATAATTTCATCCTTAGTAATCTTATTAAATTTTATTTTATATAATTTCATGGTTACTCATACACTCTTGAACCTTTTCTGTCTAGGAAGCTCATCTTTCGAACTTCTGTAGCATTTTTCATGAAGCAGTGAATGAATGGTATACATATCCAGACTCCATATCATGAAATCAAATCTGTTCATCAGTAGAAGGCAAATACTGCAACCAGATAGATATAGTGGCAGTATATATGTACACATGCACACACAGACACACACATACATTAAATTATAAAACTTATAAAATAGCAGGTATATACATCATTAAAATAGAAATATTTATATAAAATAAATGTGTTACTAAAATTACTATTATTTAGTCAAAAGATGGGGCATTTGACACTTTTATATTCATATAGATCATCCATATTAATTATTCATTCTTCACAGTCTTCTGAAACATGTTGGAGGTAGAAAAGAAATTCAATGCTTTTGATTATGACAAATAGAAAAATCAACTATTCCCTTTTCTATTGTAGTCATAAATATATTTTCCTAAGACACATTGTAACACTAGAAATATCAATCAGAAACTCAGTTCACCAACATTATTGAGTGGGTGTTTTATAAGATTGGAGATGGAAGCAACTATAGTTTCATCTAAGGAAGGCTGGCTGAATATCCCCCAAAAAAGCTTTATTTTAAGGTTGTAACTAGAAGAGTTTCTCTAAAGGTGGCTTCAGACAACCTGTAGCACAAATACCTGGGGTGCTTGCTATAAAAATTTTCACTGTTTTAACCTCAGTTGAATCAAAACCTCAGAGATTTTGGTCAAGATAAGAATCATTGATATGAAAAACTTAAACCTCTCAGTTCAGAGTTTGATGTGTCAGCTTGCTGAGATTTGCTCTAGTACTCTGATTCAAATAACTGCTCATCAGACTGAAAATGAATATATAAAATGAGATATAAAGGCTGGGCGCGGTGGCTCACGCCTGTAATCTCAGCTCTTTGGGAGGCCGACGCGGGTGGATCACGAGGACAGGAGATCGAGACCATCCTGGCTAACACGGTGAAACCCTGTCTCTACTAAAAATACAAAAAAAATTAGCCAGGCATGGTGACAGGCGCCTGTAGTCCCAGCTACTCGGGAGGCTGAGGCAGAATGGCTTGAACCCGGGAGGTGGAGCTTGCAGTGAGCCGAGATAGCACCACTGCACTCTAGCCTAGGCAACAGAGCGAGACTCCATCAAAAAAAAAAAAGAAAAGAAAAAAAAAAGAGAGAGAGATACAAATGAATGCTAAGAGAACTGTCTACAGCAATGCATTCTTTCCCTGCATACAATGGTAGACCAAATGGTAAGCCAATAAAGAGTTGCTTGGTAAGTATGAAAATTAAAATGAGGAAGTATATTGTATGATCGTAATACTCACTGGCATTATTAAATAGCCTAATTTACCTGTTTAAAAGCAGAGGTAATCAATTCTAAGAAGAGGTGCTTGATTTACTTAGCTTTTAATGGTGGCATCTTTCCTTTCTTATACATAGAGCATTGATGGACAATGACCATATTTGTTTAAGACTATCTTCTTTCTGTATTTTGC
The DNA here is from genome assembly GCF_008728515.1 of Papio anubis. Classification (NCBI taxonomy): domain Eukaryota; kingdom Metazoa; phylum Chordata; class Mammalia; order Primates; family Cercopithecidae; genus Papio; species Papio anubis. Next base: position 72,272,983 of record NC_044985.1, on the reverse strand, counting down.
CTATTAGAACAGTTTCCTTTCTTATTGACATTGTTTTGTTTTAATGACAATATACACCAGCTTATTAATTGTAAAAGCATGTTAATGATAAATAAAGAGAAAATATTACTGCTAAACACTATAGGAAAAAAATTCATTTCTCCATAGATGCGAGAAATTATGAGTAACATGCAAAACACAACATTCACTTAGCTGGTGCTGAAATCTACATAGTCTCTCATTTACTTACCCAACCAGTATGATCATAGAAAGTGGTTATGACCAGTGGTGAATCATCCTAATCTTTGCTTGGATTAGCAAAGGTATCTTCCTAAAACAGTCTAGGGAGCTGAAACCTGTAATTTCATTATTTTTATCAGTTATTTTATTATTATTGTGATGGACCACTACGAATTTGAAATGTAGCAATAATTTTTGGTAAGACAGGATAAAGAGACCCAGGAACACAATAACCATAGTGAAAAACACTAGGCTTTCATATTAATGATATTTTATTGGAGTTGGAACAAAAAATCAGTAGATGTTTTTATCCCCAATTAATCTATCTACACCGCCTGTTTCTAGCACTCTATAATCTTCATTTGGAGGACAAGTGAGAAAAGCAATAAAGAAAAGGACTCAGAAAGAAAGATAGAGGAGCCAATTGTTATTGAGATTGCTTTCACTTAATTTTCACTTTCCATTTTCATTCATCCAAGTGAAAAAAAAAATATTCTATTCTGTATAAAGATAGTCCATGTTAGATTAATAATATATTTAAAAATCCTGTCTCATAGCTGTATGTTTAACTATAAATAAATTTATTTTAGAAGTATCACATTTGTTTTTTCTAAATATCAACATATATCTAAAATGAAATGATTGATTTTTTTCTGTTTCACTTATATATATGTCCTTGAATAGTAGTTCCTAAATGCATGTCCATGAATGCCTATGAATAGGTTGTATCCGAGAACTGAGGATTGTCTCTTTCTCTCTCTCTCACTACATACACACACACACACACACACACACACACACACACACACACAGAGCAATTGGCATTCTTAGGAATGTCTTGGGGACACTGGTGCTTTGTAAATCCCTTTTTTAGATTTCCTACATTTTTAATGCATTCAAGACATGGTATTTTATATATATGGGTAAATAGTCATATACTCTATATTCATATGTAACAGGGTAAATAGTCAGTTTTTCTACATTAATATGCAATATAATTGAATGTATAAAATATCTCAAGGATTTTTAAACTCCAAGATTGCTCTCCAGGTTTGGTAGGGATTAAAATAGAGATGCTTCTTTTTCCTTAAGAGTTTTAAAAACTCACTTCTGGGAATAGAATTCTAACAGGGCTCTTAAAAATTAGTTATCAGTGCTAAATGCATACCTCGGAAATTTAGAAAGATCACTAGTTAGCAATCGAATATCACACCTAGGGGAACTAGAAGAACAAATATCAACTAATCCCAAAGCTAGCAGGAGAAATAACTAAAATCTGAGTGGAACTGAATGAAATTGATATAAAAAAATCCATGAAACAATAAACAAACCCAAAAGTTAGTTCTTTGAAAGGATCAACAAGATCACTAGACCGCTAGCTACAAGAACAAAGGCTAAAGGAGAGAAAAGCCAAAGAAGTATAATGAGAAACAACAAAGGTGGTATTACAACTGATCCCACAGAAATACAAAAGATCCTCAGAGACTATTACGAACATCTTGAAGCTCACAAACTAGAAAATCTAGAAGAAACTGATAAATTTCTAGAAATGCATAACCTCCCAACATTGAATCAGCAAGAAACTGAAATCTTGAACAGAACAATATCAAGTTCTGAAACTGAATCAGTAATAAAAAATCTGTCAACCAAACAAAGCCCCAGAGCAGATAGATTCGCAGCCAAATTCTACTATACCTACAAAAGAAGAGTTGGTACCAATTCTACTGTAACCATTCCCAAAAAACTGAGGAGAAGGAACTTCTCTCTAACTCATTCGACGAAACCAGCATAATTCAGATACCAAAACATGGCAAAGATACAGTGAAAAAAGAAAACTATAGGCCAATATTCCAGATGCACAGAGATGCAAAAATTCTCAACAGAATACTTGCAAGCTGAATTCCACAGTACATTAAAAAAATAATTCAAAACAACCAAGAAGGCTTTATTCCTGGGATGCAAGGTTGGTGCAACATATGCAAATCAATAAATACAATTCAACATAAAAACAGAATTAAGAACAAAAACTATATGATCATATAAACAGAAGTGGAAAAAGCCTTCAAAAAAATCCAGCATTCCTTCATGATAAAAATCCCTGCACAAACTAGGCACTGAAGGAACATACTTCAAAATAGTAACAGCCATCTATGACAAACCCACAGCCAACATCATACTGAACCGGCAAAAGCTGGAACATTCCCCTTGACAACTGGAACAAGACAAGGATGCCCACTCTCACCACTCCTATTCCACATAGTACTCAAAGTCCTTGCCAGAGGAATCAGGCAACAGAAAAAAAGAGAAGGCTTCAAAATAGAAAAATAATAAGTCAAACTATCCCTCTTAACTTACAATATGTAATATGATTACCCAGAAGATCCTAAAGATTCCACCAAGAGGCTCCTGCAACTGACAGTAAACAACTTCAGTAAAGTTTCAGGATATAAAATCAATGTACAGAAATCAGTAGCATTTCTGTACACCAAATAACATTAGAGCTGAGAGACAAATCAATAATGCAATCCTATTTACAACAGTCAACAACAAAAAAAATAAAATACCTAGTAATACATCTAACCAAAGAGGTGAAAGATTTCTACCAAGAAGAACTACAAAACACTGCGGAAAAAAAATCAAACATGACATAAACAAATGGAAAAATATTCCATGCTCATGAATTGGAAGAATTAATACTGTTAAAATGACCATATTGACCAAACAATATACAGATTCAATGCTATTCCTATCAAATGACCAATGCCATTTTTCAGGGAATTAGAATTTTAAAAATTTTAAACTGCATATGAAACCAAAAAAGAGCTTGAATAGACAGAGCAATTTTAACCAAAAAGAATAAATCTGGAGGCATCACATTACCCAACGACTGTACTATAAGGCTATAGTAACCAAAACAGCATGGTACTGGTACAAAAACAGACACATAGACCAATGGCAAAGAACAGAGAATTCAGAAATGAAGCCACAAGTCTACAGCCATCTGATCTTGGACAAAGTCAACAAAAATGAACAATGGGGAAAGGACTCCCTATTCAATAAATGGTGCTGGGATACCTAGCTATCCATATGCAGAAGAACAAAAGTGGACCCCAACCTTTTATCATATACAGAAATTAACTCAAGATGGATTAAACAATGTAGTACCTCAAACTATAAAAATCCTAGAAGAAAATAATGTCAATGCCCTTCTTGATATCAGCTTGGTAAGGAATTTTTGTCTAAGTTCCCAAAAGCAATTGCGACAAAAACAAAAGTAGACTTGTGGAACCTAATTAAAGAGCATCTGCACAGCAAAAGAAACTATCAAACAGAGTAAACAGACACCTTACAGAATGGGAGAAAATTTTCGCAAACTATGCATCCAACAAACGTCTAATACCCAGGTTCTATAGGAATTAAACAATTAAACACACAAAAAAACAAATAACCATATTAAAAATTGAGCAAAAGACATGAACAGACACTTCTCTCAAGAAGACAAACAAGCAGCCAATAAACATGAAAAAATGTTCCACATCACTTATCATCAAAGAAATTCAAATAAAAACCACAATGAGATACAATCTCACACCAATCAGAATAGCTTATTAAACAGTAGAAAACAACAGATGCTGGTGAAGCTATGAAAAAAAGAGAATGCTTATACACTATTGGTGGGAATGTAATTTAGTTCAGCCTCTATGGAGAGAAGTTTGGAGATTTTCCAAGGAACTTAAAACAGTTACCGTTTTCCAGCAACCCTGTTAATGGGTATACATACTTGACATATACCCATAAAAAGACAAATCTTTCTACCAAAAAGACACATGCACTCGCGTGTTCATTGCAGCACTATTCATAATGGCAAAGACATGGAATCAACCGAGGTGCCCATTAACAGCAGATTGGATAAAGAAAATGTGGTACATATATACCACAGAATACTACGCAGCCACAAAAAGAACAAACTCATGTCCTTTACAGAAAATGGATACTGCTGGAGGCCATTATCCTAAACGTATTAGTGCAGAAACAGAAAAACAAATACTGGATGTTCTCACTTATAAGTAAGAAACATTGGGTACTTGTGGACATAATGATGGCAATAGTAGACACTGGGGACTTATAAAGGGGATGGGAAAAGAGGGTGTTAAGGGTTGAAAAACTATTGGGTACTGTGCTCACTATCTGGATGATGGAATCATTCATATTCCAAACCTCAGCATGATGCAATATACCCAGGTAACAAATCTGCACATGTAACTCTTGAATCTAAAATGAAAGTTGAAATTATTAAAAACAAAATGAGCAGAAATAAGTAACAGAAAAAACAGAAATTAATTTTTAATATTAACTAGTAATTTACTATTATTAATTTAAATATTAAATATTTATTACTTTAATATTAAATAATTAAATATTACCAATTTAATCTTAAACACTAATTGAATATTAATTATTAATATCAATTTATTATTAAATATTAGTCTTAATAGGAAATCGAGACTTGTGGACAGGAAAGGAAAGCACTGGCATTATTGATTTTGGTAAGGCAATATAGGATAATGAAGTCAACTGGCTAATCATGTTGAGTTGAACCCCACCTCATTGATATTTTGTAAAGGAGGTTTAGGTTGGGGGAAACACGGAGATTTGATATTAAAAGCTTAAGAAACAGAATTATATAATTGATAGGTTGACATGTGATAAACTTATTGATAGAAACCTGAAAATACGATTTTCCAACAATAAAAATAGTATGTGGGAATCATCTACTTTCTTACTACCTTTCCCTTTGTTTTATGTTTTTATCACTAAACAGACCTTTTTAAACTTTTATTTTAGATTCAGGGGGTGCATGTTCAGGTTTGTTACCAGGGTATACTGCATGATGCTGAGGTTTGGGGTACAAATAGTCCCAGCACTGAGGTATTAAGCATAGTATACAACAGTTTGTTTTTAAGCCCTTGTCCCCTCCCTCCTTCTCCCTCTGGTAGCCCCCAGAAACTATTGTTGCATCACTATGTCCATGAGTACCTAATATATGCACCTACTTATAAGTAAGAACATATAGTATATGGTTTTCTGTTTCTGCATTAATTCATTTAGGATAATGACCTCCAGATGCATCCATGTTGCTGCAAAAGGACATGATTTCATTCTTTACTATGGTTGCATAGTGTTCCAATGATGTATGTGTACCATATTTTCTTTATCCAATCCGCCATTGAGAGGCATCTAGGTTGATTCCATGTTTTTGCTATTGTGAAAAGTGCTGTGATGAAAATGAGAGTGTATGTCTTTTTGGTATAAAGATTTGTTTTTCTTTTGGATATATAACAAGTATATTCAACCAGCAATAGGGTTGCTGGAAAATGGTTAACTATTTTAAGTTATTTGAGAAATCTCCAACTGCTCTCCACAGCAGCTGAACTAATTTACATTTCCACCAACAGTGTATAAGCATTCCCTTTTCTTCACAACCTCACCAGCATCTGTTATTTTTTAACTTTTTAATGACAGTTATTCTGCATGGTAGTGATTGTATCTCATTGCGGTTTTGAATTTAATTTCTTTCATTAGTGATGTGGAACATTTTTTTCATGTTTGATGGCCACCTGTTTGTCTTGTTTTGAGAAGTGTCTGTTCCTGTTTCTTTTCCCCACTTTTTAATAGGGTTATTATTTTTTGCTTGTTCAGTTGTTTAAGTTCCTTATAGATTCTGGATATTAGATGTTTGTTAAATGCATAGTTTGCAATACTTTATCCCATTCTGTAGGTGTCTGTTTACTCTGTTGATAGTTTCTTTTGCTGTGCAGAGGCTCTTTAATTTAATTAGGTCCCATTTGTCAACTTTTGTTTTTGTTGCAATTGCTTTTGAGTCATCAATTCTTTCCAAAGGGCAATGACCGGAATGGAGTTTCCTAGGTTTTCTTCCAGGATTCTCATACTTTAAGGTCTTATATTTAAATATTTGATCCATCTTGAGTTAATTCTTGTAAATAGTGAAAGATAAGGGTCCAGTTTCAATATCCTCCATATGGCTAGCCAGCTATCCCAGCACCAATTATTGAATAATCATCTCCCCATTTGTTATTTTTGTTGACTTTGTCGAAAATCAGATGGCTATAGGTGTGCAGCTTTAATTTTGGGTTCTCTATTCTGTACTATTGCTGTACCACAGACTTTTTCTAAGCCCAGCTTAATTTTGGACCCTATTCACTTTAGTTTTTTCCTCACTCTACAGTATCATATGCTATTTTTTTTTAAAGTTTGGTATTTCTGTCTTTATATTTACAAATATTTAAAGTTAATGAAAAAAATTATCCTTATTCCAGGTAAATAATCAATGATCAGGAGATCAGGTATAAGGAATAACCTAATAAATCGTAAGTTATTGGTCAATTGGGTTTCATAAAGGCAGGTTTCTTCAAGTGGTCAGGAAGCCAAGGAAGAAAATCCAAACAGATATGATAGCCTAACTTGTTGATTAAGTTTTTAACAGAGCTTTTCACATATCTTTCTTTCTTTCTTTTTTTTTTATTTGAGATGGAGTCTCATACTGTCGCCTGTGCTGGAGTGCAGTGGTGCTATCTCAGCTCACTGCAACCTCCACCTCCTGGGTTCAAGCGATTCTCCTGCCTCAGCCCCCTGAGTAGCTGGGATTACAGGCACCTGCCACCACACCCATGTATTTTTTTTTTTTTTTAACTTTTAGTAGAGACGGGGTTTCACTGTGTTGACCAGGCTGGTCTCGAACTCCTGACCTTGTGATTTCCCTGTCTCGGCCTCCCAAAGTGCTGGGATTACAGGCATAAGCCACTGCACCCAGCCAGTTCACATATCTTTCACTGAAAGAAATAGTCTCATTTAAAAGGTCAGATGAAATCATGCAGGAAATAATAGAAAAAGTTGCAATACATACCCATATACTCTTCACCTAGCCAACTGGTAACATTGTGCCACATTTGCATTACATTTGCATTTGCATTACCTGATCCAATTTTGTCTCTCTTTACACACACACATACCCTATAAACATAAGTTGTAGCCATCTTGTAGTGGTAGTTAGTGGTCGCCACCTTGTAGTGGTAGTTAGTGGTAACCATCTTGTCGTGTTTTAAGCAATTAGAATTTTATGCATTTCTAAGGACATGCCATTATTAACCTGTGAATTCTAAAACCCAAAAAATGTTTTCTCTACATAACTGCATTTAATCGTGTTTGTATTTTATAAATATTTAAACGTGATTATCAACTAACAAAAAATTTGAAACATGCCATATGTTCAATAATAGAAGAATAATTTGGTAAATTATGGTATATGAATGTGGTGAAATTATTAGAGTTTAGAATGCACCATAGGTAGATTCAAATACAAAATAACAGGAACATACGAAAACGATACATAATGTATATTATCAGCTTTATATATTTCAATGTGTGCTGTGACAAGCCCCAAACCTTCAGATAAGAAATTGAAAATAATATTAATTACACATACACACACAAACATATACACACACTCTGAAACAGCTATCTAATTCATATGATTTAGAAAAAATCTTTCAACATAAGCATGGCCTACAAATACCCTATTCTGACTGGACATTTGCCACTATATATCCTTTTAATTGTGAAAAGAAGATGTAGGAATAGGATTTTCTTTTTCATGACATGTAAGACGACACTTCATTGCTACACTTTTGATTGAATCATCCTTTTGTAACTTATTGCTTCCTTGGTCTTGTTCTTTATGTAACTGCTAATTGCCTAATGAATTTATCTCATTCATACCTTGCTTTCAATTGCCTTGTTTCCCAGCAAACTACAGATATCCCAAATGCTTGAATCAACCTTCTACTATCTTTTCACCATTTCACTTTTTTTATTTCAGCCACCTTACCAGTAGTTATTTTAGGATCCCCATAACTAAAGTAAATCTTCACATCTTTGTTTGTAATTGAATATTGAGGGTGAATAATAGAGAAGATTAGACCAGATAATTGTGAGAGGACTTGAATTCATGTCTTGGGAAGTTTGACAGAATGCCATTGTTCTTTAATATGGAAAGTTGAAGGTATGCCATTGAGCTTTACTACAGATTTCCACAATCAGAGGTTCTGATTCTGGAGGCAAATTTGGAGCCTTAGAAATTACATTTGGAAATGCCTCAGGTAATTTTTTTGTAGATATTCCATAAGCTACAATTTGAAAATGAGGCCTACTGCATTTAGCCACTAAACTATGCACAACAGCAGATCCCGTCCAACTTTAATGTGCATATGAATCACTATGTTTCTTCTTTAACTGCAAATACAGATTCTGTAGGTCTGTAGCAGAGCCTGAGATTCAACATTTCTAACAAGCACCCAATAGATGTGATTGCTGGCGGTCCACAGGCCACACTTTAAATATCCAGTTGTTGCTGGGAACTGGAATTTACATAGATGAAGGTATCAAAGATACTTGCTGGACTAGAGAAAAGTTGCAGACCTGTGGGAAACATTTTTATAATCTGTTAACAGGCCAGAAGTTCCTCTTTTGGCTTTTATATTGAATTAATTTGTCAATATGTATCTTACGGTGTTAGAAGAATGCTTTAACTATATGTATTTATAAAATAATTGGAGTTAAATATTAATTTTTCCAAATTGACTAACATAGTCTTATGAAAATTACTAAATGATAACTCTGAGGCATTGTGAATAAAGTACTGTATTTGTTTACTAAGCCTGCCATAACAAAATACCACTGACTGGGTGTCTTATACAACAGGAATTTATTTTTTCCTAGTTCTGCAGGTTACAAGTCCAAGATCCAGGTGTCGGTAGGTTTGGTTTCTCTGGGGCCTCTCTCTTTGGCTTGAAGATTGCTGCCTTCACTCTGTGCCTTCACGTGGGCCTTACTCCGAGTATACATATCCCTGGGGTCTCTTCCTCTTTTTGTAAGGATACTAGACATGTTGGATGAGGGCCCCACCCTTAAAGTCTCATTTAACCTGAGTTACCTCTTTGAAGGCCTTATCTTCAAATATAGCCATATTAGGGGTTAGGGCATCAACGTAAGAATTCTGGAAGGAAACACTTTAGTCCAACACAAGTACCTGTTAATGAATTCGAATCCAGAACAGATTATATTTTAAAATATTTAATTTGCTTTGAAGGGTCAGAGGCCCTTAAATACAAGAAACTTAAGTTTACAGTGTGTTATGGGCTGAATTGTGTTCCCCAGAATTCACATGTTGAAGCTCTAATCCCCAGCACCTCAGAATGAGACTGTAGTTAGAGTGCTAAATTAAATAAGCATGAGGCCATTCACCTGGGGTTGTCTCTGTTTTTTGAGTTCCTAGACAACAAACTGCAACCTAACTAGTACGTAAATAAACTGAACACTAATTTGGAAGTAGAACACACAGCTAAGTTTCAGCCAATTACAGGCAGCCAGCTCATCACAACATGTCCATATAAAGTAGATGCCTTGCTGTAGCCAATCAGGTGAGTTGTCACTTTGATTCTGTGTTCAGCCTATAAAAAGCTCCATGTTCACGCTGCTGGGAAAAGCTTTCTGAACATCTTCTGGTTTTAAGTGCTGCCTGCTTCATGAATCATTATCTGTTCAAATAAACTCTGCTAAATTTAATTTGTCTAGTTTTTCTTTGAACAGGAGATAAGGCCTTTAAAAAGGTAATTAAGTTAAAATGAGGCCATGAGTATGGTTCCTAATCCAATTTGATGAGTGTCCTTATAAGAAGAGACACCAGACAAGTGTGTGCACAGGTGGATGACCATGTGAAGAGGCAGCAACAAGGCAGCCCTCTGCAAGCCAAGGAGAATGGCTACAGAGGAAATCAACTCTGCTGGCATCTTGATCTTGGAACTCCAGCCTCCACAACTGTGAGAAAATATTTTCTGTTGTTTAAGTCACCCAGTTGTGGTGTTTTGCTATGGCCTTCCTAGAAAACTAATACACACTGATTACATCTACAGGAAATAAAAGTCAATGCAGAATATTTTAATAAGCAACACACAGCTTTTATCTTCTTTCATACTCAGTGAACCACACTGTATGCATCTCTTTCACATTTCATGAAAAAAAACTTCCTAAATACAAGTCCAAATACTGCTGAATACACTTAACATAAGTTATTAATATTATATCCCAAACAAGCTGAAGAAAAGATCACTTATAACGCAATTCCAAAAGTTGTTTTCACTTCTAAAAATCCTAGAGTTTCGAACTGCCATTAGCTCAGAACTAAACAGTTCAGGGTGGCAAAAATTATTAAATATTTGTTAAAGTAAGAATATAATTGCAATTAATTAAAGATTACCTCTAACATTAAAAAATAAGCCTTACCTTTGTTTTGGGTTCTAGAATTTTTACTCCATAAATTGATATTTGCAACTCCACTTTAGGAATTTTCTGGCCTTCAGATTTCTTGATATGTCTTGCAAACTAGAAATGAAAAATTATTCACAAAACTGCAATTCTATTTCTATAAAGAACGAACAAAAATAAACATACATTTGGAGTTCATATTCAATTTCAGACTTTAATTAAGTGAATTTTTGCCAAGTATAAAGCATTTTATAAAGATAGTCTCAAAATATTTAAAAATCATAGCAATCAGCCATTATAATTCACATTGATTTTCAGCAATTTTTTTAAATTAAGATTTTTAATGCACTTCTTTCATGGTATTTACAAAAACATATTCACACCAGACAGCTGAGGAAACTCAAAATACTTTGTGGGAAGATGTGTAGAGATCAGTTTGTTTTTCTGTGAATCTTTTGTTGTTATTATCTTCACAGAATTAGCAGTTCATCAGCTGTTGAATATGCCCTCTTTGCCATTTCTAGATATTTACCTAGTTTGGAACACTATTCTATCCAACCACATCAATACATAAAAAGAAGCAGATTACCATGTCCAAACTGAAGCTAAGAATTGAAGTAATTATCCCAGCTGAAAGACTCAGGTATAGAACTAGACTCAGTCTAGAACTACACATATAGTGAGTATCTTGAAAGCACAATTTTTTTTCAATACTTTTGTAGTAGTATTTATTATATTTTCTCACTGAGTTACTAGGTGTATGTAAATGCTTGTTCGATTCTGTTATAAAATCAAAAAGAAAATCAGAATACTCATGTGCTTAGCAGATGGAGTCTCTGCCTCTCTCCTAGCATTGCTTAATTTAGTGGGGGAGAATTTCAGGAGCCCAGCTAAACTTGAATATTAAACAATTAATATTCTTTTTTAAAACTTTAATTTTAAAATATAGGCACAAACACAACACACACACACATATATATACTATTTAGTATACACATAGCCCATGCAACATTTGGAACATATTTGTACTAAAAAATATTTGTCTGAAATTCAAAGTTTACTAGGCGTCTTGATTTTAATTGACAATTTAACTCTCTCCCTACATTCCTTCTCTCCTCTGCAATCACCCCCACATCCAACTTTTTCTTTTTAAGAAATGGAAAGAAAACTATTAGAAGAAATAATTTCTCACCCCTCTTCTAGTGCTTCAAAAAGTTATTTCCTAGTGTACCTTTTTCTCTCTAAGGATATAGATCATCCTAACTTGACTCAAAATTGATGACATGTAATGCAAGATAGCGTTCCAGTCCTCTTGTATGTCATAGTTACTTGCACTGTGTATTTCACTGTAATTTAGGGCAGATGTGAATACACATGGCATAGCCCCATTCTGGAGCACAGAGTGATTAAAAGTCTTTCTCTCTTTTCATGGCTTTGCACTGCCACAGAGAATAATACAATTAACGCATATATGAATGCCTTTAAGTGTCTGCCTTCCTATCCCAGGGGGTACCATTTGTTTTATTCCATTTTGAGTGGTATAATTTTTCCCCTTGCTGTCTATCTTGCTCTATGAACTTAGGTTGCTATTTTTTGTATTCAGCAGTCTTACTGCTGCACATGATACAACTAACTTGTGCCAGATACTTTTCTTTTTTGTCTTGTATAAATTTATTTTGCCTGAGTGTAGATCTTTAAAAATTATCCCAGCTATCTCCCAAAGAATGTGGATTAATTTTGTTTATTTTCACTTCATAATCTCCTTATATCAGCATAATTAAGCAATTTGAAGGTTTTCACATAGGAAGGCTTACAAAATAAGTCATCAGCTCTCCACCTATGTGAATGCATCTGGATAAAGCAACTCTCACTATCAGCTGCAGAAGCATCCTTAGCTTGTTTCCTAAGTTCTGTTGTTTTCCAGAAACAGACAGAGCATGGCTTCTGCAGCCCCTTCCACATCCAGACTCAACCATTCCTGTGACCTCTGACAAGAACTGTGCAATCTTTAAAATTTTTTCCCACTGAAACATCTACCACAAAGCAACCACTATTATTAAACTTAACTATTGAGAAGGAAAGAAAGAATGGAAGAACTAGAGAAGGGAAGGAAGTAGGGGCTGAGGTAGAAAAACAAAGTGGAGAGGTAAGAAGGGAGTGGGGAGGAAGAAAGGAAGAGAGGGAAGAAGGAGAGAATGAAATAAAGAAAAAGAAAAAGAAGCACATTTCTAAACTAGGTTTTCTGAAACTTTTCTCTCTTCTTCATAACAGGATGAATTAACTGTGCTCAAAACAGCTTCAGATTCATGCAGTCTAATCTTCTTATTTCAAAGATAAGGATAGTAAGTCCCAGATAAGCTATGTACCATGGTCATAAAATGGGTTTGTAGGAATTAGGCCTAGTAACTAGTTTTGCAGATATCCACTAAATAATCTTTTTCTTTTATACAACATATATTCCGCATTTAGAAAAGAAAATTCCCAGTTCTACCTTCATTCTTATCAATGTTTACACTGGTTATTGGCCTTGATTTTTGAAACTATGTTACACAACTCTTATGCCTAAAGTTATACTCATTCATCTATATTTTTTTCAGTTTAATATTCTCCTTCCTGCCTCTCTTTGTTTTTTTCTAAAACTTAAGCTAACTGTATTCTATAGTTTGCATGCTCCCCTCTAAGTCCCTTTTGCTACTTACAGATTTCTTGCCTTCCTAATATTTCTAATTAACCTTAGGAAGATATGCTGATCAATCTACCTAACATTATATTCTATTTTTTCCCTAGTTACTATTTTAATGTCAAAGCTTGAACAGTCTTTTTTGTAAATTTCTTTCAATTTTTGCTTCAGTGGATTTATTTCTTGGTAGATCTAGATGGATACAGCTATCTGCCATTAAAACTTGAATATAATAATCCAATAAAAATTATTAAAAGGAAGTGATGCATAAGCATTTTGGAGAATGACTGGATACAACAAATGAATATAACCAAGACTTTGTCATCATAACGTGATGGGGAAGGATGGAGTAGTACTTGAAATAAAGTATTTGGTTAAATATATACTACTGATAAATAGAACTATTAAAGAAAATTTAAAGGGAGCACAACTGAGTTTCAATATTATCATTACATAATTTCTATCCATTTCTCAGAGGACTTTTTAAAAAGTGAAATTAAGTAAACTACTAATGGAATATAGAGTATTAGGCAATAAAATTAATTTACTAATTTGGGCCTATTATTTGAAGCTACTATTTTTCTTTGGGGTTCTCATATTTATATTTTTAATTTAAAGTATTTCTAATAACCCTGCAGGAAATGAGCTATGTTTATATATAATTAAATTAAGCTCTAAATGTTTTATTAATTACATAACTGATTGTGAAGACAAAATAGTGTTATACAACACAGAAAGAGTGAGTTCAAATGGAAAATCTACTAGGTTGAGACTTCACGAGGCTTGACAGCAATTCCCAAGGGCTACATTTTCTTGCAGTAATTTCATGTAACTTTAACTTAGTTGTAGCAGAGTGAGGGGATTTTCACTCTAAAACTGGATTCCAGGAATGCTGCCCACTGGGTATCTCCCAGGGAAATTGATAAGCTTTGAATCTATATATCAATACTTACTTACATGTAAAAATCACAAATTGTTTATGAAATACATTGAGCCCCCAACATCTGTACTAGTTGTATTAATAAAAATATATAAATCACTATTAAAAATAAAATTTGTTCCAATAAACAGTGCTATTCAATACATAGAAGTCGAAAGGGTTTAAAATTACTACATTTCAGAAAATTTGTTTTATTTGTTGTTGTTGTTTTTGTTTACTTTTTTTGTTTGTTTCTTTTTTGAGACAAAGTTTCCCTCTTGTTGCCCAGGCTGGAGTGCAATGGCGTGATCGCAGCTCACTGCAACCTCCGCCTGCCGGGTTCGAGTGATTCTCCTGCCTCAGCCTCCCAAGTAGCCAGGATTACAGGCATGTGCCACCAAGCCCGGCTAAAACATGATCAAGAAATAGAAACTGTTGAACATGATTAGGAAATAAAGAACATATTTTGATATGGTATCTGAACTTTAAAAGGTTAATACTTACGAAAACAATTATATTTATAAAAGAAAAATTTATAAACTATAAATTCTCTAAAAAATGACAGTGTAAAAAAGTCAAAGTTTTAAAATTTTTTGAAAACTAAGCAGGCATCATTAAACACAGAAACACGAAAAATTCATATTGATAATTCTTTAATTTCTCCATCAGATTTTATTCTTAAATTTTAAATTCTTGTTTAATGTCAGAAGCCATTACATTAATATTGCTGAAAAAGGAGTAAATATAAATAAAATGTTACCTTACATGGTAATATAAAATAAATAGTATAAAGTAAAGTAATATAAAATAAAATAAATTATAAAATCACATACTGAATTATATAAATTTTTTTAAAGCAGTCAGAATTCATATGTTACAGAAAAATAAATAGGAAATTAAAATGGAGATGTGTACGTATGATAAAAGAGCAAGTTTCTTTTTTTCTTTTTTTTAGTAGAGCCACACCACCACCTACTGGCCATTTCGAACCAGTAGAGCCGGGTTTGACATTTAAAAAATATTCTTAGTATACTTTGAATTGTAGCTTCTGACCCTTGACACACACAAAACAGCAAAAAATAAATAAATAAATAAAAAGTATTGTTTTATTCATTATCATTCATGTATGAATCATTACCCTTAGATATACTTTCCTGATATACAAAATGTTTGCAATCAGCACAACAAAATTGCTTATTAAATACAAACTTATTTTGGAAGATATTTGAGAAACAACAGCTTCTATAAACTAGTGTGCATTTTTAAACTATACTACATAATTTTTTTTACCTTATTGTAGGTCACATTCTTTTATTAACAGAGTACATTTCTAAACATGCAACTCCACAGAAATACATATACAATCCTTCAAAAATATATGTAAACTAGCCATGGTTTAGAAAGCATTTAATTTCAAATATGTCTTTACATTTGATCTATTCATTATTCAATTGAATTTTTTTGGTTTTCGATTTGGGTTGACTGAACAACCTACAAGGCATAAAGAAATACTACGTGTAAATAGCATTGTTCTTTCATAAAATATTCTGATTGAAGTTGGATTCATGCCCAGAATTTGCAACTTTTTGAAAGCATTTAAATAGAATCCTATTCTAATGTTGTCCATAAACTGTGAGCCCTTTTAAATCTTCTTTTGGATTGATTAAAACTATTGGCCAATAAAAGGCAAATCTAAATTATTACCTAATGAACGGTGGAAATAAATAGTTGACTAATCCACTTTTTTCCCAATTGAGAGCGATATTATCTTGGGAGTTTTCAGTATATTTACTTAAAAGGATTAGTAAAATATTTTCATATAAAATAAAATGGATAAAATATTATTGACCTTTATTTCTTTACCCAGAATAGAAGCCATGCCAATTCAATTATTTCTCATTTTAAACACAGAGTGGATTCCACCAGATATGACATTCTCAAAGCAAAGTAATACCATTTAATGTCTCTGAGTTTGCCTGGCACACTCAGAGGTCTAACCCTCCTTTAGAATAACTGGATGGTCCCTAAACCAAATAAAGTTAGAGAAGGGTTATTTCTCCAAAAATGTGAGAGCGACTATGGAGAATAACATTAATTGTGTAAAAAAAAGTAGCACTATATATATTTTCTTATATGATAAAGCTGAGAATTCTGTTGAGGAGTTTTTTTAATTTTAAAATCTCAGTGAAACAATGTCCTTCGAGATGTGGAACAATTAGAGAAACATGGTGTGTGGCATCTTATATAAGATTTTCTCAGAAACTTGTTGACTAGGATATGTGGGGTTGCTTATTAAATGTCTTTCTCTCCTCTCTTAGTTTCACCAGTTTCCCCATGGCTATTTATGGACATTGCTCAGATCCTGTTGGACTTGTAGATTAGGACATATTTAACAGTGTCACTGCAAAATTCTGGTTGAAATCAACTCTAACTCCACATTTTTAACTGGTGGATATTATATCTTAGCCTTTAAATACAGTTGTTTTGCTATTACTAGCTTTTGATTTGGGACATAAGTTCACATTACCCAAGCAAAGTAAAGGCAAGCTATAAAACAAACATTCAAGACACACTGCCATAAAATATTATTTTTAGAAAAATATGAACAGTATGCCATATTTTAAAAACAATTTTGTGTATATGTTTACTATTAAAAATGTTTCCTTGATATGATTACATTTCTTCAATAGTTCATTTTTAATAGGGTGAAGCTATACCTGCAACAATCATGCTTTGATCTCCTTCAATCTGCTGAAAACGTGACAGAATCAATGTACTTGTAAATTATTTGAAGGGTTTTCCCTACCTTTAATTTCCTTACAGCATCTCTCACAACTTCTGTTCCTTTTGGCTGTTCCACTTCTGTACTGCCAAGAAACTGAAAATGGTCATTTGTGAGACACAGGCTTTCCTACATCATATATCATTGCATCATGTTGAACTATAAGATTGCATAATAGAATGGTTTAATAGTAATGTAAACTCACATTTTAATTAAATACAAATATTATTTTATATTATATCAAAATATAAATAAACTTTATCATTTATACTTACTGTTAATCAAAGTTTATTTTTAAAAACATACTTGTTTTCTAAATATTTTACTTGCAGATTTTTACTGGAAAGAAAACTGAAGTTATTTTATTAGGCCCAAGGGAATAACGTTGATCTCAACCGTTAAAATTTAGTAAACTTATTAGTAATTAAAAATTATTTTTCATTCAAAGCATGTAATTGTATTTTGTTACTATATTTAACATCAATAGTAAATTTCAAAGTTTATAATTTCAAGTAAACATTTTTCTTTGTTTTCCACTTATGAGACTCATCTAACATGTAGAATTTAAAATACAAGCTTCTTTTAATAGCCAATATATACAACTAAGTAAAGCTATAGTTAGACTAAAGAAATAAAACATACATGACCTACAATTTTACTGTTTTAAATAAACCTGCAAGTAGTCAGTAAGTGATATGGTTTGGCTGTGTCCTCACCCAAATCTCAACTTGAATTGTAGCTCCTGTAATTCCCATGTGTTATGAGAGGAAATTGGTGGGAGGTAATTGAGTCCCAAGGGTGGGTCTTTCCCGTGCTGGTCTCATGATAGTAAGTCCCATAAGACCTGACGGTTTTATAAAGAGGTATTCCCTTACACAAGCTCTCTTGCCTGCTGCCATGTAAGACGTGATTTTGCTCTTCGTTCGTCTTCTTCCGTGATTGTAAGTTTGCTGAGGTCTCCCCAGCCGTGTGGAACTGTGAGTCAATTAAACCTCTTTCCTCTATAAATTTCCCAGTCTCGGGTATGTCTTTATTAGCAGTATGAGAACAGAATAATACAGTAAGTGTGTTTAGTTAAAACCTGACCGATCCATAAAAAGAAAAAAGTTTCATAATAATTATCACACTGTAATAAAATCTCTACCTTGGAGAGATATAATACCTCCTAAACAGAAGTCTAGCATCACTAAATGTTCAATATCAATTAGAATTGAAATATAGAGGTTTTATTCTAGAAAAATGTCTATATACAGGGAAAACAAACATTAAATTCATGAAGTATATGTAATTTTCCAAAGACTTTTTCTTTGTTCTTGTGACATACCACCAATTATAAGACCAAAGAGATTCACAAATCACTTCTCCTATGTATAGACATAGGAGAATATGTGTTTGTAAACTCTACATTAAAGATTCCATAAGTGGAATCTTTTTCATGTATTAACTTACAGAATAGAAGGGAAAATATAGTAACGTCATTTTATCTCTTATTCCTTCCTTCATTCTTGAAAAAAAATAACCACTAAAGAAATTAGAGTTTTGATTTTCAAAATGGGCTCGCTGCACAACTGGCATGAGAATTACCTAGAGAGTTGGTTAAAATGTAAAAATATATGTTCCTTGGTCAAATAAATCATAATCTTTAGAGGTAGGGCAAGTGAATTATATTTCTAGAAGCACTGCAAGTGATTCCTTGTACCAAAGTCTAAAGAACAGAGTTAGAAACAGTTAACAGGCCATGCGGATAGTGGAAGGTAGGTACAAACGTGAGTTGAAAATACAGGCAATAACTGGTGTTCCCTTTCTGAAGAACTAATGGAGGATAGAGAGTAAAGCTCAGTTGCACTGAGGCAAAGAGGAGTTTCACTTTTCAGATTCTGTAAGGTACAACAGTTCCTTTTCTTCTTTTTCTTTTTTAGATGGAGTCTCGCTCTGTTGCCAGGCTGGAGTGCAGTGCTGCAACCTCGGCTCACTGCAGCTTTCGACCCCTTGGTTCAAGCAATTCTCCTTCCTTAGCCTCTAGAGTAGCTGGGATTACAGGAACGTGCCACCACGCCCATGTAATTTTTGTATTTTTAGTAAAGACAGAGTTTCACCATGTTGGCCAGGATGGTCTTGATCTCCTGACCTCATGATCCGCCCGCCTCAGCCTCCCAAAGTGCTGGGATTACAGGTGTGGGCCACCACGCCCGGCCAACAGTTCCTTTTTCTAATAAGCATCAACTATATCAAATTGTTAACAGGCCCTAGATAAGATATCAACAGGCTTTCAGTTTGCCCCACTGTGACCTGAAATTGTTGGTTGACCAGGCATACATAAAAGACCAAAGTGAATGAGAAATTTTAAGCTGAAAAAGAAACGAAATCCTGCTACCAAGATCGGGAGACAGCCAAATCTATTCCTGACACCAATGGAGCTGTCACATTTCTCCAGTTTTGGATGAGTGTTTTCAAACTTGATTGAATGACAGAATCATAGGGGGCGCTTTAGCCAGGTGCAGTGGTTAGGATATGGCGCTTTAATAAGCAATCTGTAGTTTCAGCTACTCAAGAGTTTGAGGCAAGAGATCTGCCTGGGTGCAGGAGTTTGAGGCCAGCCTAAGCAACACAGTGAGGCCCTGTCTCAATTAAAAAAAAAAGAGAGAGAGAGAGAGAGAAATAATCATATTGGAAGCTATAATCTTATTACCAACGCCTGCAAGTCTGATTTGACTAGCCTGGGTCAGAATCAGGCCATCTATATATTTTAAAGCTCCCTAAGTGATATTAATGTGCCACCAGGTTTGAAAAGCACCATTTCAGATCATCCAGAAAGGAAGAAGAGTTCAAGTAGCTGAGGAGGATTTAACATAATAGAAACTATTTAGTTCTGAATACATCCCTGGGGTAAACTGTTCTCAACTTCTCTGAATTTATCATGTCACTGTGATTAGGGGATGGTCTAGTAGTAGCAGGAGCAGAGGAGCAAAGGTGGATCCTGTATGGGGAAGTAATTATTGAACTAGAAGAAGGAAAGGTCTGGTGTGTCAGTAATAGACTGTAAGTTTTACTGGCAATATTTCTGAAGGAATATTCATACTTCAGCAGGAATGGCATGAGTCAAAAGTATTATATGCAAATAAGGCCATAGGGGAAAAGTATGGAAGAACTCCAAGTATATTCAAAATGAATCAACCTCTAGCTGTGCTCCAGGAACATTTTAACATGTTTCTTTCACACTAGCTTTAATGAAATCCTTTGAGTAATGCGACACTGGGAGAAGCCTTGAGTGATGGTACGTATTAAAATATATCTTAATATGGAGCACTCTACTTAACCCAACTTTTTCTTATGTAATGTTAGAAAACCTATATGACAATCATGCTAAAACTGAAAAAAAAAGTTTATTCCTTATATTTCCTGTATTTTTTAATTATAAAAATCATGATACATAGATTAAATAATTCATATTTATATGCATTTCTTACGCCTATCTAAAAGATTTATAAAACTCTTAGATATGAGGTAGCATGTTAGAACAAGCTCTAGATTTAGAATCTGAAGATGTTAGAAAAGTCCCCGAATTTCTGCCTTGTCTGACTCTTTTGAAAGACAGAGATAATAATGCTGTTCTTCTCTCTTTATAAAATCATTCTAAAGACCAATTGCAATAAGAGATGAAAAAAAGAAAACCTCTTTAAACTGCAAGGTGTTCATGAGGGATTGCCATTCCCTTATCTGGTAATTGTTAGGGGAAGATATTAGGGTTTAGTGGACACAACTGGTGCTTGTTCAGTTCTCCTGGGATCCACTTTATCAACTCAGAGACCCATCTTCCAGTTTCCACATGCTTTGCTGGTAATGACTCACACTCAAGACCTCCAGAGTATTCCTTTTGGGCAACGAAGTCAAAGGCACCTTGCCAGTATTGAGAGCTAGAAGCATATGGGAGTTGTTTTTTTTTAATCCCCCCCATACCCACACCACCCCATCATCACATTCCTTAGCCAACGACTGACTTGGCTAAGGAAAGTAAGCCAAGTCAAGTTTTGTACCTCCACAAGTTTTGTGGAGGTACAAAAGCCCAGCTTCTTTGTTTGGAGGTGAGATAAATGCTAAGGTATAATGTTATGATGCAGAGATTACCATGGAATTAGGCTAATGCTGTGGCTCCAGCTGATGTCTACTCTTCCTTCATTTCTTCTTCTTGCCGGCTCTGCTTTTTCTATTCATTTACTGATTTCTCCTGGGAGCACCCTCTTAATAAATCAATGCACTTAAATCTTTTGCCTTGGGGTTTATTTCTGGGAGAAACTGGTCTAAGACACTGGTTAAAGGCTTAAATGCTTACATTCCAGGGACATACAGTCTAGTATATAAACCCATAAATAACTGTCCTAAGTGCCATCAAAAGTCTTGTACAAAGTATACGAACTTTGATTTTTATCTTTTCCACTCTTCCTGGTTTCTGGAGGGTGACCGTGACCAGGGAATTAATTCACCCTATTCCAACAGAAGAGTTGTTAACTAGCTGAAGAATTAGCAAAATGCTAGGCATGGCTGGGAGCAGAAGTGAGTCACCTAACTGACAAAGATACTAAGCAGAAGTCCACATGCAGAATTGAAAGATCCTCTAGACTCTTTTCTCAGCCTGCCTCCCAGGATACTAGCTGCTAATCTTATAAGCCTCCAAGCAGAAGAATTTTTCCCTGAGGAAAACAGACCAAGGAAACCAAGACAACCTATGCTGACAGTTAACGATTCCATGTGAAATAGGTGAGTCACTTGATCAGTCGGCAGATGACAAGCCCTTCTCAAGTATACAGAACCGCCAGTTGGCTTTTGAGTGAGACAATCTTAAATATCAAAACACAGCAAGTATGTGAACATATTCGAGAAAAGTCTCTCACATGAAAAGACTGGGGGGAAAAAAACAGCAACAAAAGGAATGGTTAGAAAAGTAGAGGGAGTGCAAGAAAAAAAAAAGATGGTTAATACTCTATAGTCAATATAAATATACTGTATTCATAATAACACCAGAATGCTAGAAAAAGTAGCACATAAAGAACAAAAGAGAACTGACAGAAATTTAAAAATATGACTCAGGCAATTAAAAAATCATAAGAATATTAAAAGATTAAGTTAGAAAAAATTACAAGAAGTAATTATTAAATGCTTACAATGTTTCAGGTTGTATTTTAGGAGTTAAGAATATAGCAGAGAGGTAATACATTCATTAATTAGCTATACTTCAAAACATACAAAATAAAAACATACAATGTTACCTGTTAATTAAAAAATAAAATTAATATTTTATTAAATGCACTGAAAAAACAAATTTCCCTACCCTTATGGAACTTACATCCTAGTGGGCGAGCCAAACAATATTAATATGAATAAGTGAATTATATGGTACTTTAGAAGTGATGGAAGTCAGAGTGTGTGACTGTGTCTGTTTTCTGTGTCATACCATTTTAAACAGGATGTTCAGAGGAGATGTCACAGATAAGGTGAAATGTAAAACAATCAGAAAGGTAGATATTTGGGGAAATGTAGGCCAAGGAAGGGAAACAGAAAGTGCCAAAGCCAGATATTTAAAATGAGATACAAACTAGAACAATTGAAGAATTGGTCTAGAATTGTGTTTTTCGAAATTTGGTCCCAGGACTTGTAGCATCAACTACCATAACTAGGAAATTATCACAAATACAAATTCTACTCAATCAGAAACTGGGAGTGAGGCCCAGCCATCAGTTTTAATATCTTCTACAGGTGATTCTGATGCATGCCTAAAGGTGAGAACCTGTTTTAGGAGAGCCAACATTAAACCAAATAGAGTCCTAGAAAGAGAGAAGAGGAAAAACTAAAGGATAGAACACTATCAATCACTTTCCCAGAACCAAAGGTATAAATTTTCAGAACCAAAGGTATAAAATTTCAAATTAATGTTATATTAAGGAGTGAAAACAAATATACAAGCACAAATAGGCTTACCATCAAAATACTAGAGATTAAAAAAATCAGAAAAGATTCCAGAGAGAAACAAACAACAAAAAACAAAACAAAACAAAACCCAGAAATATGAATGACATCAGATATCTTCTTCATATCAGCAATAATGGAAGAAAGTAACTTCAAATTCTGAGGGAAATGATAATTTTGAACCAAGTTTCCAGGCTATGAGGAAAGAAAAATTCATACTGAGATGTGCAGAGGCTCAAAAAACTGCCCTGCCATGTCCCAGTTCTCAGTAAGAAAAGAAGGAACTAAAATAAAACAGAGTAATGAGCCCAGGAAACAGGGCAGATATGTCAGGAGGGTATTGATGGCCACTACAAACATGGTGAATAAAAGCACAGCAGT
The DNA here is from genome assembly GCF_008728515.1 of Papio anubis. NCBI lineage: Eukaryota > Metazoa > Chordata > Mammalia > Primates > Cercopithecidae > Papio > Papio anubis. Next base: position 72,249,700 of record NC_044985.1, on the reverse strand, counting down.
ACAACAGTTTATCCAGAATAGCACAAAATAATAAAAGACAGGAAAGCAAAATGCAGTCGCTTCAGTGAGGCTTAGGAGAAGAGCTAGAGAAGGTTTTGTTTTTTAGTATTTTCATTATAAATTTTGGAGAAATATTTGGCTATTTTAAATGGACATAGATTATTTGATAAAATAAAAATGAAATTAAGCCCCCAGAAGGTGACATGTTAATTTTGCATATGCTCATTTATTCCTTAAAATATTTTTGAGTATTTAATATCAGTCTAGCATTTACTAAGTGCTGGGTAGAGATCAGGTCCCTGTATTCATGGAGGTTATCCTAATGAGTGTGTGTGTGTGTGTGTGTGTGTGTGTATCTATGTCTATTTTATGTCTAGATCACAGACACACATATTATATTTTGATCACACAGATGGACTGGGAAGAGTGTGGGTAATATTTAAGAAACAGTCGTCAGTTCTCTCTAAAAAGGTGGCATATTAATGAGATGTAAGGAAGAAATGAAACATACACTCAAGCATATTGAGGTTAACATGACTCTGATGTGTTCACTAGAGATATCAGACTCAACAATTGAGTATACAGCACTGGAGCCTGAGGAAGAAGAATTCTGAAGAAATCATGTGGATTAAGGAGATCCTGGCATGAAGGTCTCAATGGAAGGCTGAGAGATTGAAAAGAGTGCCAGAATCCTGGGTCCTCAGGTAGCTGCCATATTTCAGAGGGAGATGGAAGAGAATAATGCTGCAAAGGGGAATAAGATGAGTGTTCAAGGAAATGGAAGGGGAATCATGCAAGTGAGACATTAATACTCCTGAATAGGGTTGCCAGATACAGCAAATAAAATTACAGGATGTCACTGATGGTGGGAATGTAAAATGGTACAGCCAATCTGGGAACAAAAAAAATGGCTTGGTAGTTTCATTTCAAACTAAACGTGGACTTACCATATGATGCAGCAACTGCACTCTTGAGTATTTACTTCAGAGAAATGAACACTAATGTTCAAGTAAATGTCCTGTACGGATGTTCATTGTAGCTCTCTTTGTAATAGCTCAAAATCAGAAACAATCTAATTGTCCTGCAATGAGTGAATGCTTAAACAATGGTACACCTATACCATGGAATACTACTAAGAAATAAAAATGATTTTCAGCACACCAACATGGCACAAGTATACATATGTAACAAACCTGCACGTTATGCACATGTACCCTACAACTTAAAGTATAATAATAATAAATAAATTTAAAAAAAAATAAAAATGAATGAATTATTGATACACAGGAAAAGTTAGATAGATCAAAAGGGAATTTGGCCAAATATAAAAAGGTAATCCCAAAAGGTTTATTTTTCATTACTATTTACCTAAAAGAGAAATACAGGAATATTTCACTGACAATCTCTTAAAAATGGGACACTGATATATTCAACATTACTTAAAATTGTGTAAAAATACTCATTTTTATGTTTTGCAACTTTATGTCTTAATTCCTCCATGTGAGAAAAAAAAAATTAGCAATGATGAAAAAAGAGTATAATGTTTCAGACTATTTTGCTTCATACAATTAGATTCAGAGTGTTATTTTTCACTTTGGCAAAGAGCAAAAGAAAAAAGTCACGTGCTGTCTGGCAAGTGATAATTGTTCCTGCATTTTTTTTTTTTTTCTTACTTAAAATGCTCAGGGTTTTATTTATTTATTTATTTATTTCTGTACAATAAATCCTCACTTAACAGCATCAATAGGTTCTTTGAAACTGCAACTTTAAGCTGAAGGACATATAACAAAACCAATTATACCACAGGCTAACTGATATAAACAACAGTTAAGTTCCTACACCATATTTCTGGTCACAAAACTATCACCAAACTTCTAAATAAAGACCGAACTACTTCTAATGTTAAACACTAAAATAAATGTGAGTTATACATACATTTAAGAAAGATCAATAAAAACAAGTAAGATAATTATTTACTCAATTATTTTAGATCAGGGTCCCAGGTGGCAGGAGCCTCGCCTGATAGCTCTGGGACAAAGCTGGAACCAGCCCTAGACAGGACGCCACCCAGTGGCAAGGCGCATTCACACACACCCACACTCAGAAGGGTACCATTTAGATAGATCAGTTCACCAAACCTGTGCATTTTGGGATATGGGAGGAAACAGGAGTACTCAGAGAAAACCCACGCAGATATGGGGAGAACCTGAAAACCCCACACAGACAGTAGCCCTGGCTGGGAATTGATTTTTTTTTTCTCATCAACCTTATAACCAATAACATGGAATAAAACATTGAATCAAAGAGTGTTATTCAAGGCCCTGCTGTAGATCCAAATAGACAAAATTTATTTTGGTAAATTTGTTTTAAGAAATATCAGGCCATAGTTTACATAAGTACAAGTGTGTGTCTTGCACAGTTGTGCGCTTGTGCCTGGAAAATGCAATAGGTTTTTCTGTTTATTTATGAATAAACTCTTTAATTTTAATATTAATATATGCTCACTAAAAAACATGAGAAAACTCCAGGAAAATGTATCAATGAAAATAAGCATCAACTTTTACCTCATAGCCAAGAAGTGACTTTGTTAAAAATATTGCATATTATCTTTTCAATTTACATTAAAATAAAAGTGATCGGCCAATGACAATATTAGGCAAACCTAACAAAAAAACCCTCATCAATTACTATATAATTTGGCATTATTGTGTAAATATGCAAGTATATCTATAAGTGATTATATCTATATATATTGAACTTTGAGATTAAAACATTGAATATGACTCCTAAGCAAAATGGACAGATAAGAAAGATATAAAACACAGATGGGAAATTTAGAATATTATATTATAAAAAGTAAGATGTAGTCAATTGATGTAAAAATGTTTTGTGTATTATTAGTCTATATAATGAAAGTTATAAAAACATGGCATATATTTTGTCAGATTTTAAAAACCAGTAAATGTCTTTTTTAAATCTATAAAGATTTTGATAAATACAGAACAAATTTCTGATACTATAGACATAATTTTATATTCAACATAAATACTCCACCCCATATATCTCTCCACTCAATGTATATGAATACTTATTGTTTAGGCAGATGTACTCAAAACAGGCATTTTACAGGCTGCAGTCTGCTGAAATTAAATCTACAGAAATGTTATCAAACTTGCTATTGTAAACAAAGTATTTACCTTGGTGACTCTTAAAATGCTAGTAAGATATGTTGCATTTGGTTAATATTTTCCAAAATTCCTATAATTATTTTTCAGACAGTTAATATGAAACAAAGACTTCTCTTTTAAGCTAATTTCCACAAGTGATGTCTATATTCATTTCTTCCATTCTTTCACTGTATTCTATTATGCCTACCATTAGCATTTTACAACAATGTGTGCAAGTTTGAGGATTCCAACCACATTACCAAGTATTATTCAAAATGGAAGATTTTTTCACTTGAAAGGCTAAATAGTTGTTTTATAATTTGCTTCTTTGCCAGTAGAGAGCAGTGTTGGACATCATATGGACTCATTTATAATATCTGCTTTCTTTCCTCAAATGTTTCAGAATCACTCTATGAATAATGTAGGATTGTTTTTAAATATCAAAAAAGTAACAATTAAATAGCTAGAGAGTTACTAAGTCTAACTGCTATGAAATTTGACAGTATTTAACACACAAAGGACATCATTTATAACAAAAATATCTGGAATACACATTTTATGTATAGTAAATTCAAAATATGCCAATTTTATGTAGATAATATGTTTGCTACAGAATTACTGTAAAATATTAAGGGAGAATAATTCCTACTTTTTATAATATAAAAGTTTTATCTTGCTTCAAGATTAATAAATATTGGTGGCATAACAAGGAATATTCTCATTATTTTAAAAAATGCATATATATCTTTGTAACCAATGCTGCAGAGCCTCAAATATGATAGGACTAATTTTCTTTGAAGCAATTTGACTCCATATGTGCAAAAAAAAAAAAAAAAAAGGAAAAGTATTTAGGCCTGTTAGCTACTCAACTGTACCCAGAAGATAAGCTATATAGGAGTAAGCCAATTTAATTTTATAGCCTTTATTTGGCTGACTTGCTATGGTCCCACTGCCAAGCAATATAGGAAAAGCCATTTTTAAAAAGCACATCATAACAGTCATTTGCTAAAGCAGGGTCAGAATCAATTGGATTTAAACTTATTAATCAAAATCATAATCCTGAAAAAAACTAAAATAGATCCACCAACAAAAGGTTATACTTTAAATTTGAAATTAAATACTCTAAAAAGGTCATCCTTTAAAGGACAAGGAAGTTTTGATAGAAAATGTTTAAAATATGGACTGAGTATTAAAAAGTCGACATTTTATATTTTATTTAATATTTGTTCCTCATTTTATTATAACAATTCTTTATTAAATTATATTTGTTCTTGTTTTACATGGATATAGGGTATATTATTTTTATAGTCTCTTGTTTTAAAACACAGTTTCCATGTTTAAGTCCAAACAAGTCTACTTGCTATAAACAAGAAACTGTGTTCATTGCTCAGGAGGCTCCCCCACCGAGTTTGTACCACACGGTCAGACTAAGAAGCAGCAAGTTTTTGTCCTGTCTGTGGAGTCCCTCCCATACTCAAACATCCTTCACATCTGAAGAGCGAGACAGGTGAAGTAAGTAGGGCATTTATCTGTATTGCTATCAACAGAAGTGTTATAAAAATAAATAGGCATCAACTTGAATAGAAAACCAAAAGCATGGGATTTGGAGCCAGGCAAGCTTCACAATCCATTTCTCACTAGAGAATCACATGATTATAAAACACATTTTTGGGCTGTGGAAATATTCTCATGTAACTTTCATTATTTTACAGATGTGAAAACTGAGGATCGAACTGAGGATAATATTACTTATCTATGCCACATCCATTTAGCTAGTTAAGATTTATGTTATATAGTTTCTATTGTGACAGTGGTTTAAAAACGAAGGCAGTCAAAAGAATATTCCATGTACTTTACAATCAGAGAAAATGAGTTTCCGAATACTGATTCCACTATTTTACTCTACCTTTCATAGTCTCACTTTCCTCATTCATAAAATAGCGAAAAACTCGGTGTTCTTGTGAGAATTAAATGAGAAAATACAACCAGCGACTAGCACAGAATGAATATTCAATGAATTTATGCTTAGAAATAAAAATGAAATAATAACAACCACATCAAGCAAATAAAAAGAGCCAACCCACCCACAATGAACTGCAAAGTAAGAAAGAATAAAGACCCTATTTTAAGCCACTAAGATTTGGGTTTTGGTTCTTGAGGCAGCTACACTACTTACCAACACATACGCAAGTTATTTTTTTTTTCCCTCAAACTGGTATTGGTTACTTTCAAACATTTATTCTTCTGAATTCCCACTGTAATTTAATTTAATTTATTTTCAATTCTCATTGCAATTTAATCAGATTTATATATAACATGAGACAAGTGAGATTTTAAAGATACCTACACATATAATATGTCTCTTTGTGAGGGTCTTTTAAGTAAGTGTTTATTCTGTTTCTTAGTGAGGCTGAGTATATTTCATGCTAAATATATTCTTAGTTGCTTTATAAGTTTTCGTAAGTTAGATTATTTTTCAATTCTACTTATAACAATATATTGCTATATAAGGAATGTTTACCCAGTATGTGGTAAGCTTACCAAATACTCTTAAGCCTAGTAGTATTATTTTTTAAATTTAAGTGCGCTGGAATCCAATTATCAATAAAAGGAAATATATCTTTTTCCTTTTCAATATGGTTACTAATTATTTAATTTTCCTTGATCACAAAATTAGTTAAAAAGCAATGTTGTGCAACAGTAATAATAAGCATCTATATTTCATTCTTAATTTTCATGGAACTTACTTAAGCTTTCGACTATACAACATACCAATCATTGTTCTACTTCATGTTTAAACTTGCACAAAATAATCTTCCCAAATGTACTTATGTGCCTGAACACTAAATATATTTATTTGCAGAAACCCCTGACATTTCAAGTGCCCTCTGAGCTCTCTTGAGCTAAATTTATCTCTTATTCTCCCTTTTGGAGAGAAGATTCTTTAAATGCTCTAGCACCCCTCATCTTTCAGGGCTTACCATTCACAGGACTTCTCTGAGATGCTGGATTATCGTTATCATTACTATGATCATCATTAGTATGATTTCTATGTCCTAATCCATTTCAAAAATAGTTATTGTGCATACTCTATGTATCAGGTCCTGTTTCAGACATGAGGATACATCAGTGAACTAAATAGACCCAAATCCCTGACCTACTAATGCTGCCGTAGGCTACACGCACATCTTCAATGACCAGAGTGCCTTATTTTTCTCACAGGTTCTTTCAATCCATTCTACCCAAAGCCTCGTTATTTGAGAACAAACAAATCAACTGCAACAAAAAGCTTTCAAATATGCAATAATTGCCACAGCATAGTTTTCTGGCTGTAAGTGATTATTGTTTGTTTTGAACTCTTATGCCATTTTTGAGAAAACCTGCTCCCGTGCTACAAGCAGAACTTCTTTTTCATATTTGAATATCATAGAAAATGAGTGATCATATTAAGGGAGTCTGTTACTCAAACTCTTGTCCTGATTTTTTGTAGAAAAGGAGAAAAATCTACTCTTCAGATCTTGATAGGTTGTGCGTAGTTCTTTTGAGTGAAAAATGAGTGTGCTCTAACGATACTCCTGAAATGCAGATTTATTGATTTCATTTAACAGACTTTCTGTCAATGATTAATATGGCCTGACTACCTCTGCAAAGCATTGCTGTATGCAGAACTGTCATTAGTGTGCTATGAAGGTCAAAGCAAAGAAGGCTGGATCCTGTTTTACCTTCCAAGTTTAAAGATGCAATGCAAGGAAGCGTAAAGAAAATAAACAAACAACAATAACAAAAACCACTCTGACCTGAAACAAATTGAGACAAGCTTAATGTCAGTGGCCTCCTACAGAGGCATTAAGGAGAGCAGACTCTGCACTAGAGTAGAGCTTCTTTTATTCCACAGCTGTTTACTGAACACCTACTGTATACCAGGCACTGTTCCAGATACTTGAAAAGAAATGATGAACAGAAAAGTTAAAGATCCCTGTGGACGTGGCTTGGTGGAACTATGCAAATAAGTTTCAGAGTGACAGTCCAATGAACTTAAGCTTTGAATTCTGGCTCTGCCACTTGCTAGGTCTATCTTAGTGCCACTGAACTGCAGCTTATCAGTTTGTAAAATGTAGATAAATGTCCCCTGTACTTATAAGTGGGCTGTGAGAAAAAAATTGTGTGGGTAAAGTGCCTGTTGACACGTAGCAGGCACTCAATAAATATTTGCTTCCAAAAGCAAATGGTGCCGAATGATGTGTCCAGCTGTATATTATTTGGTTCCAGATCCCAAAGTAATGCTAGAATAACAGAGTTTGTGGCTTTTATTCTTTTCCACAAGGGCCATTTTTTTTCTAATTACTTTACAGAGTCAGTATAATTCTATCAGCAGGCTGAAAGGAATCTGCTGGGAAGTTGGTGACTTTGGCTCACTAAATGACAGACAGGAAGACAGGAACATCAAGCATTCACATGTGGTGGGGTCCTGACAGCTGTGGAGTTGGGAAAGGAGTGCAGCGCTCTTTGCATCATCAATTGGGTCCATCTCACTTTCATCAGTCTGCAATCAGATACAGCTATGAGGTGATCAGCTGTTTCATCTTAGCAGCTAATAAACAGCCTAATTCTCTCTTCCCCTTTTGTAAAAGTGAGCAAATATTCTGCTTCCACTATCGCAAATCAGGCTTTTGTTACAATTAGGCCAATCATATTATACATTTCTAAATTCAGTTTGGTAATTTTGTTTACTTTTTAAATCCCTGTTTTTTTAAAGATAATTTGATTTAGTTTTCTCAACACTTGAAGTCAATTATCACTAATTAGTGCTATTTAGTAAAGTTATGTTAATGCTTCACTGTAATGTTTAATTGGTTTTGTTTGAACCCTACTATATGCCGATTCTATTTGATTTTCCTTGGCCTTTAAAAAAAATCAGTGGTAGCACATTCCTGGGCAACTTCTAAGAGTATTTTTCAGCTGCCCTTTTAAATTTCTAATCCTGCTATTATCATAGACCTTTATGATTTTATTGGAACCATTATAAAAATTTTATAGCCTGATTAGTAACTATAATCCCAAATTATATAAATAGAACATATACAGAACTATATTGCAGCATATCACTTTTCTCAAAAAGAACCATACTATCTACTTTTCATGATATATTTGATTAATATATCAAATATTTAAGCTTGGTATTTTCAGACTACAGAACTAGTATTTGAAATGAGCCTTGACTCTGTGTACTTCCATTTATTAATTGAAATATGAACTGTGCATCTAACTGTTACATAGGAATGGTAATTAATGAACTATGTACTTTCATTTATTAATATGTCTGAAGATTAGAGTAAACCACTTACTCTTAATGTAATTTCAGTTCAAGCATTTTGTGACATGCATTTCAGTTCCTTGATAATAATGCAAAATATAAAATACATATACTGACTCAATTCTGAGATTAATTTGATTGTTTTCATTCAAAGTGATACATGCTATTAAAATACACAAATAAGTGAAGTATGGGCAAGAACACAGCATTATAATAGTATTAGAGTCATGCCACTTATTGCATCTCATTTCAAGGCTAACCTACTACAAATTTCAAAATTATATTTGTCCGTAGAAATTATGGATACTGCTTGCCACATGCAAAAAATAGAAAACAAATGGTATTCTCTTTGCTCCAGAAACACACTCGTTTGGTGAATATTCAAGTGGAAACATCTGCACAAACCCAGGAAGCGTCACTCTATAAAGCCCAATAAATTCTAGAATGGGATTTTCCTAGAGACTCTCAGAGTTACTGCCACTTAATCATGATTAACCCTTTATGTGAAGATAGATAGCATTTTGTAAAGCAGGTAGTTTGGGGAAAGGCCTTTTAAAGTCCTTGATTACATCCCATTGGAGCTGGAGGGGCCTCAGTTACTAGAACCCCATTGTCAATCTATGCCTATAGAAATCCTGCCAGCAGCCTGCAGGAAAGAATGCAAAGTGGGTGGATGGTCTGGCAAAAGCCTAGGGCAAATGCAGGGAGAGAAAAAGTAACCTTCTCTTCTCTCAACAGTCTTAGCCTCTCCACCGAAAGTCCTTTTGGCTTGCTGCTGTAAACACACTTCCTGGGAGAAGTTCAGGTTGTGGTTGGTTCTTCCCCACATTGATTGAATGTTCAATTTGTTATTAGTATAGCAAATTTGCCAATTTATCATATAAGCCATGGGTAAAACACAAACCCCCATGTAAACACTGATGTTAAGGCGTTTACTTTTGTAAATTGTTACTGTCCTCAAGAACTGACTATGTACTGAATAACAAGGTCAAAGTTTATGTAGTGATGTACAATTTAAGGGGAATCTGTGGAATTATGGAGATTAAGATTTGAATCTGGGCTCTGCTGTTTCTAATTGTTTTGTTATATCTCCTTTGTATTCCAAGCCTATTATTCTTTAAAATAACAGTGGTGATATTTCTGAGGATTTCTTGAGTTAATGAGACAATGGAGTTTGGCACAGTGCTAAGGATTTAGTAAGTTAGTATTTAATAGACTTATCTCACTTATCAAGTGGGAGAACTAAAAGTATTTTATAGATAAAAGCCAAAGAGTATCCCTAAAATTAAATTGTTCCATACTAAATAATCCAGGTAGATTATAGAAAACAACTATAATCAGTTAGATTCTGGCTTTTATCTACTGATTTGAAATCATATAAATGCAAATGAGCAGGAAAAATATATTTATCATTGGTAGTTCTCCCAATAATTTTAATGTCCCATTATAACTCCTGGAATTTAATTAGTGAAAATCTTAAATTTAACGGGGATCATAAAATGAATACTTACATTAGCAAGTATGCTTATGACACTGTAATTAAAATTAAAAGACAAAAGTATATAAATAGGGCACTACTTATCAAATGTTATAGATTAAAATTTGCAGGAAATATCACACTAAAACTTTATTAGGTGCTAATTATATTGTATATATTCTTCTAGAAACTTCTTTCCTAAATTTCATAAAGTAAATTTTGATACAGTACTATAATTATATATCTGTTAAGTAGTATAACTGTACTATGTAGATGTGTGGTGATCTCATTAATAAGGTCATGCAGTTGGTCAACTATAAGGTAAAAAAGAGGTAAGTCTGAGGCACATTTGTTCAATGACTATAAATTGGTTAAAGTCTGAAACTTGCCTTGTTAAATGATCCAGTTTATGAAGGTCAAGGCACAGCATTCAAGAAATATATCATATAAATTATTTCAATACCTTTAATTTACATATATCCAGTTCAACAGACAGAAAGAGTTTACAGCAAATCATTTAACTTCTTGGTTGTGATTTTCCATATGAATAGGATTGTGCACTGATAATTCTATTACTAGCCCAGAATGGCACATCTTCACCCAATGGACCAAGGACTTGGAATGCTGTGTCTATTAGATTGAGAATATTTTTTGCCAAGGAAATCAGTACCTCAGAAGAGAGTGTGATTCTATATTTATACAGAATACCATACATTAGAATATGCTGTTGTATATTATAATATGTACATTCTATACTGTATATTATAATATGCTTCATAGTATGGAGTTATTTGGGGGTAAACTATGAACCAAGAGTTACAAAATTAAAACAATGAAGGAATGACTCAGGATTGTAGATGATTTCAATACAGAGAGGAAGGGTGGCATAGTTTGATAATATGAAATTCAGAGCTAGAAAATTTTAGGGAGGAGAAAGGGAGAACACTTAATTCACCTGTTATACCAGGTGCTACAGGATAGTTGTGGAAAGAAAACAGATACTACTTCAGAGGCTACTGGCGATTTAGTGTCATTATGAGAGAATTGGTTTTTATTCAGAGCAAGCAGCAGCAGTAAGGTTCAGAAGACAGGTTTAAGACAAAGGGTATTTTGCTGATGATTGATCTTGAATTCCCAGGGATTCTTTCTTCAAATAAACGTATTTAAAAAAATAATTTCACTGATTAAAAAATTTTCCCACTACTTCCAAAAATTTATTTATTTAAGGTAGCTTATAACTACTCATGAAATACAGAAAGATAAAATAAATTAGCAAAATGAAGCCAAAAAAAAAAAAGCAAAATGGAAGAGTAGAAACAGGTTTGCAGTCAAAAGCCATATAATCTTGTAAATTTGCTAGAGATCACTCAGAAAGTAGGCTATGACTTTATTCAACAGCAGCATAAAGTAAAATAACAAACAAAAAAATCAGTTACCTTATGATTCACTACTGATTAGCTGAAATAAAAATAAAGCTGTTTCATGTATATGATGGAGCTTTGATTTGCAATTGGATTAATATGTGATTTCACTAACAAAAGTGTTTGATAGTTCACTAAATTTCAAATAGCCCATTGGATATTTGTATTACTTTTACAATAGCTATGAATATGAAAAACAGCTTCACAATTCTGCTATTGTTAAGTACTTTAGAGAAATACCTATCACTCTCTGTCAAAATGGGATAAAGAAATAACTGCCTTTGCCTTTACATTCTGTTCTACATAGTTGCCTGTCTAAATAACTTTCTTTATAATTGTTTAACAACATTTAATTTATAAAACCATGAAATAATTATTAGGCTTGAAATGCATTGCAGGGGTATATACACCACATAGGCAACTCAAGCCCTGCTGTAAAAATGTTTCTCCTTAGTATAGTTCCTATTTCCAGCAAACTGCCAAGCTTTTAAAAGTCCCAATGAATTTCTACAGTCATGTTTTCCAAATCGAAAATATGTGAATCATGACATCTTGTCAGTTTTATTTTTCAGACAATACATTCTTTTTAGAGCTTTCCTAGTTCTATGTTATTAATGTTGGAAGTTAGAAGTCATGACATTTCCTTCTACTGTAGTGACAGCTGAATTATTTCTGCTCCTTAGTTCTCCAAAGCATCATTGTTAACATTACCTTTGAGATACTCTGTAGTACTGAATTAAGGAATGGTTATTATCAGGGGAAAAAAGTATCGGGCAGATTAAGATCAGCACTTTAAAAGGAATTGTCAAGGCTTTATTTTTACTAAGTATATCTTAACCTAAAATTAAATCCAAAGAGTTAGGATACAGGTAGGTATTCTAATAATTAATTTCAATGTACATGTGTTACTGAAGTTTTTCAGTATATAGTATTATCAAGATAAAAAAGATGGTAGCGTTACTAGTTCAGGGATTCATATGGCATTAACAAGGTAATAGTAGTCTCCATCGTTTATAAGACTTGGTGTGTGTTATTACATGCAAAGTCCATGGAAGTCATGTCCATGTCTAGTTATGGTTACAAGAAAAGGAGACTGCTATGGTTTAAATCAGGGGTGTTCAATCTTTTGGCCTCCCTGGGCCACATTGGAAGAAGAATTGTCTTGGGCCACACATAAAATACACTAACTGATATGGTTTGGTTCTGTGTCCTGACACAAATCTCATCGTATTGTAATCTCCATGTGTTGAGGGAGGGATCTGGTGGGAGGTGATTGAATCACGGGGGCAGTTTCCTCCATGTTGTTTTCATGATAGTGAGTGAGTTCTCACGAGATCTGATGGTTTAAAAGTGTTTGGCAGTTTCCCCCACCCTCCCTCTCTCTCCTGCCACCTTGTGAAGAAGGTGCTTGCTTCCCCTTTGTTTTCTGCTGTGATTATAAGTTTCCTGAGGTCTCCCCATCCATACAGAACTGTGAGTCAATTAAACCTCTTTCTTTATAAATTACCCAGTCTCAGGTAGTTCTTTATAGCAGTGTGAAAATGGACTAATACACTAGCACTAATGTTAGCAGATGAGCCAAAAAAAAAAAAAAGCCAAAAAACCTCATGTTGCTTTAAGAAAGTTTAAGAATTTACGTTGGGCCACATGTGGCCCATAGGCTACAGGTTGAACAAGCTTGGTTTAAATATTGTACCCCCTCAAAGATTCATGTTGAAGTGTAATCTCCAGAGCAACAATATTAAAACGTGAGACCTTTAGGAAATGATTAGGTCATGGATTTACGACCCTATACAAAGTCTTGAGGAACTAGCTAGGCCTTTTATTGTCCGTCTGAGGGCCATGTGAGGACACAGCACTAGTCCCTCCTGGACAACACAGAGTTCAAGATGCCATCTTGGAAGCAGAGACGGGTTCCTTACCAGACATTAAGCCTGCTAGTCCCTTGATCTTCGACCTCCTAGCCTCCAGAGTTGTGAGAAATAAATTTTTGTTCTTTATAATTTACCCAATCTCAGGTTTCTGTTATAGCAGCACTAACTGACTAAGACACTTTCTAGGAAATCTCCTTAAGTACTTGAAACACCCAGAGATTAAGTTACATTATTGCACAATTTTATAGTGTAGAAAATATAAAGGATATGATTTCTAACATATATTAGTCACCTACTCTGTGCCACAAATTGTGGGAGCTGTTTTCAAATATATCTCATTTAAGAAAAGCATAAATAGGAGGTCTTAGGAAATATCAATTCATATGTTTATAGATTGAAAGAAGACAATTTTAACCTTTAGTAATATAATTAATATCCAGAAGTGGCTATTACTACATAAATTATAGACATTACTTTAGAGGGAAAATGAATAATTTACTCTAGAATATTCTTATAGCATTAATAATAATCATGAAATAGTATCTTTATTAAAACTAAATCCAGGCTCAAGAATGAATCCTGATAAGTTAGACAATAAATGTTCTAAAATGTATAGATAATCTTTCCTTAAGAATTGCTTCACCAGCCATAGAGTAAATCATAACAGCTTACTGCCTATGGGAAAACCACCTTCCATGGATATCAGATGCAGCTCTCTCCCTTTCTGTCCCTCTTCTTACTAGAAGCGTCCCAGTTTTATAAACATCTATCCATTCTACTATTATCCTTCCTCCACAATTGCCTGTTACCCTGCCAGGGCTACCTATTTACTATAATTCTAATAGAGCATGACTATGTGATGTTTATGAAGTCAGTACAAATGATTAACAAACATATTTTGAAAAAAATGGTTTATAAGTTAAGGCATTAAAAAAATTAAAACTATGGCTCTGAAAATCCTGGTGCAACAGAGGTAAAAGCACAGAAAGTGTTCAAGGTTGGAAAAGTCAGACTGGGAGAGGAGGGAAGACAGCCTGCCTGGCTGATATGTTTTGGAAGAAGGCAGTGACAACAGGATACTTATTCTTTTCTGTTTTGGCAACTTCCAGGAATAAATTGCTAGAAACTACTCATCAGAACAGCAGGAACATATCAAGGGGTGAGAAACAGAGGCATCCTTTTTCTATCAGAACAGAACCAATGCCATGCAGTTCTATATGGCTTATATCTCAGTAGGACCAAGAGTCATCAATCCCTTTACTCTTCCTGACAGTTTTTCAACCTACTGTAAGATGCAGAAACATCTTTAACAAGAGACATTTCTACTTACATAAAAACAAAGATCTTAGAGGTCTCATATCTGGTGGCATGCCATAGTGATTAGAAGCTCATACTTTAAAATCATGCCATCTGTACTTGAATACTATGCTAATAACAAACTGTAACTTCTGGCAAAGAATGTGTATTAGTCCATTTCTTTTCATTGTTATGAAGAACTATCTGAGACAGTAATTTATAAAGAAAAGAGGTTTAACCCACTCACAGTTCCACATGATGGGAAGTACTCAGGATACTTAAAATCATTGCAGAAAGCAAAAGGTGGGGCCAGGCAAGTCTTACATGGAGGCAGGAGAAAGAGCAAGCAAGAAAGAGGAAAGTGTGACACTTTTAAGTGTCACTCACTATCATGAAAGTGTGACAATTTTAAGTCATCAGATCCATGAGACTCACTATCATGAGAACAGCATGGGGGAAACTGTTCTCATGATCCAATCACCTCCCACCAGGTCCCGCCCTTGATATGTGGGGATTAAAATTTCACATGAGATTTGGGTGAGGACACAGAGCCAAAGCATGTAAGTTTGTAATTTTTATAAACTTCAATTTTATTATCCATAAAATGGGGGCCTTAATAGTAACCAACATAGTTAAAGTATATATAGGGTCATTATAACTACAGTATCTATCTCATAGAACTGTCATGAACGTAAAGACAGAATACATGCTGGACAAGTTTTAAGCAGCTAACAGTGCTAGCAGGATTGTGCTTACTGCTAAAGTACTAATAGAGTTGATAAGTCAGCACAGACCAATGATCAATCTCTAACCTTTAACCAATTTGATAGAACATGGCTGGTTAGAAGATATGAATAAAGGGAAGAGAATTTGTAAAAGAGGCCCTGTTGAGGGGAGTATCAAGAGCCAGTGGAGGAAGGCAGAGGACTATTAGGACAAACTATATAATTTTGACTCCAAGTTTTGTTAATCATAGATGGATATTCAAAAAATCTTGATGATGATGTCTGTACTATGCAAACATGTCCAAGAACAGCTTAAGAGAGGCATTTCTATTTCACTGGAAAACTGGTACTTATTTTAGCACAGTCAATTTTATTATAAGACCCTTGTTCCCAAAAGATGTATTTATCTAGGTAACACCAGTACAAAAGATTATTAACATCTGCAATTTTTACTCTCCTAAATCATCACCTTTGGGCAATTTTGATGCTTATTAACACTGACACAGCTGGAGTGCAGGAGCAGAGAAAATTGAAACTAAAGCCACTTAATTTGTGGCTTATCATTAGCTTCCTGTAAAGATTGGCAGGGGACGAGGTAGACATTATTGATCAATACAGGCTTTATCTGTGTACTTTATTTTCCTATTTGCATCCTCCAATAGAAAGAAAGTAACCTTATATTTCCCAGTGTTTCTCACATACATTCTGTCAAAATTCCGGTTTTCTGGCTCATTCTAGACCAGATCAAAATGAATGGACAGAAAATCTGTATTTTTAACAAGCACACTAATATAAGACACACTGATTCATCCTAAATAAATCCAAGTAAGATTAATTCTGCATATTCAATGAGAATGCTGCTCTATGACATATGACACAAAGTATTGAAGTAGCTCTTAATCTGGCCAAGGATACATATGCCTTAGTTGCCAAAATGATGATCTGTATTAGGATAGTGCAGAAAGGAACTAAATATATTTTTTTAAAAGCACGTGGTAATAGAGTATCAGGTAGCAGCATTCTGTGGATTAAAAGCCAATCATTCCCAAAAATAGCTTTCTCTTTTATATATACTTCAATGCAGAAGGTTGATTTAATGTAAAACTCAAAATAAAAGTTGTATCATAATAATAAAAATACTACCTCTATCTTTATATGTTTTAACATATGTAAATAGGTAGACTATATATTCCTCTACTCTTATATTTCTGAAACTAGAGAAGACAGATTTAAAAAGGAAAACATTACGTTTCAAATAATTTAAGATTTGAAAAGAACATTACCTGCATGGAAGACCAGGTTTTACTTTTTACATGGTGTGACCTTATACAAGTAATTTATGCACTTGGAAGTTGTATTCCTATTATAAAATGTAAGAAGTTCTGAACACTTCACTGGAATGTAAAAGCATAAAGAAATGTAAGGTAGTAATATTTGGCAGAGACATGACACTTTGCAAAGGTATAGGGGCCACTACTCTAAATGACATATGTAATTTCTGTAGTTTACAAAAGATGAGTTTTTGATGTTTGTGATGACTTTTAGACATTTTACCATGAGGCAGGATGAGGTACATGCACAATATAATAATGATGATCCTTGCTATTAAGTATTTGAAAGGAACTTGCTTAGTATTCAGAAAAAAAAATCCAGGTTTCTCTTTTCTCAGGTTTCAAAAGAATTGCTTATGTGAAAGATGCTTTGTCAACATGAAGACAGCTAGATTTAAAAGTCGTTACCATTTATTCCCCAGTCTGTAAGATACAGTACAGGGTTCTTGTATATATATACATATATATGTGCATTTGTATATGTGTGTGTATATATATATATACACTATGTATACACACAGCACATACATTTATGAATTTAATTTCAATAAATTCTAACTTCAGACTGATTAAAATCCTTGGATAAAAGAGAAACTGGAACAAAAGGAAGAGAATGTCTAATTTGACTCCACATGGTATAAAGAAGTCATAATGAAATTCCCACTGCAAACTCCTTCTTCACATAAAGCCAGATTTCGCCTGATCTTGTGTAACTTTATTTCTTTAGAAAAATATTATTTTAATTCACAAATAATAATTGTACATATTCATGGAGTACATAGTGATGCTTTGAATATAGTGATCAGATCAGGGTAATTCCCAAATCCATCATGTCAAACACTTTTCATTTCTTTGTGTTGGGAACATTCAATATCCTCCTTCTAGCTATTTGAAACTACATAATATATTATTGTTATTTATAGTCATCCTACAGTGCTATAGAACACTAGATGCCTTTCTTAATCGAGAGAACGTCTTTATCTTTGAGGATAGTGAAACTTGAAAACAATTTGTTCTAACATAAGTGCACAGCATGAAACAGATTTTAAAACACTTTTTTGGTTCATTTTCCTATTTATAACTGATTCTGACAGGAATCATTAGAGCTCTTAAAATCCATCTTTTAATTGTTTAGTGTTTATTGAGTGATCACAAAAAGACTATGCTCTATATTTTGGGCTTTTTAATTATTTCTTGGTATTTCCAACCTAGATGTTCTATAGAATCTAAAATTCAACATCTAGAACTAAGAGGTATCTCTGACCCAGTACCTTAAGTTCAAGTCTGTCACCCAGAAATGCAACTGAAGTAGTATTGTGTTAATTCTTTGTCTATTTTACTTACATACACTCCAGTCACAGTGAACCCGTAAACTTTCTAAAATGTGCCAAGTTCTGGTATGTCTCTGGGATGCTGAGTATGCTGTTACCTCTGATTATAATGGCCACCTCACCTGACACACTAAGATAATTTCTACTGGCTCTTTGCATCTATTAGGAAATCTTTCTTCATTCTTCCCATGGATGCTCTTTAATATAAGTCAAGGTGCCAATATGTGTGAGATAGTAAGCCAGCTACATGGATATCTCTGGAATGTATGGAAATCTAGCACTAATCCTTAGCCAGGGTAAGAACAAAGTCTTCGGAAACCACAATTCCTCCCACATATGCTGTTGGTTCATAATCTAGAGGTGATTTTTGCGTGACTAACAAAGGACTCTAGAGAGCTGTGCCTCGAAGCATCTCAGATCCCTCATGTTTTTGTGGATTCTTTCTTTTACTATAACATTTTCTTTGCCTTTTTTAAAGCCTTGCAAAGGGTCTGTCTGTTCTTTCAACCATCAGCTTTGTGTAATCTCTGTAGTGGGTTTCTTCCATGAGACCGTGGAACACACATTTTCTACATCTGGAGTCTGCACCTAGTATATGCTGAAGAAAAATAGTAAAATATTCATCTCTTTTGTTGATTGGTTATTCTGAAATTGCAAACTTGCCTCTTAGAAGTTGTTTAAAAGATTGTTAATTTATACCCTTAAAAAAAGTAAACATACTATAGATATACACATCATCTCATTATAAGGTATTTCATGGTGAAACAGACAACAAAGTCATTTTAAGTTGTAATAGTCCATTACCTTTATCTAAAAATATTTCCATTTTATATTGGTGGTCATAGAAACACACTGCACCCACTTAGTCAATTAATGTCCTGTTGTTTGGACTATTTACTATAATGTTATGCATGTTTGCATTCTTTGCTATTTTTAGTATACTGGAGAACATACAGAAGAACATTGCTTATGAAATTTACTAAATAAATGATAATATTCATTTGTTAATTTATTACAAAAGTTTAAGCTAAAGATGTTCAAGTAATGCTGACACAATGCTACCAGGACTGCATTCTGTATCACAATTCTGCTATATGTTTCTTCTTCATCTTAATTACTTTTTCAAAAACTGGCAGATAACTCATTGATATCTGTTAGTCTGTTCTCACATTGCTATAAAGAAATACCTGAGAATGGGCAATTGATAAATTAAAGAGGTTTAATTGGCTCACAGTTCTGCAGGCCGTACAGGGAGCATGGCTGGAGAGACCTCAGGAAACTTTCCAGTATGGTGAAAGGTGAAAGGGAAGCAGGAACATCTTACATGGCCAGAGCAGGGGAAAGATAAAGGAGTAGGAGGTGCTACACACTTTTAAACAACCAGATCTTGCCATAACTCACTCTCGCCAGGACAACACCAAGGGGGATGGTGTTAAACCATGAGAAACCACCCCCCATGATCTAATAACCTCACACCAGGCTCCACCTCCAAAATTGGGGATTACAATTCAAAATGAGATTGGGGTAGGGACACAAATCCAAACCCTATCAATTATAATATCTGTTTTACTCCTTTAACTTGCTATGTCCACACTCACACAAGCATATAAAACCATCTGTAAAATTCTAAGTTCATTGCTTAAATTTTAAAGGTTTTTTTCTCACTCTACACCCTGAAAATAATTATTTTTATTGACATGTTTCTTCTGGCAATGCTTGAGCATATTTAAACTTGCTCATATTTTCCCCAGAAGTTTCTGAAGAATATTTTTTAGTTTGAATATCTGCAAATAAAAATAGCTTCTTTCCTGGTAAAGCTTGCTGCTTTGTTTTTATTCCATCATCTCCTAGCCAAATGTTTGTGTGAGCAAGCCTAGAGCAATACCATTCTAATGAGCAATAAAAACAGACATGTAACCAAGAAAGTGGTGTGGCATTTCTTGGAAATAAATGCAAACTCTGGGGGAGCTAAAAAGCTAGTTTTAATTATTTAGGATTACAGCTAGGGATCAACTAAAAGTTGGTCAAGCCCCTTCATTGCTTACTTTGATGCTCAAGATACTATTTCTTATCTGAACCTGCACAGTCTGGGGTGAGGTGACTCATGCTTCTCTGAATTTAAATCTCCTAGAAAGTAATTAGCCATTGCTGCCATGCCTATCATCATTAGTGATTAATTCTGTCACAGATAAAATCTGCTTGGGAGACAGGGCATGAAGAGAGGGGGATTGTGCAAATCTATTCAATTTGGTTTTACAATTTCGTAATGTTGAATTTTGAAATGGTTGTGTTATTAAAATATGCAAGGAATCAGGGACTAACCTCCTAATGAATGTGCTATATTCTAAAAAATCCCATCTGTCAGACAGTTGTTTGAAATCGTGGAAGCTTTTCTTCCGTGTAATAAAGGTATATCAAATCTTTGTTAAATCTTGGTATACTTGAAAGAGATAAAAGATAAAAAACTAACATTTAATGAGCACCAACCATGTGCTAGGCACTGTACAGAATTTTTTTTTTTATTAAATATCTCAAAAGCTCTATAAAGAAGATATTATTTGCATTTTAGATGTGTGAAAACTGAGTTAAATACTAAGCTTGCAATTAAGTTGTAGTGTCTACTTTTAATTCATTTCGATGAGGCTCCAAAGCCCATGCTTTTTTGCTTACAGGACGCAGCCTTCCCAGTTCTAAACTGTTGGTTCTGTTGCAGTAATAGCATAATACCCCTTAATCACTATTATTTCTTTAGATAAGTGAGTTTGTTGTTATATTTTGAAGAACATGGGACTAATCTTCTACTCACTTCTCCTGGTGGCCTTGACAATACAGTGGAGGACTTCACTTTCTGGCTTCAAGGCATTAGAGGTGTTTGCTAAGACTTACGTTAGAGTGGAACTGGTAAAGTAGGATGATGGAGTTGGGGCCTGGGAAGCCCCAGAAGAGGGCATATATGTAGTTATCATCTAGGCACTGGGTATAGAATTGTGTTGCATGAACAGTCTGGTTTGGCTTGAGTTCCCTCTTTACATTTTCTCAGATGGACCCATTAACTGACCAAATTTCCACAGTAACGAATGAAAATAAGGTATTAGTAATAGTGTTAGGGGCAGAGATATAATGATGAACAAGATCTGGCCTTACCTCCCAAGATGCTTTGATCTAGTGAAAGCATACATACTGACAACTAAATAAGCAATTTACAAAATAGGATTAGAAGAGCTAGGACAGGGTGGTTAAGCACAGGATACCACAAAAACCCTTGAGTCAGAGATTTAGTTGAGAGGAAAATGGTATCAGGTAAGTCTTCCAGAAGGAACAAGCTAAGCAGAGCATTGACATTTAGCCAGGAAATATAGTGGAGTCCGTGTATGTTCAAGGTAAAGACAGAAGCCCTGAGGAGAGCAAGAGTGGAAAGAGATTATGAGACAAAACAAAGGAGCACATAGAAAAAAAACAACATATAAGAGAGATGAGGCTTTAGAAGACAAATCAAAAGTTATGTTAAGGAGAGAGGAATAGCTTATAAGAAAAATGTGATGCTACTTAGAGATATTCAGGTTGGAAGATAAAATGACCAGATTTTCATTTAAAAATGCTCACTGCTATTTTGGAGCCATATCAGAACTGGGAGGAAGAGGAGGTCCACCTGATGTGTGGAGACTTCTGTAAGGGTCTGTGTGTGAGATAGATGACGGTGGCCTATAGCAGTTGACACCAAGTGTTGCATGCCAGATAAATACAGACATTGAGAGTCAGCATTTACCAATTTTTATAGCATTTTGACAAAGGAGGTATCATTTTGAGTATATTACTACAAGATTTTTGAAAATTATGAGTCTGTGATAGATTAGGGAAAAAATTTGCTGTTTCATCATAGACATTAGGAGAAGCACTGACCTACACCAGGTGGACAGTAGTAGCTATGTGGAGAAATACACATATTCAAGAGGTTTTCAAACAAACACAAAGTCTCAATGTTTAATTAGATGTAGACGGTAAGGGAGGGGAACAATGGTCACAGCTGATACATGTGGCAGAGTGCTTTTTTAATGGTATTTGTATCTATAACATCCTTTTTCCTTTCTTCGAGTAACTGGCTTGGCTTTCCTTTAGGGACCTACCCTTTCTCCACAAGCAGTCCATGTTGTCTGGGAATGCATTATGTCACATGGGTTAAGTCAATGAGTTCGTCATTCACTGGCTGGCATGAACACATTATCCAGAGATTGGCTACGAAGGGCACATGATCCATATCAAACCCACAAGGGTCAGCAAGATTCTATTCAGAAAGGTGAGTTTGAGTTATTAGAGAAGTGGATCTGAGAGCTGTCATATAAATCTGACTCTGCCAGGGGACAGTAGGAAGAGTCTGAGAACTGAGGCAACCCAATGAAAACTGAAGGGAAGAGATTATCAAATGAGCCCTGAATCAAGTTGGCCTAGAGACAGTCCTCCCTGTGAGGTGTTCTTTTATGTAAACCAACACATTCCCTTTCTTGCTGAAGCCAGATTGAGTTAGATCTGTCAGTTGAAACCAACAGTCCTTAGTGGTGTTTCTGGCTCAGAGAGAGGAGGATAAGGTTATTGAAGACTGTCATAAGCCTGATTTGGGATTTATCCTTATGTTTTATTAAGGTCTTTTAAAAATTACGTGTCTGCTAGACAAATGTTTGGGTCTGGAGCTTAGGGATGATATTTAGGCAGAAGAGTTATCAAGAGATGGATTTAAGTCATGGGTATAAAAGAGACGTCCCAAGGGGAGTGGAAGAAAGAAGAAAATGTTCTAACGATAGAACCAATAGGAATAGTGGAGCAGGACAATCAACATTAAGACATATCAATTATATAACTAAAATATAAGGATAAAAAATGAATTCTCAGGCATCCAAGAAAAAGTAAGACACCTTCAAGGAGGGAAATTTGGATAGATTCAGATTTCTTTCTACAGGAGAATAAAGGAAGAATGTGCAACAATGACTAACGTTCTGAGGCAAAGAAAGATCCAAACATAAAGATGATAGATATTCTCAAGTTTGAAATACCCCACAAAACTTTCAAGTCATTGGGTCATTTTTAGAAAAAAATCTTGAGGACAAAAACTGAGATTTATAAATATAGGTCTCGTAAATAGAGAAGAAATAGGAAATAAAGTGTTTGGTGATCTGAATGCATTTCAATATTTAATTTAGACTAAACTGCTATGGAAATTATAATTTCAGAACAAAATGTAAACGTTGCAAATCCTGGCAAGTAAAACTAAAATAAGAAACAAAAACTGGGGCGGAGTATGTTACCAGGCAGAAATGTAAGTCAGCTATTCACTTTATCATTCATGTATAATATGCATTACTGTCAAAAATTGAAATGTGCTACTAAGGAAAAACACGGTAATGCCAAACACTTAATGACTTTCATCATCATCTTCTTGAACCTTAGAACAACCTTTTAGGAACTAATATCTCTTTTGCAAAGAGATAGATATATAAAAAATTTAGGAACTCCTTCGATTCACTTCACTTTTTTTCTTCTGTTAAATTCAAGTAAAGTTCAATGTTATTTTAAAATAGTATCCATGTTACAATTTCTTTCTTTCTTTCTTTCTTTTTTGAGAGGGAGTCTCGCCCTGTTGCCCAGGCTGGGTGCAGTGGTGCAATCTTGGCTGCAAGCTCCGCTTCCCGGGTCCACGCCATTCTCCTGCCTCAGCCTCCAGAGTAGCTGGGACTACAGGCATCTGCCACCACGCCTGGCTAATTTTTTGTATTTTTAGTAGAGACGGGGTTTCACAGTGTTAGCCAGGATGGTCTCGATCTCCTGACCTCGTGATCCGTCCACCTCGGCCTCCCAAAGTGCTGGGATTAGAGGCGTGAACCACCGCACCCGGCTATAATTTCATTTCTTTAAAAGTTAATTCTTCCTAGGAGTCTATCCATTCATCCCCAGCATCACTTTCCTTACTTACAGTTTCATGTTATCATTTAGCTGTTAAATGGGACGTATAAGTAGTCCAATTTCACTTGGCTTTTCTAAGGATTAAATGAGATGACAGATGTGAAATGCTTAGAAAATTATTGGTGGAGTCTTGTTTATATGTTAAATGTTATTTTTTTATCTGTATATCCATTCTCGCACTTGTATTTATGCAAAGAAATGCCTGGAATACTGTTAACCAAAAGTCAATACTGGGTTATTTCTGCCTGATACGGTTTGAGCAATGTGTTCATTTCTGTAATTCTGTGCTTGACTGTACTGCTTAAATTTTAATAATTAGCACATAACGTGCTTCCAAAATAAAAGTTATTATTCTGAAATACATAACACTTTGAAGACCTAATAATGTAAATAGTTGATTTTTCATTGTGTTCTCCTGTGTTTTCCATACTTGGAGATATATTTTTCCTCAGATTTTGCTTATATGAATTACACCATATCCCAGCAACCTCTTTGTACTACTTTGCTATCACATCTGTGCAAGATATTGAAAGAGGAGGTGTTTTAATACTATCTGATTTACTATCTGGAGTCTATGTTTACATTTATGAAAATGATTTAAAGGTTTAGAAAAATAAACCACTTAGTTCTAGCAAAAAGGAAAAAAATAGATGATACACACTTTTCTGGAAACTGAAGAAACAAGCACACAACAGGAGACTATTCTTAAATGTAAAAATATGCATAACAGCTCTGGAAATGAAGTTTCTCGTAGTTCAAAATACTACAAGAAAGACAAACATGACTTTATTTTGATGTAAAATATGTGAATTTATGTATATGTTGCCTAAGGGATGAGAGATTATTTCCGCTAAAATATCTCTTAAAATGAAAGAACATTGTAAGTGGAAATCTTAGTTTGTCTTCTGAAGAGATTTTGTGTCTCTAGAGTGTGCTGGCCACCTGTGTTATCTTATACCTTTTGAATAAAATGACAAAGAGTGAATCTGGAGGCAAATTGCTTTCACCTACCATTTTCCTAATCAATATTTGAAATGCAACCATATTATCCATTGATAACACTGATAACATCAATGTTCACATCTAAATTATTTCCAAAACCTTGGTGTTTCCTGCCACATTTTACTTCTCTTAACAATCCTTTCCTCTTTATTCTCATTTCTCCTGCGTTTTCTGTTTAAAAAATGACAATAATAATAATAATAATAATAATAATAAAAATGCTCACCTGTTTGCTAATTTTCTTTTATGCTGATTTTAGTCACTTATATGCTGCTTTTAGTGGCTCATCAAAACACTATTACTGAAATGGTATTGATAAAACATTAAATGTTTTTTATTTTTTGGAAAGATGTTTTTTCCTCCAAAACTATAATCTCTACTTTTCCTTTCTGCTCAGATCCTTAAGTCTCACAGTCCAGTCTTCAGAATGCTATTGCTTGACCCTTTTGAGACTAAATCAGTCCTTTCCTTCTTTACATTCTCTAGCTATGAACAAGCTTTTTAAAATTATTTCAGCTGGGCATGGTGGCTCATGCCTGTAATTCCAGCACTTTGGGAGGTCAAGTAGGGTGGATTGCTTGAGCTCAGGAGTTCAACACCAGCATAAGCAACACGGCGAAACCCCATCTCTACAGAAAAATTAGCCAGGCGTAGTGGTGCAGGCCTGTAGTCCCAGCTACTCAGGAGGCTGAAGTGGGAGGATCACCTGAACCCAGGAGGCAGAGGTTGCAGTGAACCAAAATTGTGCCACTGCATTCCAGCCTGGGTGACAAAGTGAGACCCTGTTTAAAAAATAAAATAAAAAAACAAAAATTATTTAATCTAGGGCCAAACACATCTATGCAGAAATATGAAATAAATGATAAATATATTCAACTTTCAGAAAATGTCCTATGTATAACTAGATGCTCTGAAGGTGAAGAACCATTTAAGGACACAGATAACACCAAAGCATTTTTATCCAGGAATTATGTTAATAAAAATATCATTAAGCAAAGCAGAATAAAGAAAGATACAATACTTCATGGAAGCTTAGACGTATGGCCTCTGTGTTAGGGAGGCTAATAAATAGACTTTATTTAGTCTGCTTAGCCCACTTGCATCTCTGCCAAATCATACCTAGTTTAAAATGATGTCCAGAGAATTATTTAACAGACAGGGGCAGGTCTCCACAGATGAAGCAATTTCACATACAACATATACAAGTGGCAGACACATATACACATTTTACTTTGTCTTTAGGTCTTTCATCTGCTGGTTAAGTACTCTCCAAAATTAGGAACAGTATATTGCAATAAATAGACAAATGGATGTTGAACAGGATCAGATACTTGATTCCACACCTAATTTTGCTACTATCTTCCTGTGTAAGCTTAAACAAATCACAACTTCACTGGGTCTTGAATGACTTTATCAAGAAAATAACCAAATTTGAATAATGAATACTAAAGTCCTTTTCAAAACTATCTTTGAATCCATAACACATATATTGCATTTTTTAAAATAATAAAATGATACTATAGTAAATACTGAAATGTAATGAGGACTAACAAAGTTTTTAGTTCCTATTCAATAATTTCTAGCAGCTATATAATACTTTGTTAGAGTACTCTCAGATGTAGAATAACAGTTTGTAATGATAACCTTCAGAATTAACTGAAAGTTTATCTCAAGAATTCAGAAGCCATGCAATGCTAAGTGTTTATTGCCATTGCCTTTTTTCCATTTATTCTTGTATTTTATAAGCACATACTAGCTATTAATACAAGTCACAACTGAACAAACTTCCAGTTGTTACTATGCTTTTATTTGCTTTCATATTTTTTGGCATAAAAAACACCATACAGTTTCCCACTATAGAGAGGACAAGGGAAAGGTAACATTTTACAGATTTCTAATTTCCTTTTAAACATTTGTCAGTATTACTTTGACATATAAAGCAAAAATTCCAAGTGGTAACAGATCCCAAATTATCAATACATATTATAGTATACATTATCTCTTTAATTGGAAAAATTATGGTTAGGCTTCAATTTATATGCTCATTCTTTAATTTTAAAATGTTTGAAATGAATACAAATGATATATATTAGCATTATTAAAGACCAGTTCTAAAATCTAATAAATGTTTTTTAAAGGTCATGTAACACCAAATTTTAAAGTGGTTCCTATGTTTCGAGATTAAAGACTCATTTTTGGATAAATGATATAGATTATCTGGAAATGCAATTGAGCTCTTTATGTTTCTTATATTTCCCCTGGTATCTACAACCAGCAAAACTGGCAAGTGCTTATGTTTGCTGCTTTTATAAAGCTGCTCTAAAGAATCTCATGAAATTGCAATTCAAAACCATTTGGGATGTTTCAACAAGGCATCTCATCGATTACAGAGTTGCACCTTTTGCCCAACTTTCAGTGATTCCACAGAGTTGAATCTGAAGATTTTTCTTTCTTCATTTCCTTTTTTTGACACACTAATAGATGTCATTTATTCCTAAACCTGAATTTTTTTCAATTAGGTCATATACCAATCTTAATATCTCATTGAAAGGTAATTTATCATATACTCTCAAAAAACAATTTAAAGAACATTAGCAAAATGATTTTTTTACATTAAGATCCTTCTTTTCTATGACTCATTAAGCCACATAATGTTGTAACTTTCTCTCTTCATTAACTGATTACTTGTAAAACTCCCTAAAGGTTTCAAAAGGTTTACAAGGGCTGCCTTATATTTCTATATTTGATTTTTAAGACCAGGACAATCTTTGCATTAATATTTTGCTTCAGAATGCAGTTACCTCAGAGTGTCTCCTATTACCTCAAGGTAACAGGAAAGTATAATCACAATGATATTATTCTTTAATGATCCAAGCATTCTCTTGTACATAATTCCACCAAGGTGGCAATATTGAGTCTCCTGTTGTGCTTCAGGAAAAAGCATTCCTTTCCCATAGAACCTTTCAAAGTGGTCACTGCAAGTACTTCAGTTGATGCAAGCAGACAAAATAAAATACCTAATACACATTCTAAGTAGTTCGTTCTGTTTTTCAAGGCTACATTATTCTCAAGAGATAGTAATGACTAGTGTCAACTCCAGAGTTGACAGAACACTTTCTATAATGATATTAATAACGATAAACTTTTGTCATGCCAAACACTGATCTAAGTTTTAAAAAAAATATATTAACTCATTTAAATATCCTAACAAACCAGTTTGATATTTGTAGTTATTAATCTCATTTACAAGTAAAACAATTCAAGGACAGAAAAGTTACATAATTCTGATAACAGCTGAGAAAGTAGAAGTTTGAACCCAAATATTTTGACCCAGAAGTGGCTGCTCTAATTACTGTAATAGGATACAGCAACTATGTGGCTATAAAGTTCTGGTAGAATCAGTGGAGTTGTTGGTATAGAGCTTACTCTTGAGGGGTGCATCTGAGCATGTCAGATAGGCGGGTTCTGATTTTTCTATGATTACTATTGGGCAGGTTTAGTTAAAAGTTTCAAACGTAAGTGCCCAACATGTGGTTTTCAACCAACTAAGGGTTAGAATCCTCAAGTTCCAATATCTTAGTGTCACATCTGATATTACATATTTTGTGTGTGGGGGAATGAAGGCAGTGTTTTTGTTCTTTGTCATTTTGTTTGTATTTTGAACCCAAATACAGGCTCATAGTTTATATATGTTGGCAAATTTAGGTTGTAAAGATGAGAAAGCCTCACTAGAAACTACACAACTCACTGGGTCAGCAAGCCTCCTCTCTGACTAACATACCAAGTGGCAAATGGTGCACATGTCATATGTAAAACTCTGATACTCTAGAAAGCTCTGAAATGTAAGGTAATCTTTCTTTGTAAACCTCTCCTTGACATTTGAATTTTATTTTGTTGGTGATTATCTGTGTAGTTTTCTCACTTGTAAAACTCCCTGACATGGTTTTGAAAGGGTTTGCAAGGAATGTGTTATATGATATTTCTATATTTGATTTTAAGATGTTCCACAGTTTAGAAGATAATGACATAAGTGTTGGTTATCATTATGTAATTTTCTTCCGAAATTCCTTCTGTGTGTCATGTGACTGTTTCCTCTCCAGAGGGACGTCATAAGTTTTTAAGGTGAAGGTCCATGTTACTATTGGTTTTAGATTTGCTCACTTTTAGAGCTTGGAACACAGTAAACAGGTAATCAAGGAATGTTGACTCTCTTTACTGCTGCCTCGTGCAAAGTAAGGTAGTAATCTCTTTATAACTTCATTCTTATACATCCTTGCATTTTTGTATATCTTAAAGACAGATTTTCATAAAAGGATAAATACAGTAAACTTTTGGGGGGATAATTATACATTTTAGAATAAAACAGTTAATAAAAATGTTTTAATGAAACATTTGTCACAATTCTTCATCTATGAAATGACTGTCTCACTCTAACAATAATAAATTGATTAAAATACAACTCTGCCAGCATTTTATCATTATAGAAAAGAGAGTTTAGCATTCTCATAGAAAATTGAAGGGAACAGAATTTTTTAAATTTCTGCCTTAATGTTCTAATTACAGTATCAATAAGAATCTAATACCTAATCTATTGATTCTGTCAACTTTACTTTCAAAATACATCCAGATTCTCAGTACTCTTCTCCTCCAGCTCCTATTCAGCTTCAGCTGCAATCAACTTTTTTGCCCTTGTACCCATCTCTAAATATATGTCCCTATGACCCACTACATTGATTTCATGACCACATTTTTTCATAGGTAATAACCTTTAACTTGGAAACATCACTACAGAGTACACAGGATAATATAAAAGATTACCAATGAATATTAATGCTGCTACTTCACATTAAAGATCCAAAATAATGAACCCTACATAAAACAATGCTTATCTTAAACCATCTATTATTTTATATCGACATATGATCTGAAATCATTACACTATGAATATTAAATGTGAATTTTTGAAATCAATGTTCCATAAATTGAAAGAATGTAGAAATAAAATGTGTTCTAAAAAAGAATTATAAAATAAAACAGAACACTACTGCTTTAAAACTGAAGACACTTCAACATAAATGTTATTACATATTTCTCCAGGGAGAATAATAATTCTTAAATAGTTCTGTTAAATTTATCAGATTAATTTGTAACCAGTGGATGCCAAAAGTGAGTGAAGTAACAGAAATCTTTTAATGGTATGATGATTCTCCCTTTTAGCCAGGATGAAAATAGATATTCTTTCTTATTCTCTGCTTATATACCATCCCTATGTTACCTCAATTCTTCCTCTGGAATATTAAGCACATCTTTATTTTCCACTACAAATGTATCTACTACCCTATGGTACACTTATTACCACACACTTGGACCATTAAAATAACTTCCTAAGAGGTTTAATGTCATTCTATCACTCCCGATCCAAACTGACCTTTTTATCACTACCGATTTATCTTCCTAAAATCCTGTTGGATTTGTTAACAACCTAAACTGTTGCCTCTGCCATTCAAGGCCTTCCCAATTTGCCTTTTTAACCTTGTCCATCATTAATACTTGTATGAGACCAGTTTTATGTGTCAACTTGGCTAATTTACAGTGCCCAGTTATTCAATCAAATTCTAATCTAGGTGTTGCTGTTAACTTATTTCATAGATACGATTAACATCTCTAATCAGTTCACTTTATGTGAAGGAGATTATCCTGGATAATCTGGATGGGCCTGATCCAATGAATGGAATGGCTCTAAGAACAGAACTGAGGGACGGAACTGACGTTTGCCTGAAAAAAAAAATTCCACTATTTCAGACACTGTTGTAGCACTAACTCCTTTATGTCTATAACAACTCAAGTGATAAATTACTATTGTTACTATTCCTATTTATTGATTAATAATCATAGACATAGAAAGGTTAAGCAATTTTCTCAAAGTCACACAGTAAACAAGTGTTGGGGTCATGACATAAACCAAGGAATCTAGCTCTAGAGTCTGTATTATTTTTTCTATTGTGTCACGCTACTTTCTGTGGTCATGGATTTGGTCTTCAAGTGGCATATTCTATAACAAGAGATACAGAATACCTTGAAAAGTAACTCTACTATGAAGTCAACTTAAAAAGTGCCACAAACAAAGGAATTCAGAAAAAAACTAACATTTTTCAAATGAATTGACTGCTACTTTGTACACATAAAATATACATTATCACTCATGAGGCTATATTAGAATAGACAAAACCATCCTGCCCTTCCATATTGTACTGGTCCCAGTCTGGGAAGATGTTTCTGTACCCTCTACTTCCTGTAGAATGTCTTAAAATTGTTACGCACCTGTGAGTTGGCACAGGCAACTTTTCCATGTAGACAAGCAGAATGATTGGCAGACTTAAATGTAGATCTAATTATAATATAACCTTTTAATCTTTTATAAAGCTGTTTCTCAAAATGAGGCATATCAGTCACATAAAAATAATAGTGATGGTTTAAACTGGAACATATAATTCCACTATGATTGATAATACCAAAAACTGAGCATGCACTTTAAAAATCACAGTAGCTTTCCAGATTAAAATTTTTTTCAGTGTAGATTTCATATAGTGTATCAATAGCTAATATGAACAATATCTGTGAAATGATGGATAACAAACAAATTTTTGTCATTTAGTTAACTAAACTTTTCATGCTAAATTAGGACAATCAACTTTTATGTTAAGTTTATAGAAAAATTCATAAGCACTGTAGTGATTTCAAGTATAATATGTTTATACAGAAAATATTTCCGATTTCTTTGCTGGTAAGTCAGCAAGAAAAAGACAAGAGATGGTGCACTCTCCAAATTCACTGCTGAGCAACAGCTCTGGAAGAACTTCTTCTAGATAGGCTCTTAAATGTTTCTTCCTTCTGATTCAGACTAAGATAAGAACCCTAGATGTTTCCTACCACATACTGTTAATTTTCTCCTCAATAAACATTCTTTAATTTTTCCTGAAATAATTGCTATGCCTAATCTCACTGTATCCCAGTGTATACTTTACTAATCCATAAACGTTTAAGTTCTCTTATAAAGATATAGTTTTGCTTTCCCCTATTCCATCTCCAAGTTCAGTTGCTTTTAAATTTGACTCTAATATTGCCAATTCCCTCTTTAACTCGTATCTGTCTCTTCCAAATTTTGACTCAAATTTCTCTGAAAATTATTACAAGTTTGGTGATCATTAACTACAAAATAGCATTTTTCTTTAAAGTCCCTGTTGTAAACTGAATTCACTCATTTTTTTCAACAACAAATGAAATCTTTAGACACAGAGTATAGATTAATGTTTCCAGTTCTCTATTAAAATGCAGCAACTTGAACAAAATAATTTTTAAAAGGCACCTTTTTGTGTGCTTTATAAAAATAATTTAGGGTGCGTAGAGTGGCTTATGCCTGTAATCCCAGCACTTTGGGAGGCTGAGGCAGGTGGACCACTTGAGGTCAGGAGTTTGAGACCAGCCTGGCCAACACGGTGAAATCCCATTTCTATTAAAAATACAAAAATTAGCTGGGCATGGTAGCACGTGCCTATAATTCCAGCTACTCCAGAGGCTGAAGTGGGAGAATCACTTGAACCCAGGAGATGGAGGCTACAGTGAGCCAAGATCTCCCCAATGCACTCCAGCCTGGCTTACAGAGCACGTCTTCATCTCAATAAAATAAAAATTTAAACTTTGTTCTTTTTTCTTGAATGATAATTACATTTATGAAAATTGCAGCTCATTTCTCTCATTTGCAGGTTTTTATATTTAGGTCGTGTAATGTAACATTAAAATATTTTTAAAGAAAGCTAATTTGTTAGTGGTTTGAGTTTCTACAGGCCACGATATTGCAAATATTTTTAATAATAACCATCACTTGAAGAAAACACATGTTTGACTTAAATAGTAATTTTAAAGAATATACTTTTAAAAAGAGAAACTATTCTACAGAGAAAAATAACTTCCCATGACACAATTATTTTATTTATGTAAGCTTTTTTCAGGAATCACTAACCAGGAAATGTCAATACATAAGCAATCTAAGATTAGCCATGAATCAGAAATAATACTATAACAAAATAAAATTAAGTAATATATGAACTATTTTTACCTTTGCATTATAGGGAATGAAATGTTTAGATAAAGCTTCAGGTGTATGCATCCATGTTTTGTCTGCAATAAAAAATACACAGAGTTAAATTTTAGGTTTGGTGTCATATTCATGCATTACCATTTGTAGGACATCTGAGCTGGGTAGAGTATTTCTAATTCTGAGATTCTTTGCTAAATTGAGAAAGAATAACCACTCAGATAGAAGAACAATGCAGTTAAGGAGTGATTATAGGATTCTTTCTTTGGTATAAAAGTCCCTAGCTTTTCCTTTTAAAGTTTTCAAATAATACAAATGATACCAAATTTTAAAAGAACATATAAAAACAATATCAGAGGGCTATGAGTAATTACATTCATTTGTGATTTAAAACAAGTATCTTTCTTCTTTCACTTTATATACTCATGAATTATAGGTTATTTTTCTTAATTCCTAGAACAATAAAATATAATCTGCTCTTTACCTCTTTGTGAATATTATATTGTAGCATCAAGATTTAGCTATTCTAAAGGGAAATTATCATATTATACTAACAACTGCATTTGTATGAAACTGAAATAAACCAACTTACTATGTTTATTTGGAAATCAATATAATATTATGATAAATCCTTATTCTAAATTTGAAGAAACAATGATTAAAGGTCTTCTCTCAGGAGTTTTGGATAGAAATAGTCTTAAATGCAATAAATCAAAATGTTTCTTAGATAAGTGTTAAAAATGTTAGAAATAAAAGTAACTCAAAAGGATAGAATATATTAAAACTAATTGTATTATATATTATTTATCTTGTTATTTCTATTTGTATTACTAATATTTTTAATTTAATTTTTGAAATTTACTAATATAGCCAACATATTTTCCCCAATATTTTGATGAATGCATAAGGGGGAGAAAAAAAATGTTAACATTTACATGAAACAAATTGGCTTTTTTTTGAATCTGCATTTATTTGGAGTACGACTTCTCAATCTTCAATATTTTGTCTCCATTCATGTAGCTTTGTATGTATCTTATTTTTCATGGGAGTTTAAACATTTAGGATCAGTACTATAAATAGAACAAAATCAAAGATTTATTTTACTATGAAACATATAAGTACAAACTGGAAGGAAATATTGTATTACTAACAAAGTATTTTCAACATTAAATTTAGATTTTTTAAATGCTGTTAACAGAAACTAACTTGATACCCTTAATAGGTTCTTCTTTTTTTTTTTTTTTTGAGACTGAGTCTGGCTCTGTCGCCCAGGCTGGAGTGCAGTGGCCGGATCTCAGCTCACTGCAAGCTCCGCCTCCCGGGTTTACGCCATTCTCCTGCCTCAGCCTCCCGAGTAGCTGGGACCACAGGCGCCCGCCACTTCGCCCGGCTAGTTTTTTTTTTTTTTTTTTTTTTTTTGTATTTTTTAGTAGAGACGGGGTTTCACCGTGTTAGCCAGGATGGTCTCGATCTCCTGACCTCGTGATCCACCCGTCTCGGCCTCCCAAAGTGCTGGGATTACAGGCTTGAGCCACAATAGGTTCTTCTTAAACTGGGTGAATGTGAAGACATAGAGAAAATGGCACATATTTTTGGAATGTAAACTATTTTATACTATTTGAATAATAATGCAGTATATTTATATTAAACTTGTTTATGGGGTACAATGCAATATTCTCAAGTATTTCCAATACAAAAGATGAAGGGCCAAGAGAATTGGGGCTATTTGTGACTACTAGAGGGAATATATGATAGTCGTACTTGAGTGAAGTATTTTGAACAGCAATATATTCTAAGTTTTAAAAAAATATTGACATTGACATTTAACGTGTGAAATTTGTATTTTCTATATGGATTTTCATCTTAGCTATACTTTTTGTGATTGCTAATGGATAGTAATATGATTAATTCAAGAATAATTTGCACTTAGATTTGGAATATAGTCTTGCTTTTATACATTAAAAGAAGTAAATCACAATACTTCTTCCAAGGCAATAAAACACAAAACAAAAAAACAAAAAACACCTTTAGGAAAACTAAAAAGATGTCCAATTTCTCCTTTTAACTCCTTCACTTAATTCTTTTCATGTCTCCTTTCCAAAACATACAAGACATCTGAGGAACATGCGAAGTCTAACTAAACTCTCACCATGATGGGTCATACTAATCCTGAGGTAGAGAGTTATTAATAATTTCTTTCTCCATAAACCACTATTACGTGAAAACTGATGAAATTGACTCTGTTATAGACTCATATTGCAGTGACCTAAAAAGAGTATACCAAGCTGCCTCTGCTGACAGACTAAAATAATCACAATATTAAATTTCGATGGATAAGCTGCAGTTCCTACAATGACAAAATCTGCATCCATATATCGAGTGCTGATAATTTAGTGCTTGTTTATTACATAACCTCAAGTATGAGCAGTACAATTTATAAAACCTGAAGGATTTCCAAAATGCATTCTTACTGTCATCCTCATTTATATTTTGGCAAAAACATGACAAAATAAGACTCTTTATATTAACTTATAGATATGACTAAATCTTGAGTAGGAAATAGATATGATGGTCCTGGTCACTATATATGTTCATAGAAGGTATTAGATATATGAAAATGTGCAGAAATGGGAATATATAGATTCTAAAAAGAGTTCCCCTTCTTTGAATTAAAGTAAAGTCACTAACTCAATATTGAACACTTACATGAAGGAAAATGTCAACATTTCAACATATTTGACAAACATCAATGTACTTTGATTGCTGGGTCAATAAATTTAGGTTTTCAAAATGCATTTAGATGAATAACTCATCAAGAAATATAGAGTAAATTCATTATTTTTGTATCATCAGAGCTTACAATGGTGAAACATCTACTTTTGAGTACTTTAAATTTAAAACTAAATGCTGGTTGATGAATAGATACATTTGAATAAAATGTTTGTTAAAAAAGAAAGTAACATTTAAATATTAAATTTTAAGTGCTGTGCACTATGATATCTACTCGACAGTATGTCAACTAAGTTTAAAAAATGTAATTAGTTGAATTATTTAATCATTTATTCACATGTTATTTTTATGCTTTTCTACTTAATGATTTATATTTGATGTAATAAATAGAATATATATTTTTTTAATTAAAAGAGAAAATTAACTTAGGGAAAGAATCTAAAACAAAGACAATCATTAAAATTTAATCTATGATTATATTTGACTAATTTTTAAAGAGCTTTTCAAAAGAGCTCAAAATGATATGACTCTAATATATTCAGCACTCTTCAGAATCTCTGAGTAACTCTAACACCATTAGAGCATTTGAAAAGAAAATCAGTGAATTCAATCAAGAAATACAAACTTACTAATTCAGAGATTAAATAAAAAAATAACACACAATTATGCTTAAGTTTTAAGATGCTCTTTTTTCCTTAGGCTTCTGAGGTCCAGGATCATTTAGTAAGATTACATGTGATGACCAAGTATACTGGGTATGTATGAAATAAAGAGTAAGCTTTTATTGATAGAAGACCATCTTGCTTTGTTTAGGATACTGTACACAGTGTATGTTGATGGTAGTTTTGGAAACATGACTTAAATTAAATATTCTCTAGTGATATAATTATAGCTTATAGCTCCAGCTTATCCAGATATACAAATACTCTCACAAAATTTAAGTTTTTTATCTCAAATTAAAATTTAATGAATTATAATGCTATTGATGGAAACCAGGAGCAGGGGCTCTAAAATTTTTTTCTTTAACAACTTCACCCAATGATAAAGTCAGAACTGATTGGTAAACTTAAGGTAAAATTTTCAGTTTCAAGTTCTAACTACAGGTTGGGGCAAAATATTAATGAATGAATTCCTGATACTAAATCATTAGACCTGAAAAATAAGAGAAGCCAAAAGAAATTGAAAGTGAATGAAGCAAATCGGGAAATAACAAGTGCTTCTGCTTCTTGATTCTCCGAATCACTCCACTATTCCCATAGTTGTACTCCCACTGTGTTCAAATGAGACAAATATACAATTACTGGTTACTCACATTACTATCCAACTCTTGAGATTTCTTAATGAAAAACCATTCTAAACCCCCTTCAAATAAACAGTAAATTAGAAATGTGGAGTTTCAACTTTAAAGCAATAGGAAAGGAGGATTGTTAGCATATATATAAAGAAAGGCCTAGAAGTGTTTATTAAAAATAACTTAGAGTGATTAAAGTGTTAAGTTGTGATGTAAGATTTCTATTGCTTTATTAAAAATACTGTAGGTTGGGCACAGTGGCTCACGGCTATAATCCCAACACTTTGGGAGGCCAAGGCAGGAGGATCACTTGATGCTAGGAGTTTGAGACCAGCCCCGGCAACATAGCAAGATCCTGTCTCTATATAAAATAAAACAAAAATTTCAATACATCATAGAATTATTTATAGATTTTGTTACTAGTAAAAGGAATGAAAGACACACTATTTTACTTTTGGTACTTTTTTTACATTTAAAAACATTTAAAATTTTTAAAATATTTACAAATCAGAAGCAGCTACAGACTATAATCAATGTCATTTTGCTTTCCCCTTATTCGGAAAAAATAAGTAAAATAATAAATTTCTAGCTTCCCAGGGTTGAAAAGTGCCTTAAAGTTTACGTTATCTAAATTCTCACTGAATACATTAATCTTCTCTGCCACATCCAAATGTTTGAACACCTCTCACTTCAGAGACCAAAAAAAGCTAGCAATTTGAGTAATTTAATTAAACTTTTACATGACTTTCTTGGAATTCTTTTTCCCTATATTAAATCAGTGACATTATCATTTACACCTATTTGTCCTTTACTAAACTCAACCCCATGGCTAAATGGCAGTCCTTCAAATATTGAAAGACAGCTCTCATTAACACATGAATGGTTCTCAGTCATGCTTCCTGTTGCATGGCTGAAAGTCCTGAAGTCATCTCAGTCTTTCTCATCTGGGCATGTTACTATGTGTCAGTTAACACTGTAACCTTTTAAAGGGAGAACACACAGTGCCTGAATGCCTGATATTGAACAGAACACTAGTCATGGTTCTGGACTATTCATTATCCATACATTAGAAAATGACACAGAGCCTTTGATAATCACACTGTTGACTTTATTCTTCAGCCATTTTTACTCACACAGCATTTAAGGTGCATCTTCCAAATAACAGCAATATTTGAATCATGATAAAAGTATTAGATTATCTGGGCCCTTGTTTGACAATTTGCAGTATCTTAGTAAGTTTATAGGGTGGAATAAGGCCTAACTTGTCATTTTTTTCTTCACACATCTGTAATCCTACTATAGCATTCATGTATCATTACCTTCTATCTATGAATTTGATTATCATTATTTAAGTATTCTTTCAATCATCTACGAATTTGATTATCATTATTTAAGAATTATTTCCCAATTCATTAATAATGTAAAAGAGGAGAGAGCCTGATGCCCTCCACTAGAGAACTCCTTTGAGAATGAAAAGGATACATTATTTAAACTTCACTGACATCAACAAAGTTATACTTATTTTTCTATATTTGTAAG
Organism: Papio anubis; assembly: GCF_008728515.1. NCBI lineage: Eukaryota > Metazoa > Chordata > Mammalia > Primates > Cercopithecidae > Papio > Papio anubis. The sequence goes on along the minus strand of NC_044985.1, from coordinate 72,211,155 downwards.
TGCATCATAAAATAGTTTGTCAAATGCCATGTTTTTCTGCCCATTAAGAAACAACATCTAACTAGCTGTTTCTTTCAGTCTTATAGTGATCATTATAATATACTGCATTCATAGTTATTTAAATTCCTACCTAAAAATTAATAACAAACTTATTTTGGCCTCATTGCTTTAAATCTATCTACTACCAATCCTCACATATTATTCAATGATACATGAAGCCTGTGCACACTCACACACATAATTATGAATGAATTTATGTTACCTTAATCTTATGTAAGCCCAGGAAATTTAGTATTATATGGCTACATAAGCTAAAGTTAGAACGGAGTTTCAGATAATTTTATTCTTTGCAATTTCACAACAAGCTTCAAATTGGCAGGCGACATATTATCACATATGTATTGTGAACTCAGTGTAATAAACAACTTTGATCTTTCACTAGGGTGATAACTGGAGAAAGCTAATTAGCAACATTTGCAGATTTGTGTTGCTCTAATCTAACTTCATTTCTTGGCCAGGTGGTTGAAAAACAAGAAAAACTGATTTCTTAACATCTGTGCTTTACGTTCATAGCAACATTGGCTTGACTCCCAAGTTTTAAAAAATGACCACACTTACCTTTCTTCCTGCTAAAAGCACGGTTCATGATGAGGATCAGCCAAATAAATGTTCAGTTCCACGCCTTATATCCTGTAAAAGTGACAAAATATTAAAACATAAATGAAGGACTGTTGACTGACCTCTCTTTTGCTAATGTGGTTTTAATTACAAAGCCTTTTTAAATTTTTAAAAATATTTACAAATAGTATTCTATAATGCTTCAAAGGACATTGGGTAAGGAAAAATACAAGTACTTAATAATGTGAGTGGCAAAAGCAGATAGGAACAGAAATTCCTCCAAAGTTCTTCAATTTTGTCTTTTTTCTATTATACATCCATCATAAACTATATTTATTTGCAAACTTAAGGAGAAGAAAAATCGATACTTTTTCCTCAGCTTGTTGATAAGAGGTGTGTATATAAACACTTGATTTTTTATTTAACTGAGGCCCAGAGAAGTTTCATGTCTATTACAAAGTCACAAAGACAGGTGATACACTAGGAGCAGTGGTTAAAACCATAGGATAAAATTACCTACCAATTAAGATTGTTTTACACATTAGGAAAGATACGAAAGTACCTGGCACAGTATCCGGCACATACTGAGCTCAGAAAATATTAGCTACTCTCTTTGTGTTAGATACAGCATGGGATCCAAATTTAGTGCTCTTTTTATATGCATTATTTATCCATCAAAGAGGTCCTCTTAATACCTGTTGTGTAGTGTATTCACTATGAGGGTTACACATCAAATTCGGCAGCTTAGGTAAAGGACTTTATGCACTGTTGTTCAATTGAGATCTTTCAATTTTATATATTTAATGACTTCGTGTACAAAACAACAATAACAAAAAGTTTTCTGGAGTAATTCCCTCAGAGACTCAGAGACAATTCACATTAAGGTCTGAGAAGAAAGTTACGATTAAATATTTATTGGCACTGTATTGTAATCTATATTTGGGGTCCATAAAATAGTTAATCTTACAGATACAACACTCAGAAGTAACTCTGCTGCTCTAGCAACAAAGTATTCATGAATTAACATTAAGATAGCCTTTCACTTCTACTTTATCTTCTATGAGGACTAGTGTTACAGGTATATTACAGGGTAACACAAATTTTTTTTAGAATTAAAATATTTTGCTATTTTTCAAAAATTGGCATTTTTTTCATTTTTTAGAATTCAACCACAGTAAATAAAACTGTTTAATAATGTTCTTCCTTGATAACCTAGAGACCTGCTTCAACAGAAATCAAAGGAAACTCATGTGTTCAGTGTAAGAGCCCAATTTGGTGTGCTTCCATCTGCAGGTGGCAAGACAGTAACTGAACTCAGGGTAAAGCTTTCCTCACTCTCTGCCCACTGTTGCCTAGAGATCTCAGCTAATAGAGATAAATTCACAAGAGACCAAAAGCTTTGCATGATTCTGGAAATAGCTTCCCCCATTCCACTCTAAGACTCAAAGTCTGACCACCACTTCCTGCTAGGAGATCTTCGTAATTTTATCATATTCTTTATTCCTAAGTATGTCAGTCAACACAAGCAGCTCAGGTTACTCTCATCACTCAGAATCTAATTCTAATGCATTACATTCTGTAATCACATCTTTCACTTCTCCTATCATCTGGAAACATTTCACTGTGTCATCTGGCATTCACAGTAAATCATTATCAAAATGCACTCAGCGTTTTTTCTAAAGATTTTATCCTCTCTGCCACTCTTACTGAAACCTAGTTGTTGCCTGAGCAAACTAGTTCTACTGCAGTCCTTTCAAGAGGCTGGCTGTTTATCTCCCACACATATTATACCAACAGACCAAGAAATGATGCATTTTCAATTATTGTACTTCTCTTTTTTTTCAAAACCCTTAATTTCTTTGAGGATTTTGCCATCAGACTATATATATACATAATGGAATATAACACAACAGAGAATATAATATATTTGGTATCATTTCAAAAGTTACTTTTCACCTATATCTTAACAGACCTGGTTATTTATTGAGCATATCCTGAAGAAATAAGGAAAAAATTTTAAAAAATTAGTAGAAAAAGAATATAATATATGCAAATGTAAAATTTGTGTTCTCTGGAAAAATAAAGTAACAAAATACTATGAAGTTTATTAATCAGCAGACCAAATTTAGTATACCTCTGCACTACTCAAATGTCATCACCATGAGGTGGACATTTTCAACAAAAGAAGATTGTGAAATATAAAAAAGGAGTTTAATACTACATGATTAAAAAATTCATAAAATTAAATAATAGTGTGACTTTTAAATTAAGAAAAATAAAATATAAACAACTTGGGGACATATAAATAGAACAAGAATAACAAAAAAAAACCTTTCACATAATTATATAAAGTTCATTTGAGCAAACATGGAGGATATATGACATGACAATACTGTGACTCTAAAACACCAAAAGCACTTTTGCTTGCTCAAAAAATGCATAGATACAAATGTCAATATATATCAGATAAGTCATTCTTTCGAAATAAACTATAACTTAACTATCCAAACACCACTTGTTAGCATTTTATTTGATCCACTGTGCACTCTACACTGTTTTTGTAAAACACATCTTACAACTCCACCAGAAAACGTGTAGATATTAGCTACTTTGTTCAGTACCCCAATGTGTATAATACAATACATGACAGTACGTTGGCATTCAATATACTATTTATTATACGTATTAATAATGCATATTTTAATGTACTTTTATAATTGAAATAAAATACATAGTTAAAGTTTTAATGTTAGTAAGTTAAGAAATACAATTCTATGTAAATTGACTTTATCTCAATTTATAGTGTAACATAAATCCTTCTTTTTAGAGACACTTTTCACAAATATTGTTTTAGTAACTACAAATACATGTATGAATCATTTCCCTAGTAAAACGTTACTTTGGGGAGGCAGAACAAGATGGCAGAATAGAAGGTTCCACTAATTGTCTCCCCAACAAAGACATCAATTTAACAACTATCCAAACAAACAAACAAACATACAAATGCACCTTCACAAGAATCAAACATCAGACGAGCACTCACAGTGCCTGGTTTTAACTTTGTATCACTGAAAGAGGCACTGAAAAGGTAGAAGGAACAGTTTTGAATCACCAGCATCACTCCTCCCCTACCCTCCAGCAGGAGCATTTCTGAGTGCTGGGGAAGGGAGACCACAGCAATTGTAAGGCATTCAACTCAGTGTTATCCTGTTATAGCAGAAAGCAAAACCACACCAAACTCAGTTGACCCCCGGCCATGGAGGGAGCCTTTAAAACTGCCTTAGCCAGAGGGATATGTCTGATCCCAGCTGTCGAAACTTTAGTTACCACAAGCCTCGCCACTGTGGGCTAAAGTGTTCTGGGGCTCCAAATAAACTGGAAAGGCAATCTAGGTCACAAGCAATGCAAGTTTTAGTTAAGTCCGAGTGATGAACTGGGCCCAGAGCCAGTAGACTGCTGGGGCACATGACCTACTGAGACACAAGCTGAGACAATTAAGCTCCAAAAGAGACCCCTTCTTTCCACTCAAGGAGAGAAGAGGGAAGAGTGGAAAGGACTCTGTCTTTTGCAGCTTGGATAGCAGTTCAGTCCCAGCAGGGTAGGACATCTGTCAGAGTTATCAGGTACCTGTTCCAGGTTCTAGCTCCAATACAACATTTCTAGACACCTTGCACCAGAAGATAATCCTTTGCCTTGAAACGAAAAACTCAGTACTAGTAGCCTTCATTACCTACTAACTGAAGAGCCCTTGGGCATTGAATAAGTGGCAGTAATACTCAGGTGGTACATTGAGAAACTTGGGTGAGACTCTGAGGCTTGCTGGCTTCAAATGAGACTTAGCACATTCTCAACTGTGGTGGCTATGGGGTAAGATTCCTTCAGCTTGAGAAAAGTGGAGGGAAAAGTAAAGGGGACTTTGTCTTGCACCTAGATACCAGCTCAGCCACAGTGGGGCAGAGAACCAACTGGTCTCTTGGGGTTGCTGATTCCAAAACTGGGCTCTTGCACAACATTTTTGGACCTGTCCTTGGCCACAGGAGAGTCCACTGCCCCAAAGGGTGAGTCTCAGGACTGGCAAGATTCACCACAAGCTGACTAAAGAGCCCATGGACCTCAGGGTAACATCAGCAGTAGTCTGGCAGTACTCACCGTGGGCCTGTAGTGACAGTTGCCATGGGGTGAGGCATACCTTCCTTCGGAAAGGGGCTGAAAGAATGAGAAGGACTGTGTCTTGTGGTTTCAGTTCAGCCACAGTACAACAGAACACCAGAAAGACTTCTGTAGTTTTTGACTCTAGTTCATGGCTTCCAATAGGCAACTCTGGACCTGCCTGGGGCCTGGGATAACACAGTGCCCTGAATGGAAGGACAGAGGCCTAGCTGGCTTTGCCACCTGCTGATTGTAAAGCCCCAGGGTCTTGGAAGAAAACAGGCAATAGTCAGGGGTTACAGCAGGTTTTGGGCAAGAACCAGTGCTGTTCTGGCTTCACGTCTCACCCAACACAGTCCAGGGGGTGGGCTGAGGGGTGCTTGTGTCACTCCACCCCACTTCAGGTGGTTCAGAACAGAGAGACAGAGAGAGAGAGAGAGACCCCATTTGTTTGAAAGAAAAAGAAGAGAAGAAGGGAAGAGGCCAAGTCTTTGCATGGTGATCTGGAGAATTCTTTCAGATCTTGTCCAAGACCATCAAGGCAGTATCTCTATGAGTCTCTAAGAACCACAGCATTACTGGGCTTGGGGTCCCCCCTAAAGCAGATACAGCTTAGATCACAACATCCAAGTCTTTTTGAAAATCTGAAAAGCTTTTTCAAGGACAGTTACAAACAAGTGCAGACTGCGAAGACTACAATAAATACCTAACTCTTCAATGCCCAGACACAGATGATCATCTACAAGTATTAGGACAATCCAAGTAAGCATGACCTCACCAAATAAACTAAATCAGGCACGAGAAAACAATCCTGGAAAAACAGGGATGTGTCACCTTTCAGACAGAGAATTCAAAATAGCTTTGTTGAAGAAACTCAAATAAATTCAAGATAGCACAGAGAAGGCATTCAGAATTCTATTAGATAAATTTAAGAAAGAAATTGCAATAATTAAAAAGAATCAAGCAGAAATTCTGGACCTGAAAAATGCAATGGGCATAGTAAAGAACACATTAGAGTCTTTTAATAGCAAATTTGACCAAATAGAAGAAAGAATTAATGAGCTTGAAACCAAGCTACTGAAAAATACATGGTCAGAGGAGACAAAAGAATAAAAGAAGTAAAAAGAATGGAGAATGCCTGCGGAATCTAGAAAATAGCCCGCAAAGGGCAAATCTAAGTGTTACTTGGCCTTAAAGAAGAAACAGAGAAAGAGATAGGAGTGTAAAGTTTATTCAAAAGGGTAATATCAGAAAACTTCACAAACCTAGAGAAAGACAGCAATATCCAAGTACAAGAAGGTTATACAACACCAAGCAGATTTAACACAAAGAAGACTATCTCAAGGTCATTAATAATCAAACTTCCAAAGATCAAGGATAGAGACAAGATGCTAAAATCAACAAGAGAGAGGAAACAAATAACATACAATGGAGTTCCAATACATCTGGCAGCAGATTTTTCAGTGGAAACCTTATAGACCAAGAGAGAATGTCATGACATATTTAAACTGCTAAAGGAAAAAAATTCTTTTATCCTAGAATAGTATATACAGTGAAAATATCCTTTAAACATACAGGAGACATAAAGATTTTCCCAAACAATAGCTGAGTTATTTCATCAACACCAGACCTGTCCTAGAATAGATGCTAAAGCAAGTACTTTAGTTGGAAAGAACAGAATGTTAATGAGCAATAAATAATCACCAAAGATACAAAGCTCACTGGTAATAGTAAGAACACAGAAAATCAGAATATTGTGACACTGTAACTGTGGTATGTAAACTACTCTTAAGTAGAAAGACTAAACCATGAAACAATCAAAAATAATAACTACAACAACTTTTCCAGACACAGTACAATAAGACATAAATGGAAATTTAAGAAGTTTAAAAAGCAGGGACATAGTTAAGATGTAGAGTTTTTATTTCATTTCTTTTTACTTGTTAGTTGGTTTATGTAAACAGTCTTAAGTTGTTATCAGATTAAGATAATTTGTTATAAAGTAGTACTTGCAAGTCTCGTGGTAACCTCAAACCAAAAAACATACAAGAGATACACAAAAAATGAAAAGCAAAAAACTAAATCATATCACCAGACAAAAACTCCTTCAATAAAAGGAAGACAGGAAGGAAAGAAAAAAGGAAGAGAAGATCACAAAACAACCAGATAACAAATAATAAAATGGCAGGAGTAAGTCCTTAGTTATCAATAATACCATTGAATCTAAATGGACTAAACTCTCCAATCAAAAGACATAGAGTGGCTAAACAAGGGTGGGGGGCAGTGGGGGGACGAGTCATTGATCTGTTGCCTACAAGAAACACACTTCACCTATAAAGGCACTCATAGACTGAAAATAAAGGTATAACGCTATTCCATGCCAATAGAAGCCAAAAAAGAGTAAGAGTAGCTATATTTATTTCAGATAAAATAGATTTCAAGGCAAAAACTACAAAAGGAGAAAAAGAAGGTCACTATATAATAATGAAGTGGTCAATTCAGCAAGAGGATATAACAATTTTAAAAATATAGAGTTAGACTCCAATATAATAATAGCTGGAGATTTCAACATTCCACTTTTAGCACTAAACAGATGTTCCTGACAGAAAATTAACAAAGAAACTTTAAACTTAATCTACACTCTAGACAAAATGGAAGTGACAGATATTTACAGAACATTTAAGTGGTTGCAGAACACACATTATTTTCCTCAGACCATGGATCATTCTCAAGGGCAGACCATATGTTAGGTCAAAAAACAGTTTAAAACATTCAAAAAACTGAAATAATATCTAGCATCTTCTCTGACCAAAACTGAATAAAACTAGAAATCAATAACAAGAAGAATTCTGAAAACTATACAAATATATGAAAATTAAACAACATGCTCCAGAATGATGAGTGAGTTGTGAAGAAGTTGAGAAGGAAATTGGAAATTTTCCTGAAACAAATGACAGTGGAAACACAGTATACGAAAACCTATGGAATACAGCCAAAGCAGTACTGAGAGGGAAGTTTATAACCATAAGTGACTCCATCAAAAATGAAGAAAAGCTTCAAATAAACAAACAAATGATACATTTTAAAAATTAGGAAAACAAGAGCAACCCAAACTCAAAATTAGTAAAGAGAAAATATCCAAATAAATCAAATCTGACACAAAAGGAGATTGTACAACAGACATTCAGCAGACATTCAAAGGATCATTCGTGGCGACTATGAGCAACTGCATGCCAATAAAATGGAAAAATCTAGAATAAATGGACAAATTCCTAGAAACATAGGAATGTATTCCTAGAAACATAGGAAGTGTATCAAGATTGAACCAGGAAGATATTCAAAACATAAACAAATCAATAACAAGTGACAAGATCAAAGCTGTAATAAAGTTTAACAGTAAAGAAAACCCTGGGACCTGATGACTTCATGGGTCAATTCTACCAAACATTTAAAGAACTAATACCAATACTAACCAAAGTATTCCAAAAAATAGAGGAGGAGAGAATACTTCCAAACTCATTCTACGAGACCAGTACTACCGTGACTCTAAAACCAGACAAAGGCACATCTGAGATACAGAAAACTATAAGCCAATATTACTAATGAATACTGATGTAAAAATCCTCAACAAAGTACTAGCGAACTGAATTCAACAATACATTAAAAATATCATTCATCATGAATCCCAAGTGGGATTCCATCTCCGGGATGAAAGAATGGTTCAACATAGGCAAATCAATCAGTGTGCTATATCATACAAACAGATCAAAGGATTAAAAACCATATGATCATCTCAATAGATGCTAAAAAAGCATTTGATAAAATTCAACATCTTTCATGATAAAAACCATAAAAAATGAGTATACAAGAAACATACGTCAACATAATAAAAACCATATATGACAGACCCACAGCTACTATCATACTAAATGAAGAAAAAATGAAAGCCTTTCCTTTGAAATCTGGAACACAACAAGGATGCACACTTTCACTACTGTTATTCACTCTCTCTTGCTCCTGCTCACACCATGTGAGATGCCTTACTCCCCCTTTGCCTACCGCGATGACTGGAAGTTCCTGAAGCCTCCCCAGAAACAGAAACCACTATGCCTCCTGTACAGCCTGCAGAACTGTGAGCCAGTTAAACCTCATTTCTTTATAAATTACCCAGTTTCAGGTATCTTTATATAGCAATGTGAGAATGGACTAATGCACTTGTGATCCCGGAAAAAAAGCAAAAAAGAAATTATCCCACACCTTTGTGTTCCAGAAACAGCTTATTGCAAGGAACTCTTCCCCATATGACTTAGATGAGATGTAGGATACTTCCCTTGTGTACTTATCATCTGTGATAGAGTCTTCATTTGATTGACTTACTTATTTTTCATATCTCTTAAAATGTTTATTTAGTATCTCATACATCATTATGCCTAAAAGCAAAGGGAATGATATTTGTGAATGAGGAAAAAAATAAGTTATCACTAAGTGAACCACATGGAAAATATTAGTAGGAAATACAATAGCTGAGATTTTTTAAAGCAATGATAAATGGCCTAAATTGGAGAACTGTGTGTAAAGCTTACAGATATATTACTGAGTTCAAAGATAAAGTGGAGAAATTCTCCTAGGTGACTACAAAAAAGTAAAGAAATATACCAAATAAATACTAAGATATATGAAATAAAACTGCCAAAATCTTGATACTGAGATTACCATAGAGAAAAATATAAACAAAGAGGAGGGTATAACTGAAAAAATTATGAAGAGATATTTCAGAGAATTAAAAAAGATTATGAAAAATCTCAAACTGTAAGTGTTCAGCATGTTATCATAAAATTAAGAATATTACAGGCAGAAAGAAAATATGCAACACTTCCAGGCAGAAAGAGAAGGTTGCCTCAATAGCAACAAGAACTCTCTACTCTTTGTTCCAGTTTAATTCCAGATCTTTCCAACCCCTGAGATTTAGCATTGTTATGAAGGATGCCTCAATAGCAACAAGAACTCTCTACCCTTTGTTCCACTTTAATTTCAGATCTTTCCAACCCCTGAGATTTAGCATTATTATCCTCCTAACTCCAACTCTTGAAAATAATGAGAGACTTCTCTTTTAACTTTTGCCACAAACTTTTGTTTTTTTCAACTGTGTCATGTCCTCAGACCCTTGGCAGTCTTGCTTGATTTATATTTCTAAGGGAAACCTGACCAGTCTAATTGATAGATGAATTTTGAAGGTAACAAAAAGAAATTCAAGGACAGCTGCTACTTTTTTTTCCCTTCTTAAATGAGTGAATCATAGTGCCATATATTAAGAAAGGGACACTTGGGAAAAGCAAAGTTTGAAAGGCAGAATTTAAGACTTCTGTTTTGAAGCCTTTCCTTATTAGTATAGTGGTGAGTTTTCCTACCTGTCAAGACTTCTGTTTTGGATATGTTAGTTCTGAGATACCTACCAGACATCGAAGATGAGATGCTGAATTAGTAGTTGGATATATGAGTCATGGTCTGGTAGGTAGGATAGGAATAGAGATACAAAGTAACCAGCTTGCACATGATGAGATTAGTTAAGAAGTATATGTAAATAGATAAACGATAATTGAGCCTAAAAGCATGCCAAATTTATGAACGATGCAGAATAAGAAGAGCAAGTTAGAGATAGACAAAAAATAGTCATCACCTATATCTCACTTTGGGAGGCTGAGGCAGGAGGATCATGAGGTCAGGAGATAGAGACCATCCTGGCTAACATGGTGAAATCCCGTCTCTACTAAAAATACAAAAAAAAAAAAAAAAAGAAAGAAAAAAAATTAGCTGAGCATGGTGGTGGGTGCCTGTAGTCCCAGCTACTCAGGCGGCTGAGGCAGGAAAGTGGCGTGAACCCAGGAGGCAGACCTTGCAGTGAGACGAGATCGCACCACTGCACTCCAGCCTGGGCAACAGAGCGAGACTCTGGGGGAAAAAAAAAAAAAAGCAGCCACTGAGGTCAAATAAAAACCAGCAAAGTGTGCTTTCTGGCATCCAAATGAAGTATGTTTTTATTAGGAGAAAAAAAATGATTTAATGATATTGAGAGCTCTACAAAGAGAAAGCCTGAAAAATGACCATTAGTTTCAGAACATGGAGATAATCGGTGACCTTTGCATCGCACTTTCCGAAGACAGGGACTAAAATAGCCTGACTGGGGAGGGGGTAGATCAAAATGGCAAAATAGAAGGCTCTCCCAATTGTCCCCCCAGTGAGGACACCAAGTGAACAACTATCTACACACACACCCACACACACACCTTCATATGAACCAAAAATAAGGTGAGCACTCACACTACCTGCTTTTACCTTCATACCGCTGAAAGAGGCACTGGAAAAAGTCTTGAATCTCAGACCCCATCCCTCCTCCATCCCTCAGTAGAGGCAACCCTGCTCAGAGAGGCAGCCTGGTGTTTCTGAGAGCATTGTTGTGCACTGGGGAGAGGAAGAACTAGCAATTCTGAGGCATTGAACTCAGTGCTGCCCTTGTTAATAGCAGAAAGCAAAACCAGACCAAATTCAGGTAAAGCTAGCCTAAGGAGAGAGAATTTAAATAAGCCCCATAAAAAGGGGAATTGCCAATCCCAGTGTTTGGAACTTCAGCTCCCCCAAGCCTTGCCATCATGAGCTAAAGGGCTCTGAACCCAGTCAGTGGACTGAGGGAAAGAGGAGGTCATGACCTACTGAGACACCAGCCAGGACTGGTAAGGGACTGTTGGCATCACCCTTCCACTAACCTCAGGCTGCATAGCTTGTGGATCCAAAAGAGACCCCTTCCTTCTGCTTGAGGATCAGAGAGGGAAGAGTGGGGAGGACTCTATCTTACCTCTTGGATACCAGCTCAGGCACAGCAGGATAGGGCACCAGTCAGTCTTATGGCCCCTGTTCAGGCCTTAGCTCCCTGATGACATTTCTAGAAACACCATGTACCAGAAGGAAACCTACTGCCTTGAAGGGAAGAACTCAGTCATGGCAAGATTTGTAACGTGCCAACAAAAGAATAACCAGAATAATAACCAGAAGCAATACCTAGGTACTACATCAAAAACATTGGGTGAGACTCTGAGACTTACTGGCTTCAGATGAGGCTCTGTACATTCCCAGCCGTGGTGGTTACAGGGTGAGACTCCTTATGCTTGAGAAGTGGAGGAAAAAGTAAAGGGGACATTGTCATGCATCTTAGGTACCAGCTCAGCCACAGGGTGGTAGAGCATGAAGTGGGATCTGAGGTCCCTGACTCCAGGACTTGACTCTTGGATGGCATTTCTGGACCTGCTCTGGGGAAGAGAGGAAGCCTACTGCCATGAAGGTTGAGTCTCAGGCTTGACAGAATTCACTAGAAGCTGATTAAATAGCCCTTAGGCCTTAGGGAACATTGGCGGTAGTCTGGCAGTATTCCCCATAGGCCTGAGGTGGCAGTGGCCACATGGTGAGGCTCTTCTGCCTTTGGAAAGGGGAGGCAAAAATGGGAGGACTGCATCTCATGATTTGAGTTGCCAGCTCAACCACAGTATAATAGAACAACAAATGGACTTGTAAGGTTTTTGACTCCAGCCTCTGGCTCCCAGGTGGCACCTCTGAACCCATCTAGGTCCTGGGGCAACTCACCACCCTAAAGGAAAGAATACAGGCCTGGCTGGTATTGCCACTTGCTGATTGTAGAGCCCCAGAGCTTTGAGCAAAAATAGGCAGTAGCCAGGGAGTGATTACAGCAGTCCTTAGGTGAGAACCAGTGCTATGCTGGCTTCAGGTCTGACCCAGTGCAGGCTATGGGTGGTGCCTACGGGGTGATGTGTCACTCTACCCTCTGCTCCAGGTGGCTCAGAATACAGAGAGGGACTTTGTTTGGGAGAAAGAAAGGGAAGAGAACAAGAGTCTCTGCCTGGTAATCCAGAGAATTCTTTGGGATCTTGACCTAGACCATCAATACAGTACCTCTATGAGTCTATAAGAACCACAGCATTAGAGAACTTGAGGTCCCCCATAAAGAAGATACAGCTTAAATCACAACACCTAAGTCATTTTGAATATATGGAAAGCCTGCCCAAGAAGGATGCATACAAATAAGCTCAGATTGTGGAGACTACAATAAATACCTAATTCATCAATGGCCAGACACATGAACATCTACAAGTATCAAGAGGATCCAGGAAAAGATGACCTCACCAAATGAACTAAATAAGGCATCAAGGAATAATCCTGGAGAAACAGAGATAAGTGACCTTTGAATTCAGACAGAGAATTCACAATATCTGAATGAAGAAAACTTGAAGACAGTCAAGATAACACAGAGAAGGAATTCAAAATTTGATCAGATAAATTCAACAAAGACATTGAAATAATTAAAAAGAATCAAGCAGAAAATCTGGAGCTGAAAAATGCAAATGTCATATCAAAGAATGCATCAGAGTCTTTTAATAGAAGAATTGATAAAGCAGAGGAAAGAATTAGTGGGCTTGAAGACAGCCTATTTGGAAGTACATAATCAGAGGAGAAAAAAGAAAAAAGAAAAAAACAACAACAATGAAGCATATGGACAGCATCTAGAAATGTGCAACAGGGCAAATCTAAGAGTTATTAGCCTTAAAGAGGAGGTAGAGAAAAAAGATAAAACTAGAAAGGGATAATAACAGAGAACTTCCTAAACCTCGAGAAATATATCAATATCCAAGTAAAAGAAGATTATAGAACACCAAGGAGATCTAATCCAAAGAAGACTGCCTTAAGGCATTTAATCAAACTCCCAAAGGCCAAGGATAAAGAAAGGATGCTAAAAGTAGCAAGAGAAAAGAAACAAATAACAGAAAATTGAGTTCCAACACATCTGACAGCAGACTTTTCAGTGGAAACTTTACAGACCAGGATAGCATGGCATGACATACTTAAAGTGCTGAAAGAAAAAATATTTTTTCCTAGAATATATCTGGCAAAAATACCTTTCAAACTTGAAGGAGAAATAAACACTTTACCAGACAAACAAAAGCTGAGGGATTTCATCAACACCAGACCTTTCCCACAAGAAATGCTGAAGGGAATACTTAAATCAGAAAGAAAAGTATGTTAATGAGCAATAAGAAATCACTTATTATTTCAATTTTTTGAATGTTTTAAGACTTGTTTTGTGACCTAACATACGGTCTATCCTTGAGAATGTTTCATGTGCTGCAGAACAGAATGTGTATTCTGCAGCAATTTGATGAAATGTTCTGTAAATACCTGTTAGCTCCATTTGGCCTAGAGTACAAAACTCAATGGGAATAGTAAGAACACAGAAAAACAGAAACTATTATAACACTGTAATCAGTTTATGAACTACTCTAAAGTGCAAAAACTAAACAATGATCCAATCAAAAATAATAACTACAACAGTTTTTCAAGAAAAATGGAACAATAAGATGTAAGTAGTAACAAAATGTTAAAAGAAAACAGGGGTATGAATTTATGGCATCAAGTCTTCATAAGTTTTCTTTCCTTGTTTGTTTATGAAAATGATGTTAAGTTGTTATCAGCTTAAAATAATGGGTTATAAGATGGTATTTGCAAGCTTCATGGTGACCTCAAAGCAAAAAAATATATAATGAATATACAAAAATTAAAAACCAAGAAACTAAATCGTATCACCAGACAAAATCATCTTCAATAAAAGGAAACCAGGAAGAAACTGTAAGAAAAGACAAAGAAGTTCACTATATAATAATGAAGGTGTCAATTCAGCAAAAGGATATAATAATTTTAAATATATATGCACCCAACACTGGAGCACCCAGATATATGAAGCAAATATTATTAGAGCTAAAGAGACACACTCCAATCCAATAATAGCTGGAGACTCCAACACATGACTGTAAGCGTTGGAAATATCTTCCAGACAGAAAATAAACAAAGAAAATTCAAACTTAATCTGCACACTAGGCCAAATGGAGCTAACAGGTATTTACAGAACATTTCATCAAATTGCTGCAGAATACACATTCTGTTCTGCAGCACATGAAACATTCTCAAGGATAGACCATATGTGAGGTCACAAAACAAGTCTTAAAACATTCAAAAAAATTGAAATAATATCAAGCATCTCTTCAGACTACACTGGAATAAAAGTAGAAATCAATAAGAGAAAATTTGGAAACTATATAAAGACATAAAAATTACACAATATGCTCCTGAATGATCAATGTGTTAATGAGGAAACTAAGCAGAAAGTTGCAAAATTTATTGAAACAAATGATAATGAAAATACAACATACTCAAGCACACAGGATACAGCAAAAGCAGCACTAAAAGGGAAGTTTATAGCTGTGACTCCAACAAAAAAGAAAAACTTCAAATTAATAATGTAATCATGCATCTTAAAGAACTAGAAAAACAAGAACAAACCAAACCCCAAATCAATAAAGGAGAAGAAATGATAAAGATCAAACAGAAATAAATAAAATTAAAATGAAGAAAACAATATAAAAAATCAATGAAAGAAAAGGTTATTTTTTTAAAGTTAAATAAAATTGATAAACCTTCACCCAGACTAAGAAAAAATAGAGACAATGCAAATAAAAGCAGAGATGATAAAGAAAATTTTACAACTGCTACCCCAGAAATTCTAAGAATCATTAGTGGCTACTATGAGCTACTATGTCTAGAAGAAATCGACAAATTCCTAGACACATACAACCTACCAATATTGAACCAGGAAGGAATTCAAAACCTGAATAGGGTGATAACAAGTAACAAGATTAAAGCCTTAATTAAAAGGTTCCCAGGGCTGGGCACAGTAGCTCAGCCTATAATCCCAGCACTTTGGGAGGCTGAGGTGGGTGGATCACCTGAAGTCAGGAGTTTGAGTCCAGCCTGACCAACACGGAGAAACCCCATCTCTATGAAAAATACAAAATTAGTTGGGAGTGGTGGCGCATGCCCGTAATCTCAGTTAGTCGGGAGGCTAGGCAGGAGAATTGCTTGAGTTCATGAGGTGGAGGTTGCAGTGAGCCGAGACCATGCCATTGTACTCCAGCCTGGGCAACAAGAGCAAAATTCTGTCTCAAAAAAAAACCAAAACAAACAAACAAACAAAAAAAAAAACAAAAAAAAAAAACAGGTTACCAGTAAAATGAAGCCCAGGACCCAATGGCTTCACTGCTGAATTCTACCAAACATTTAAAGAAGAGCTAATACCAATCCTACTCAAACTATTTAAACTATTCGAAAAACAGAGGTGGAGGGAATACTTCCAAATTCATTCCATGAGGCCAGGATTATCCTGATAACAAAACCAGACAAAATACATCATAAATAAATGAACAAATAAATAAATAGATAAATAGAAAATAAAACTATAGGTCAATATCACTGATGAATATTGATACAAAAATCCTCTACAAAGTGGTAGCAAACCAAATTCAACAATATATTTAAAAGATTATTCATCATGACCAAGTGGGATTTACCCTTAGGATGCAATAATGGTTTAACATATGCAAATAAATCAATGTGCTACACATCATACAAACAGACTGACGGATAAAAACCATACGATCATTGCAATTGATGCTGAAAATTCGACATCCCCTCATGATAAAAATCCTCAAAAACTGGGCATAGAAAGAACATACCTCAATGTAATTAAAACCATATATGACAGACCCACAGCTAGTGTCATACTGAATGGAGAAAAACTGAAAGCCTTACCCGTGAAATCTGAACATAACAAGGATGCACACTTTCACCACTGTTTTTCTACACAGTACTGGAAGTCCTAGCTGGAGAAATCAGACAAGAGAAAGAAATAAAGGGCATCCAAATTGGAGAGGAAGAAGTGAAACTATCTTTGTTTGCAGATGAAAGGATCTTATATTTGGAAAAACCTAAACACTCCACCAAAAAACAAACAAAAAAAACTATTAGAACTCATAAACAGGCCGGGCGCGGTGGCTCAAGCCTGTAATCCCAGCACTTTGGGAGGCCGAGACGGGCGGATCACGAGGTCAGGAGATCGAGACCATCCTGGCTGACACGGTGAAACCCCGTCTCTACTAAAAAATACAAAAAACTAGCCGGGCGAGGTGGCGGGCGCCTGTAGTCCCAGCTACTCGGGAGGCTGAGGCAGGAGAATGGCATGAACCTGGGAGGCGGAGCTTGCAGTGAGCTGTGATCCGGCCACTGCACTCCAGCCTGGGCGGCAGAGCGAGACTCCGTCTCAAAAAAAAAAAAGAACTCATAAACAAATTCACTAAAATTGTACAACACAAAAATCAACATACAAAAGTCAACAGGATTTTTATATGCCAACAGTAAACAATCTGAAAAAAAAAATCAAAAAAGAATTCCCATTTACAATAGTCACAAATAAAATTAAATACCTAGGAATTAACTTAACCAAAGAAGTGAAAGATACCTATAATGAAAACTATAAAATACCAATGAGAAAAGCTAAAGAGAAGACCAGAAAATGCAAAGATATTCCATATTCGTGGGTTGGAAGAATCAATATTGTTAAAATGTACATACTACCCTAAAGCAATCTACAGATTCAATGCAATCCCTATCAAAATACCAATGACATTCTTCAAATAAATAGAATACAACTATCCTAAAATTTATATGAAACCACAAAAGACCCACAGTAGCCAAAGCTATCCTAAGCAAAAAGAACAAAAACGGAGGAATCATATTACCTGACTTCAAACTGTACTACAAAACAGCATAGTACTGTCATAAAAACAGACACATAGACCAATGAAACACAATAGAGACCTCAGAAATAAATCCACATACCTACAGTAAACACATTTGCTACAAAGGTGCCAAGAACATACACTGGGAAAAAGACAGTTTCTTCAATACATGATGCTGGGAAAACTGAATATCTATATGCAGAAGAATGAACTAGACCCCACCTCTTGCCACATACAAACATCAAATCAATATAGGGTAAGACTTCAAATTATGAAACTACTAGAATACATTAGGAAAAACATCCAGGACATTGATTTGGGCAAAAATTTCTTTAGTAATAACCCACAAGTACAGGCAACTCAAGCAAAATGGACAAATGGTATCTCATTAAGTTGGAAAGCATTTACACAGCAAAGGAAACAATCAATGGGATAAAATATTTGCAAACTACCCACTTGACAAGGGATTAATAACCAGAATATGTAAGGAGCTCAAACAATGCTGTAGGAAAAAATCTAATAATCCGATTAAAATATGGGTAAAAATTTGATTAGCTATTTCTCAAAATGAGACACAAAATAATAAATAAGCATATGAAAAGGATGTGTTTTCTGTAGCCTCAGAAAGTACATTCTTTTCCTCCCATTAAAATGGCTTATATCCAAAAGTCAGGCAATAAAAAATGCTGGTGAGAATGTGGAGAAAAGGAAACCCTCATACGCTGTTGGTGGAAATGTAAATTAATACAACCACTGTGGAGAACAGTTTGGAAGTTCCTCAAAATACTAAAAATAGAGCTACCATATGTTCCAGTAATCCCACTGCTATGTATGTACTGAAAAGAAAGGAAATCAGTATGTCAAAGTGATAACTGCACTTCCATGTTTGTTGCAGCTCTGTTCACAATAGGCAAGAATTGGAAGCAATCTAAGTGTATCAACAGGTGAATGGATAAAAAGAAATGTGGCAGTTACACACAATGGAGTACTATTTAGCTGTAAAAATAATTAGATACAGTCATTTGCAACAAATGGACGAAAATGGAAGTCATTATGCTCAGTGATATAGGCCAGGCACAGAAAGACAAACACCCCATGATCGTACTTATTTGTGAGATCTAAAAATCAAAACAATTTAACCTATGGAGGTAGAGGGTAGAATCATAGGTATCAGATATGGGAAGCAGAGTGTAGGGATGGGGGTGGAATGCTGTGAGGGAGGTGGAGAGAGTTAACAGGTACAAAAAAAAATTAGAATGAATGAATAAGACCTACCATTTGATAGCACAAAAAGATGTCTATAGTCAGTAGTAATTTAAGTTTATTTTGTTAAATAGCTAAGAGTATAACTAGACTGTTTGTAACACTAAGGATAAATGCTTGAGACGATGGATAGCCCATTTTCCATGATGTAATTATTATGCATTGCATGCCTGTATTAAAACACTTCATGTACCCCATAAATATATATACATACTATGTACCCACAAAAATTAAAAATAAAAATAAAATAGACTGACTAGTGTGGGTAGATTTTTGCATTGTATTTTCAGAGGATAGCAGGCTAGAATAGCCTGACTGGTTGAAAGAAATGAAGAAAGGAAGTAGAGAAACTCAAGGAATTTTGCTTTAAATGGAAACAGAAATAAACTAAGAAATGCAGGGTGACACAGACTCAAGACTAGACATTTTGGGGGAGCTACTGGATATATATTTATGCTGATGGGAAAATTATGTTAACAGGAGAAAACTGATGATACAGAAAAGAGAGCATAAATGCAAGAATAAATTCTTTGAGAAAGTATGAGGGAATATGGTCAAAGAGAAGGCCCTGTCCTTAAATGAACAGAAGCAATTCATTCAGCATAAGAGAAGGGAAGGCTGACTCATGGAAACATATTAAAATACTTAATAGTTTGGTAGATTTGATGATGGGAAAATGTAGAATTTCCCTTCTAATTGCATGTATTTTCTCAGTTGAATAAAGAGTAGGTACTAGCTCTGAGTATGATGATGGGGGTATAAGGATTCAAGAACAGAAAAAGAGGGTTGTTCAGGCAGAAAATAGTCATCTCAAATAGATGAGTGAATGGAAGATGTAAGGAGGCTAAATTTCTGTACAATTATAATGACCTTATGATGACTGTAATCCAAATGTAAGATAACTAATAAACATGGTTATATGAGTTTGTGGGAATGCATGTGGAAGGGATTTGTTCCAGCCATATTGTTTGCTTAAGTAGATGAGTGCATAGAAGAGTGTATTCCGAGGGTTGGAATTTTTCCACACAAGTAAGAAAGAAAAAAGGGCAAAGATGTCTTGATAAATTATATCCATATATTGAAACAAAATTTACCTTTGAAACTGATCCAGCCTTAGAAACTACATCAGCTATGTTCCTCTTCTTATTATATCCCTTTATTGTTCTGTATTAGTCCACTTCATGTTGCTTATAAAGAAATACCCAAGACTGGGTAATTTACAAGAGAAAGAGATTTAATTGGATTCACAGTTCCACATGGTTGGGGAGGCCTCACAATCATGGCAACAGGAGGAGCAAGTCACATCCTGTGTAGATGGCAACAGGCAAAGAGAACTTGTTCAGGAAAACTACCATTTTTAAAACCATCAGATCTTGTGAGACTCATTCACTATCATGAGAACAGCACAGGAAAGACCCAGCCCCATAATTCAATCACCACCCAACAAGTTCCTCCCACAACATGTAGGAATTGTGGGAGTTACAATTCAAGATGAGATTTGGGTGGGGAAACAGCCAAACTATATCACTTGGCACCTGGCCACTCCCAAATTTCATGTCCTCACATTTCAAAACCAATCATGCCTTATTAACAGTCCCCCAAAGTCTTAACTAATTTCAGCATTAACTCAAAAGCTCACAGTCCAAAGTCTCATCTGAGGTAAGGCAAGTCCCTTCTGCCTATAAGCCTGTAAAACAAAAGCAAGCTAGTTACTTCCTAGATACAATGGAGGTACAGGTATTGGGTACATGTAACCATTCCAAACGGGAGAAACTAACCAAAACCAAGGGGCTACAGGCCGCATGCCAGTCTGAAATCTAGTGGGGTAGTCAAATCTTAAACCTCCAAATGATCTGTTTTGACTCCATGTCTCACATCCAGGTCACGCTGCTCCAACAAACGGGTTCCCATAGTCTTGGGCAGCTCCACCTCTGTACCCTGTGGCTTTGCAGGGTACAGCCTCCCTCCCATCTGCTTTCATGAGTTGGCATTGAGTGTCTGTGGCTTTTCCAGGTGCATGGTACAAGCTCTCAGTGGATATATCATTCTGGGGTCTGGAGGACAGTGGCACTCTTCTCATAGCTCCACTAGGTGGTGCCCCAGTAGGGACTCTGTGTGGGAACCCCCACCCCACATTTCCCTTCCTCACTGTCCTAGCAAAGGTTCTCCATGATGACCCCACTCCTGCAGCAAACTTTTGCCTGGGCATCCAGGCATTTCCATACATCTTCTAAAATCTAGGCAGAGATTCCCAAACCTGAATTCTTGATTTCTGTGCACTCGCAGACTCAACACCATGTAGAAGCTGCCAAGGCCTGAAGCTTGCACCCTCTGAAGCCACAGCCCAAGCTCTACATTAATCCCTTTCAGCAATGGCGGAGCAGCTGGGATGCAGGACACCAAGTCCCTAGGCTGCACACAGCACGGGGACCTCAGGCCCAGCCCACAAAACGAATTTTTCCTCCTAAGCCTTCCAGCATGTGATGGGAGAGGCTGTCTCAAAGGTCTCTGAGATGCCCTGGAGACATTTTCCCCATTGTCTTGGTGATTAACATTCGGCTCCTTATTAGTTATGCAAATTACTGCAGCTAGCTTGAATTTCTCCTCAGAAAATGGGATTTTCTTTTCTACTGCCTTGTCAGGCTGCAAATTTTCCAAACATTTAAGCTCTATTTTCCATTTGAAACTGAATGCCTTTAACAGCACCCAAATTATCTCTTGAATGCTTTGTTGTTTAGAAATTTCTTCCGCCAGACACCCTAAATCATCTCTCTCAAGTTCAAAGTTCCACAAATTTCTAGGGCAGGAGCAAAATGCCACCAATCTGTTTGCTAAAACATAACAAGAGTCACCAGTTGCTCCAGTTCCTAACAAGTTCCTCATCTTCACCTGAGACCAGCTCAGCCTAGACTTTATTGTCCATATGGCTATCAGCATTTTGGTCAAAGCTATTCAACAAGTGTCTAGGAAGTTCCAAACCTTCCCACATTTTCCTGTCTTCTTCTGAGCCCTCCAAACTGTTCCAACCTCTGCCTGTTACCCAGTTCCAAAGTTGCTTCCACATTTTCAGTTATCTTTTCAGCAGTGCCCCACTCTACTGGTACCAATTTACTGCATTAGTCCTTTTTCTCACTGCTAATACACACATACCCGAAATTGGGCAATTTACAAAAGAAAGAGATTTAACTGGACTCAGAGTTCCACATGGCTGGGGAGGCCTCAAAATCACGGCAGAAGTCAAGGAGGAGCAATCACATCCTGTATGGGTGGTAGCAGGCAAAGAGAGCTTGTTCAGGGAAACCCCCATTTTTAAACCCATCAGATATCGAGATTCATTCACTATCATGAGAACAGCTCAGGAAAGTCCTGCCACCATAATTCAATCATCTCCCACTGAGTCCCTCCCATGACACATGGGAATTGTGGGAGTTACAATTCAAGATGAGATTTGGGTGGGGACACAGCCACACCATATCATGTACTCAACATGAATATTCACTTATAATTTACTGTTTTGGGAATATTTTTAAATTATAGGGTTGAAACTTGTTCACAAATTAATGACCAAAGGTGAAATATGCACCTAGGTATACTTATACATTTTGTCTGCCATGTTAATATATTTATATCTTAAAACTTTTTTTATTTTATTTTTTAAGACAGGATCTCACTCTGTCTCCAAGGCTGGAGTACAGTGGTATGATCATACATATCTCACTGCAACCTCAAACTCCTAAACTTAAGTGATCCACCTGGCTTACCCTCCTGAGTAGCTGGGACTACAGGAGCATATCATCATACCTGGTTAATTTTATTTTATTTATTTTTTTTTGTAGAGATGGGGGTCTCACTATGTTTCCCACGCTGGTCTGGAACTCAGCTTTAGGTAATCCCTTCCATGTTCACCTCCCAAAGCACTGCAATTATAGGCATGAAACTCCATGCCCAGCCGAAGGTTTTCTTGATATTTCTTCTAACAGAGCACCATAGATAAGAGGTACAAGAGAAAGATACACTTTAGTGTCCCTATGCCTAATGTGGATTTCATCACAACTAAGGTCAGTAAGTAAAATTACTGATTCTCTTTATTCATTAGTACCAGCAGTCTTCAGTTTTGAATTTCCATCCTTTTCACCCATAAGTCCTCTTGTCCAATTTGAATTAGACCCTTTTGATCCTGATCTACTGATAGAGGCAGGAGGCAGACACATGCCTAGGCAAACAGAGGTGGTTCCCTGGTGAAACTCTACCTTCAAGTCAAAGGCAGTCCTGGGTAAATCCTTGGACCAGACTGAGAACCTGTCTTCCTGTCTGGCATGCTTTCCTCTGATTGATCCCCACCATTCATCTATTTTACATATACCTACTCTTCCGTAATTAGTTTTTTACATTGTCATGCCCACCTTTGAGTGGTGCCTTTGTTTTCACCTTTTTGCATACTCACAAACTAATCATGCCCTTCCCATTCTGTGACCATAAAAACCCCAGACTAAGTCATGCTGGGGTAGAAACCACCAGACTGCAGGATTGGGGGAATACTCCCACATCCCCTCTCTGCTGAGAGCAGTCCCATCACTCAACAAAATTCTGCCCTCCTCACCCTTCAAATTGTCAGCATATCCTTAGTCTTCTTAGACGTAGGGCAAGAGCTTGGGAGCAGCCAAACGGGGGTACAAGCTATAACACAGGCAGGCTGAGTGGGCAGCATGCCTCCAGCGGCAGGCCTGGGCCTGAGCAAGCCTCAGGCAGCAGGAGGGCACTGCCAGCCATAGGGGTCTCCAGGTGGCAAAATGGCAGAGAAAAATCCTGTATCATTACCAGATGGAGAGCCAAGAGTGCAGTGGAAAGAAAGAAAGGCCAAAAGCACCTTAGGCATTAGCATCTACAGAACTAGCAATATTCACATATGTAACCTAGAATATCTTTTCCTGCTGGAAACCTTTAACTGTCCTTTTTCATATTTCTGGTCTTTGTTTTACTTAGTGGAGTTATTCCCCACCCCTATCCTTACGCTATACACAAAATGAAGTGCAGTCAGGTTGAGTAAGGGCAATCCTTTCTTTTGAGCAAGTTATCCAGAGAAAAAGATAAAAATCTAAACTGCATATTGGCCATTGCTCTCTGCATCTTAGAATATGCCAATAACTGTTATTATTTAGCCTTTACTCAATGAAAAGCCCAGGGAAAACTCAGAGTCCCTACGTACTCTGATATTTGTGATAAATGTTTATGCTGTTGCTTAACTCTGGCTTAGTTTCCAAAATCTTAACTAGGGGTGCTGAGTCACATCCACCAATCTATATCAAGCCCAAGTCCTATAAGAGGGCAAATATAATGAGTTACTACGAAGACACTCATGTAAACATTTCCATGAAGCCCTAAAGGGCGCAAAAGATCTAGAAAAATAAATACTTTAGGATAAAATACTTTTACAGAACAGTAATAATGTTAACATTTTAAACATTTACATTTCTAAATAGATCAATACTCTGGAATTCCTCCCCATTTTAATGGTTTTTTATGTATCTATATTCGCATATAAAATTAAAAGAATTGTAAATTAATATTTTGTAAATTGACTTATTTTAACACATAAACAGATATTTGTGGTAGATAAATACATAAAACACAAAAGTGAGTAATTCTGTATTAAAAAGAAGGGCATAGTGGCTCACACCTGTAATCCTAGCACTTTGGGAGGCTGAGATGCGAGGATCACTTGTGCCCAGGAGTTGGAGACCAGCCTGGGCAACATAGTGAGACCCTACCTTTAAAAAAAGGGAAAATATACCTTTTGTTAGAAATGGGAATTCAAGTTGACTATTTTACATATAATCCTCCAAAAAAGTGTATTTGATGTTTCTGTTGTGTTATTTACTACTTAATGTTGTAAGTGCTAATAGTTTTAATATGATTTACTACTTTTGAAATATACCCTATTATTGTATTAACAAAATATTCAAATTCTACCTCTAGAAACAAGAATTCTGTTAGAAACTGTGGGAGAAACAGACAAGGTGGGAAACTTGATCCTTGTCATGTAGTACCCCAAAATGACACTGTGGATTGCTTTGGACTAGTGCTTCCCAAGTAGGTAGGAGCACCACAGTATCAGCAGTTGGGGCAGGGCAAGGGACCTAGCATTTGTTGTTTTGAAACACATATTAATAGTGTATTTATTATGCTCATGATAGAAAATACAGGAATAAAGTTCTATAAATTCTTGAGAAGTGAGAATTGCAGAAGATAAAATAAAAAAATATTCTTAAATAAGATGGGTTGGAAAAGTTCATAAACATGTGGGGAAAAACACACTCTCTTTGTAATTCTTGGCATCTAAAAAGGAGACTTGAACTATGTGATCTGAGTCTATCTCTTTATTTTGCATTTTTATATCCTAAAATTGTTGTCAGGCAGAATCCCAGTAGGCCTGCTCTGCTTTCAGGCTGGTGACCTGGAGGTGAAAAACCTTCTGGTTCTCTGATTCATCTATGGAAATAAACACTGGCTTTTGGATCTAGTGCTTTCTTTCCTTTCATTATTCTTAACACATAAAAAGAGGAGTCACAAAGCCTAATCTTCAGATTTAGTGACACCTAGACAGAAAAGGCACAAGTCTGGGAATAACAAGACTGTTGGTTCCTGCCTTTTTCAATTTAGAAAGCTAAGTCTGCATATTAGAAAATATTAAATGCTCGAGTGTACTTACTTTTCTAGTGATCCAAAATTATAAAAGTCTCAGTTATAAAACAATTCATCCTAATTCTGCACATCTTTATGTTTCAAAGCTTACTTCTTCTACTGGAGAAATGTCCTATTTAAAATATATTTACTATCACTAATTGAAGTCCATATTTGCTTTTAAAATAAAACTTTAATTTACTATATATTAATGACAGATACATTTCTCACATACATAAAAACCAACTGCTTCAATGTATCTGAATTACATTAATGAAATTTAGAATGTATTTCTTTTTCCTAGTATAATCTGGCAGGGATATCAAAGAGAAGAATAAAATATAAAGAGAGATAAGATAATTCCCATTACATACTTTACAAAGTGCAGGCAAAGCACACTTTAAAAAGATTGTATTTTCAATTTTGACATTAATAATGAGAAAAACAAAAAGCCTAAATTAAAATAATCAGTTTGAAAATTATGAGACTTTCCATAAAATGTGAACACATTCTGAGTGCTAGAAAATATTCACTTAACTTATCTAACAGAATAAGCAGCAGATAATAATTACCTAATGATAAAAATGCAGTATATGCACTGTTACAAAGATGTCCTGTCTTGGTAGAAGTAAAATAAAAACTTTCTTTTAAAGAGAAATAAATCTGGAGTTTTCTCATGTTTCCAATGCTTTACTTTTTTTTTTTCCTATTAACATTCGGTTCTCATAATGCAAACCATATGTGACAACATGCAGCCCGAGCTCATTCCTTTAACATCACACAAATATGCTCACTCAGCAATCTAACAAAAGTGAATGTTTGTGAATGTCTTTGATCATGCCAACATTGGTCAGGTAAAGTGAAACAACGTGCTTGCCTCCCGAATATATCATGTGTTTTACATCATAAATTGTTAGGAAAAATTAAGTAGAAAAGTAGCATTTAAAAACAATTCAAATTTAGAAATCATCAGCAAAATACAATGTTAATTTAGATACCAATGGTGGTTTGTTTTCAGCTACAAAGAGTCACTAAATTTTGGAATTTAAATGGTAGCATATACCCATTTACTAATTGAGTAATTTGCTGAAAGGTGAAGGCAAAACTTCCTACTTGCTTGGCAGAAGTCAGGTGCTGAGATGGGGAAATGTCACTGAAGCTTAATGATTCTCAGCTGTGAAGCAGATGGTGCTTGAACTGCAATCTTTGCTGAATAGTAAAGTTGAGGCTCCTGAAACATGGAGTAATCCTACTCTTGCTTCTATGGGTCCCAAACTGAACTACAGAATAGCAATTCTTTTGGAAAGTTTATTAAGTACAAATGCACTTAATATATGGGAAACATCTTTGTCTCAAAAAGAAATGTCACGTCCTAATATTCTTTTTTTTAATATTGTGTAAAACATTCTAAATGAAAGAGAGTTAAAGTGATAATAATTCATCTTGGCCCACTGGGTGCACTCACTTTAGCATTCAGGGAAAAATATAGTTGTACATACATAGATGAATATAAATAATGTATATATCTATATAGTGATTAGAAAAACACTACTTTTTTAATAATAAAGAAGTCACTTAAAAATGTGCACACTAAGCTAGTTTCCTACATCTAATTATTCCAGGTAACTAATATTCCCCTATTTCAAATGCTGACAAGAAATGGTTTACAAAGAATGCTTACAATATTCTAATATAATTTAGCTGTATTATATATACCTAATACTTAACTATTAT
This sequence comes from Papio anubis, assembly GCF_008728515.1. Lineage (NCBI taxonomy): Eukaryota > Metazoa > Chordata > Mammalia > Primates > Cercopithecidae > Papio > Papio anubis. The sequence goes on along the minus strand of NC_044985.1, from coordinate 72,184,021 downwards.
TTATTATAAACCATTGAGTGATTACATACATAAATATTATGATAAAAATAGTCATTAGACAACAAATAAATATAAACCTGAGAGAAAGTCCCTAATTTCTCATCAGTAAACATAATTATTTTCATCATGTTCTGTAAATCCTAAATAACCTGCTATAGTGCCAGGATCACTAAAGTATCTTTCTCAATGCTGTTGGTGATGATCATGTAACAAACATTTTTGGCAATTTCTTCATATCACGTACATTATTAATATTACCTTAGATAATCATCAATTTGTATGTATCGATACGTAAACCATAAGTATAAAGCATTTGGTTAGATTTAGAATAAATAAGCAGAAATCTAGATGTGTACTATTGAAAGAGAAGAAGAAAAGAGGAAGAAAGGAAATCAGAGCCAAGAACCATTTTCTAAATATCCAAATGAGGTAAAAAATAAATAAACTCTATAAAGCCATTTGAACTATGGCCAAACCCTACCTCCTTTAAAGTTCAAGGAAAACCAATTTCTCACTGAATTTGCCAATAATGTAGCAATAATTCACTTTGGCCATAATCTCATACAATCCTTTCAATGCATTATTTCCAGGCATGATTCCAAGATGCTGAAGCCCAGAGTAGCAATGGGAATTGCTTTACAATCTTTCCCATTAGCAGAAATGTATTCTCATTTGAAAAGCGTACAGCAGAAATGCCTATTTTAATTTTTAGCTTCATCATTGTGCTCCATACTCTATACTGCATGCACCAACCCATGGAAGTAATGATATCTCACAATGCTCATGCCATCTGTATCCTAATACTGTTATAAACCGAGTTCCATAATGCTATTAGCAGAAGTATATTCACTACCTAATTAGTATTCATTCTACACAATATCCTTAGTGAGCAAAATAAATGGATGTATTGGGGTTGCAGGCCAAAGCTGCAAATCATAGACACTCAATTGGGGGAGGAGAGGAATATAAAGAAAAGTTGTATGGAAGACAAAACAAGAAAAAATAGTAAAACAGAACCCACTGAAACACATTTCCTACCCCTGAGGTTAGCTTTAGCACTTGATAAGATAAATGAAAATAGAATTACTATAGGACTAACATATTTTTGAAAGATAAACATTCTGATTTTCTGCAAGGCTGGGGAAAATGTGGTTGGAAAAGACAAATACTGAATTGAAGAATAACACGTTTAGGTTCAGTGAACATCTACTATGTGCCTATTCTGTGCCAAGCTCTGTACATCTAGGCACTTTCACATATTTTCTGTGTTTGGCTGTTTTTGTGTTGCTCTAAAGGAGTATCTGAAACTGGGTACCTAATAAAGAAAATAGGTTTTATTGGCTGATGGTTCTGCAGGCTGTCCAAGCATGGCACTGGCATCTGCTCAGCTTCCAGGGAGACCTCAGGGAGCTTTTACTCATGGCAGAAGGCAAAACAGAAGCAGGCATGTCGCATGGCCAGAGAAGGAGGAAAAAGGGGAGGGGCAGTGCCACCTACTTTAAACAACCACATCTCGTGAGAACTCATTTACTATCATTAGGACAGCCCCAAACCTTGAAGAATCTACCCGCATGACCCAAACACCTCCCATATCTCATGAGAATTCAGGCCTCACCTCCAAAATTGGGGATTACCTTTCAATATGAGATTTGGGGAGAATAAATACTCAAACCATATCACATATGTTCTATTCAATATAGCCATTCTCTGAAGCAGATAAAACAACCTTTATTTTATGGATGATGATACATAGGTCCAAAGTAAGTTCTAAATATTTCCAAGATCATACAACCGGTAAAACACTAAATATCTGACTCTGGCTCTTCTAATGGCAAGTTCAGAAAATTTTAGCACTATATTAAAAATGCCATAAAAATTCAATTCCCATCATGTGTTTTCCAAAGGAAGATAATTTTGTTAAGTAAAATATTTATTTTACTATTTTTACTGTTTTTAAACTGATTTATTCTTTACAGTGACATGAGAAAATTATTTCTGGGATAATACGGTAGAACAAAAGTTGGGATAGCAAAAAAATAATATGGATCCTGATTGATTATAACAGTGTAGGACAAAGAATTACTCAAATATTTCCTAAAACTAGATATTATCAACAATTCTACTTTTACTTTTGCTGTCTATTATCTATGTAAACTTTATCAAACATTCTCAAATGCTTCTAATTTGCTCTTTTACCATCGCAAGTGATCAAACTTCCATACATTCCACTATTTCAGAATCTAAACTATATCTCTGATTTTACCACCTTTGTTTGGACCTGGCACAGACTATAGGTTCTGATGTTTCAAATTATGTCTTCCGTCTATGTGTCTGATTTTTGCTTTGACCAGAATGATCTCTATATTCCTACAAAAGCATCAATTACTGACACTTTATTTATGCTTTGTCCTGAAAAGAATGGGTTTGAATTCTTTCTCCCAAAAAACTTACAGTGATCAATAAGAAAACAAGACATATTTACAGCATCATGCAGACTATGAGTGTGGAATAAAATAAAACCAGCAGGTTCACAGAGTAGCTAAAATTCCTCATTTCAATCTCATTTGCAGGGAGTGCTGAAGAGTTGATATACTATATATTTGGCACCTAGTATGTGTCTAGCAATGGTACTTTCAGTACTCTACCAGTACTTTCCATGTAGCATCTCATTTATTTCTCAAAATAATATTTTCAGAATGGTAGCAATTCAATATGATTGCATCTAGACTAATGTAGCAAGATGATTTGGCGAAATTTGTGTCAATCAAGTGGTGGGATCAGAATGTTGAATGTTACTGTAAGCTGGTATGATTCTGATATTAGAGTTTGAACATTCCACTATACCAGGCTGACTCCCATCTCAGATTCATTATGATGAAGCAATGCCTCTGTAAAGCAAAAAAAAAATAATAATAAAAAATAAAAAATTCTAAGGTCCCCCAAACGTCTGAACAGATTCTTCCTCTTAGCCAGGGCAATCCAAATTTAACGGGAAAAACTGGTTCATGCCATCATGGGGGCTGGAAGATGGACATGCCTCATTACACTCTCCTCCCTTTCAGAATTGCTGATAGAAATGACTCTTTAATAAGAAACATTCACAATTTATTTTTTCTGAAGCCTGTTACATGGAGGCTTCATCTGCATGATAAAATTTTGGTCTCCACAACTCTTTATCGTAACCTAGACATTCCTTTTCCTTTCTATTGATAATAACTCTTTCAACCAATTGCCAATATGAAAATTTTTAATTCTACCTGTAACCTGGAAGCAAGTCGTCTCACCTTTCTTGTGGGATAACCAATGTATTTGACTGATGTCTCGTGTCTCCCTAAACGTATAAAACTAGGCTATGCCTTGACCACCTTGAACACATGTTCCCAGGGTCTCCTGAGGGCTGTGTCATGGACCATGGTCACTCATATTTGGCTCAGAATAAATCTCTTCAAATATTTTATAGAATTTGACTCTTTGCTGACACTTCTAAAATATCATTCTTTATAATGAAAGTGACCAAAGCAACTTTATTCCAAAATATGTCAAATGTCTAGCAAGAAATACAAATACATCATTAAGTAAAAGCATACTTCATCCATAAGTTCAAACACTGATTTTCTTTGTATATAAATTAATATTTACTGTTTTAAAGTCCTGCTTAAGAAACAGGTCAAAAACTGAAAGGATCCTAGTGTATGTAACAAGCACTGGCACTGAAGAAATTTAAACCAGACAAGTCATTTGTGGCAGAGACAGACAATGCAGTAACCTAAATCCAGTCAGACTAACAGAATCCAAATACAAAAACCCAATAATCAAAGCTGAACTCGGAGTCTAAGAAGTTAGAATTGTGCCCTATGAACAATTTTATACTACCACCTAAGAGTAGCCAAATTTGGATTCCATTTGTCTTTGTAAGGATACTTTGGAGATGCAAGTAACAGTCTGACCAAAAGTAGTTTGCATAATAGGGTCTTATTATCTCATTTTATAAGAAATCAGAAAGTCAATGGTTCCAGGGTTGGTAAACAACCCAGCAAATAGCTATTATCCAGGACACTAGTGTTTTCAATTCAGTTGTCCCATCCTCCACATGATTATTTTTGTGTTTAGGTTGTTGTTTCACAGTCACAAGTTGACTGTCTCTATTTAGGTAATCATATATAAATGCAAGTAGAAGAATATCTCATTTTATTGCATGAAACAAAAACTTTCTAGATGCTCCCAAGCAAAAATTGATCTTCTGATTAGATGATATCTCCCTCAAAAAGTAGGGAAATAAGTATGGGTCATTTTAGACTTTCTAGGATATGGTGGACTCTCACTGACAAGAAAGGCTAGAGGAATGGTGAAGAAAGGGCAGCTAATAGTGTCTACCATATGTAAATCTGTGATCATAAACAAGTTTACAGACCTTAAATGATCAGTCCCTGCAACAGAGGTTGAAGTTAAATCCTAAAATTATCTGCCATGTTCACGTCTGCTTTACTACCTTTCCCCTAACCATCTTTAAAATGTATCCGGAGATTAGAAAACCTGCTTCAACTCCTAGGATTAATAATAATCTGGAATGGAAAGAAAATAGCAGAATAATAGAACATGAATAAGATTTTAAAATATCCTTTTCACTGCCAAACAACACTGTTCTAAATGTCCCAAACATCTGGGACTGCTACCAAAAACCAGTTGTGGACACTACTCACAATTTATTGACTGCTTATAATCTATGAAGTACTGTGCTCATCTGGTATCATGACAGACCTGGAGAAGAGTCTATGGGGAGTGGTAGGAAATAAAAATAGATACAAGAGACATGATGAGTTCTCAAACACGCCTTTTCCATTGTTAACCCTATGTATTTAAAAAATATTTATTTTTATCAAAGCTATTGATTGCTAGAGCACTTAGTATATGCTCATTTTTGGAATAGAGTAGATAGACAGTCCTTGCTTTAGTCATTCATAAGCCATTTGAGTCTCCTGCCATTGCTGTCTCTGAATCTCTCTTCCAATGAAACACATGCTCTGTATGTTTCCTGCTTTCAGTTTTTTGTTTTTGTTCCTTTTAACAATTCCTCGTTTTTTTCTATTATAATTTTCATTTATTTAGGGACCAAGATAGATTGCAAGACAGAGTTAGCAAGCTGAGGAAGAAACCTAGAATTGAGATAAGGCTGAATGGCATCAAATGTCAAGGTTTATGCATCCATCACAGCAAGAAACATGGGAGAGCCTGAGATCCATGAACTAAGAATATGGAGATACTGAAAATTCAGTCTCTGCATAAACTAGGAACCTTTTTTTTCCGCTTTTAAATTAGAATGTTATATTTTATTATAAATTTGGCAGAAAATTAGGATATTAACATTAAAAAATAGGTGGCAATCAGTTGAGTCTGCTTTAAAATTTCTTCATATTCTCGTAACATTATCATTCAAAATCTACTATTTATTACACAAGATTCTAAAAAGAAACATTTGGTAAAGCCATGTCATTGTCAGTGTTTAGGTGAAAGTATAGGATATTTTTAGTAAACTCCGTATAAACCTTCACAGACAACATGGATAGAATTTGCTGACCTGAAATGCACAATATCAGAATTTCAATATAAAATGTACTGACTGCTTATAATCTACAGAGTACTGAACTTGGCATTTTCCATCACACCAGCCCAGTTATGTGCTGAGGATTAGAATGCATACAGAATAAAGGAAATTACTACGATACAATGTGCTCATGGATAACTGCCATGTGGCTGTGAGAGAAAGGAGTGACCCAGAAGTTCAGGAAAGCAGAAATCACTCTGGCTTATGAAGGAGTCAGATTTTCCAATTAAATTGCAGGTAGAAAAAATACTTTGACAGATAATGATATTAGATATTGATCAAGGAAAATGTGTTTTCTCAATATTAATCTGGCAGCACAGACCAGAGTAGTATAATTTTTTTAATAGTTAAATTGACAGATGATATTGTATGTAGTTATCATGTGCACCATGATGTTTTCAACATTTATATTGTGGGATCACCAAACCCAGCTACTTAACATATGAATTATCTCACATGGTTATCATTTTTGTGGTGAGAACACTTTATATCCACATTTTTCAAGAATACAGTATGTTATTAACTACAGTCATCATATTGTGCAACAAATCTCTTGAACTTATTCCTCTTATTTAAATAACATTTTGTATCCTTGGAGAATAGCAAAATTTGAATAAGAAAAGTTGACAAGGCAGGAAGATCAGCTAAGGGTGTATGCAACAGTCTGGGATGAAGGTAATACAAGTAAAACTACAAAAAGAAGACAGACACTAGGAACTGGCCATGAGTACTGCGAAAGAAAATAGGATGCCACAGTGGATTTTCAAAAACCTTTCCAATAGTATACTTTGGGAATGGGAAAAAAAAGGGCAATTGACTTTCCCTTTCTGAAGAAAAACAAATATGATGAGAATTACTACTCTTAGTTGAAATATTTAAATTCCACCCTAAAGTATAATTAGAATTAGAAATTCATTTTTTTGCGGGCGTCTGTAATCCTAGCTACTCAGGAGGTTGAGGCAGGAGAAGTGCTTGAACCTGGGAGGTGGAGGTTGCAGTGGGCTGAGATCGCACCATTGCACTCCAGCCTGGGTGACAGAGCAAGACATTGTCTCAAAAAAAAAAAAGAAAAAAAAATTCACGTTTTTCAGTTTAAGCTGTTTATAAAATCAGTTTTTAGCAAAACAAACATTTTATAGAACTGTATACAGGTTTGTGATCTAAATTTCTCATAATATAAACTGATAAAGTACTGTTCTAGGTGAGTAGAACTCCATTTTAACTTTATATTTGCTTGACTGCTTAGACTCGAGGGTGAATTATTAAACTCTTTTTTTTTCTTATGGTGAAATGGTAGCCACTGTGTTGAATGCTGATTTAAATACCATAGGGAGTCCTATCTAATGTCTACAATGTGATAGATTTAGCTTTAGATCAGGCTTTGAACATTCAGAGGCCTTCACGAATCAGGAGGTAAAATAAACATGTAAATCATGCCAGTTACAACACAATAGGGGCGGCAAGGCTTGTGTGAAATAGAAGCACATGTTCAATTTTAAGGCATCTGGCTAACCACTGCGCTAGGAAGCAAGTCAGGAAAGGGTGAACCCCCCTCAACCCCTCCACCCCCACCCCCCCGGCCCGCTTTAGCTAAGTGTACCATATTTCTCTGGATACTTGCTAATTCTTATTTATTTCTCTGGTGTATCTTCTCCCCAAGACCATTATACAAATCCAATAGGGGTTCAAACATGAATAGTTTTAACAGTTAAAACTATGAACAGTTAAGGGATTTTTGTTGTTGCCGCTGTTTTCTTCTTCATAAGGCACTTGAATTTTCAATCTCCTAAGACTGTTTACACACCTGTATATTTTGTTTCCTTGATAACTCCTCTCTGGTACAAAGTTGAAAGACAGGCTGCTTTTCAGACAGCAAAAGTTGTGATGGGGAAGCTGAGAGAAGGGACAGAATCTGATCTTTCAAATAAGATTCAGTCATGAATTTTATAGTGCCATTATTTAATTAGCAAAGCATATAAAAACTACTTTGATTCAGCTGTGTCATATCAAAAGATATTAACAGCTATTAGTTTTTATTATAAGCCAAGCACCATTCCATGAATTTTATAACCCAATTTTACAGATGAGGAAACAGAGTTGGATGAATTTGTCTACAATCATTTAAGTAGAATGTTTGAGATTTGGACCCAGACTCTCTAGTGTATCCTATTTTCCCAAAAGCATCTCAGTACTTACCTAGGAGCCAAAATTAAAACAAACAAACAAACAAACAAAGACTTCTAGGTAATTTACATATTTTTCAAAAGTGGCTTAGAAAGTGTTTGTTTTATTTTTATAAATATAACATATAAATGCCTTTTTATTCACAGAGAAAATTGGTTATCCATTATAATGACTTTATTAAATTTCCTCCCTTCATTTTGTAAACTGCTCAGAATGTGGCTATTAATGTTAATTACTTTGTATATGACCTGAAGATTCATGTGCCCTAACTACATTTACTGGTGTGACTAAATGTCATCAGACCAAAATAACAACAAAAATAAAAACCACATTACCTTATGGGCAGAAAATTGTATTTGTGCACTAAGTCTCCATATATTATGCAAAAACATCAAATGGAATAAAATTTATTTTGACCTTTATTATAAATTTAAAATGTCACCAACCATTGTTTTAATTTCAAATGTGTCCATTATTTTACTTTTCACACAAATAATTTAACCTCTGTAATTACTGTTAGAAGAATAATTTTACTGGTACTCTAAAAACAAAAGTACATTTCTATTCACTGACATTTGATATTTTTCAGCCATTTTTTAAAGGCTATTTTTTGTTTTTGAAAACCAAAAGTCTTAAACTGTCAACACATCAATGCAAAGTCTAACTCAAAATGTTTGCTTGTCCAGTAAACAGAAGCCATTTAAGATCTGCTGCATTATTTAACTCATACAGCTCTATCAGTCAGGGCTCTATCAGATCCAAATAAAGGAAAATCAATTCTAGCTCATGCAAGAAAAGGAGTTTCTACTGGCTCATTTAACCAAACCACAGCAGGTGAGAGGCTCAGTGGTGGACCTCACTGGGCCTGGGCTCAAGGTAGACTGAAAAGCATCAGGCCTCTCTTTTCTCCATCTTGTGGCTCAATCTTAATTTTATGAAGATAGGAAGATGTTCAGGCTCCCTCTTTTACATATCTTTGTAGAAGATTCACTGGCTAGGCATTTGAGCCTGAATGCAAACACCCCTTACAAAGGTTCCCAGAAGCCGGGTAATATGGCTCAAGTCTGAGCAGCAGCAAGGTTGATAAGAGTCCTAGCACTGTGGAATATAAGCAGGAACACTGCTGGATTTAGAGGAGGGCAAAGCTCAGTTTAAATCTCAGCTCCAAAATGCAGTGGGTGGTTTAGGTTAAATATCAACCCTCCTCAGCCTCAGCTTCCCAAACTCTACAGATCATAAGAAACATTTATTTTGTCAACATGATTCACTGAACAGCATGTAAAGGGTGTATAGAAAGCCTGGCATATAGTTTCCACTTAAATGTGCCGGGAGACTTCAGACTAAGAGGAAACTTGTGGTTTCCTCTAAGCAGATGGATTCTGAGAGGATCAAACGTAAGGCGAGTGTTTTGTAAATATTAAAGCACTACGTAGATGTTAGGTATATTATATTCATCTCCAAACACTGACTTGTGATGTTTATCCACCACAAATTGGACCAGTGCTATCTACCTCTCCCAGTAGAGCTTAGGATGCTATCCCAAAGCCTCTGCCCTCTAATATGCAAACCAAGCCAGGATAGGGACCGCTTCTTACATCTCCTTTGCCCCCTCCTCCTCCTACAATTCCTAGCAGTATTCTGAGCAGAGAACAAAGGCCCAACATACATCTAAAGGCTGACTAATAAGATTTATTCCATCATCTTGATATTGACAGAAATAAAATGTCCCAATATACAAGTGGAATCTCATCTTTTTTTCCTACCAAAAATATTCCATATAGTAAAGTATTGAGGAATTAAGTACATTATGGTTCTGCTTTCAAGTTGATAACAAACAACTAGGTTTGGATGTTTTAGGTACCCTCTATTTATTGCAAAAATAATATGACTACTGGGGAGGCTGAGGCGGGAGAATTGCTTGAACCCGGGAGGCGGAGGTTGCAGTGAGCAGAGATAGCGCCACTGAACTCCAGCCTGGGCGAGAAAGCAAGACTCTGTCTCAAAAAATAATAACATGAAATGGCTAGTGAAAACTACAGTTAATAAAAATTTGTAGCCATAACACATAAACAATGTAAGCAGTGTACTGAAGACAGGAATTATTTCAAAGTTTTAATACTACAATATCAAAACAAACTTTTGCATGAGTGCGATCCTTCCTGAAATTCATTAATGCCGTATGTAACCTTGAAGATGGAGGTATTCCCCATCGGTAACTTTTAAAATAGGTGTGTTTTAGACGACCTGGCTTTTACTGTAATTTCATATCGGAACTTTCTACAGTTAAGTTTAGCATTTGAATGACATGTGAAAGAAGCTTTAACAGTTATCTTCTCTGCCCTCAGGCTGATGCAAAATGACTGCTACAGCTTCCCAACAATAGATTTGTTTTTATGTAATGAACACTGTGAATCATGTTTCTTTATCTGGTCTGGCTGTTAGAAATATTAGAACCACATTTGTGGCCCAATTTTAGCAAATGTGATAGATCTCCAATATATGCATTTCATAATAAACAAATTCTTGTTAGTTTTACTTTTTAAAAAATGTATTTCCTCTCTGTTATTTCCTCACGTTTGAATTCTTTAGATGTTTTGGTGGTACTCTGTCTTAGAAAAATATAGGATATGCATAAACGAATAAGGTTTAAATGATTTCCCTTTTCTATTGTCTGGTACTACTTGATGTAACGCAGTCTCATTTAATTATGCTTTTCCTGCATCACCTTACTTATAAAAAGTGATCAATGTAGGCTGTCTCTGATATTTTACTTCCCACTTCAATTTTTTCATGATGAAAGGCATATTGCAAATTTTGAGAAAAAGAGAGACATAGGAAGATAAAATTAAGGTGTCCTCCCGACAGTTTAATTAATATCCCCCTCACCACATCTCCCAGTTACCTCCTACCACCAGAGCCATGTCCTGACCACTGACAGCAATTCGGTGTATAACATTACAGAACACACAAACAAATACATATGCATACATACACACACACACACACACCAGTAGAATGTATGTATATGTGTACACATATGCATAATCTTTTTCTCACATCTCAAATGTTTAAAGGCCAATTACCATTCCATTGTGTGGATACATTATAATTTACTTAACCAATTAATAGATATTCAGGGATTGGAGATATAGAAAGAATGCTGTAAATGACATTCTTATACATGCATACATCTTTGTCTGCTTATGCATTTTGGTAGAATTTTTTTTCTTCTAACTTTAATTTAATGGTTCTAATTTGCAACCAGACAGGAATTTAGAAAATCAAGATGATTAAAATGCCATACAAAATGAAAAATGTGCTTTAAGGTTTCTTCATTGGTAAAATTCATCTGCTTTAAATTTTAATCTTTATGAAATTCATCCCTTTCCAACTCCAACAGCTTTTACTTTCTCTGAATTTACTTTTCTCTGGAATGTTGAGATTATCAGCTAACCACGACTTCTAAACATTTATTGAACACCAATAGTTGGTAGAAATATGCTCCCCCGGAAATAAGAAAAATAATTAAATATGGTTTCTGAAGAAGAGTACAATTTAAAATGATAAATTAATAATATTCCTAATTTAACAAATAATTCATAGAAAGTTCTTTTTTAAAAAAGGATCCTCTCCAAAACTTTAAACATTTCTGGAATTTTTATTTCTGGAACATATATACTATACAAATATTTCTGGAACATATATACTATACAAGTGAAAGCATTTCTCTTTTATATTATGCTACAGGGTTTATTGTTACAGACATGAAAACACACAAATCAATAATATTATATTAAGCATGGTGTACACTAATATAGTCCTTTAAGCAGCATATAGATTTATATTTATTTCAGTCTGAAAACATGTGTTTTAACTAATTTTATTTAATTCCTTTTATTTTGACTACTGATATATTTGGATTTTTTCATGCAAGTTTATTTTGTGTCTTCTTTACATTTTTTGTGATATATATTCTATATGGCAGACATATATAACATATATAGCAGGAGAGCAAAGTATTGGGAATAATGCAATTAACCAGTAACAGTGCAATAGGAAGTAAGAAATGACAGAAAAAAGAAACAAATTATTATAGATATTTAATATAATTATACTATTAATAGAATATGTGTATTAATAATTGTTATGTTAATATACTGATTACATAATTATTAATTTAATAGTCATATATTATGTATTTAATATAATTAAAGAATTATATAATGTATCATACAGAATATATACTATACATGGGATATATCTATATCTATATATGTATATATCACACTCTTGATGTGACTTCATGAGGGCAAGCTTTGAAATTGGGCATGTGACTGCATTGGCCAATAAAATGTTGGAAGATGAAATGCAAGTGCAAGTCAGGAGCTGAAATGCATTTGCACAGCTGCTTTTTAATTCTGTTTGTCCTGTATAAGATTTTATATTAATCTTAGTCTTGGTTTCTTCAACCACACTGGAAGTATATATTAGAACTCCCATCACTGCATTTGTATTTTTTATGCATTTATATTTTAATGCTTTTAAACTTTTAATTTAGGATCAGGGTACACGTGCAGGTTTGTTATACTGATAAACTCATGTCACAGAGGTTTGTTTTACAGATTATTTCATCACCCAGGCACTAAGCCTAGTACCTAATAGGTATTTTTTCTGATCCTCTGCCTCCTCCCACTCTCTACCCTCAAGTAGACCCTGGTGTCTGTTGTTACCCTCTTCATGTCATGAGTTCTCATCATTTTGCTTCTACATATAAGTGAGACTATGAGGTATTTGGTTTTCTGTTCCTAAGTCAGTTTGCTAAGGATAACAGACTCCAGCTCCATCCATATTCCCGCAAAAGACATGATATTCTTTTTTATGGCTGCATAGTATTCCATGGTGTATATGTACCACATTTTCCTTACCTAATCTGTCACTGATGGGCATTTAGGTTGAGTCCATGTCTTCATTATTGTGAATAGTACTGCAATGAACATTCACGTGCATGTGTCTTTATGGTAGACTGATTTCTATTGCTTTGGATGTATACTCAGTAATGGGGTTGCTGGGTTGAATGACCTTTCTTTGAACTCAGAACTACTAAAGTTTATTTTAAAGAATACATTTTTTAAAAATCTCATTTTTAAAAAAGTATTTTATGCTGATGTAACTTACAAGTCCAAGTACTTTGATTGCCAAACAAATACTGAAGCCAAAGTGGGAAAAAAAATGCTTTTTCACCTCTAAATAGAACAAACAGATGATCGCAATGTATAATCAATTCTAACTTCAGTTTGGTATGTACAACTGCCAATTAGATCGTTTGGGCTCTGAATTTTAAAAAGCCTGAAAGAGCATTTGCAAACAGAATGAAAAAATTTAGATTTTAATACTCTTCATTCCTTAGACACAAAATGTAACCTGGAAAGCATAAGTGTTACATTTCTATGAAAGATTCAGGGACATTTCTACATACTGATAGGATGTTTATCCTATCAGTAAACAGATGTTAACAAAAATACGAAAAACATAATTTTATAGTTTTCACATACTAAAAATAAGGACATATTAGAAAAGTTGTCCTACCAGAACTGATATGGTAAAGCTAATAAAAGAAGATAAAACTATAGTGGATAATGCTGTGGTCCAGGTAAGCGATAACACATGTTAGTTTATTGCAGAACAGCTGTATTTTATTGTTTTTATGTATGTGCCAAGTGCAAAAGATCTATGGATAGAAATAGAGGTATACAGTACCTATTAAAATAGTCCACTATCTAAACAGTGGTTTCCAAAATGTTTTCTTCATGAAGACTATATGTGAAAAATGTTTGAGCATGTGCCCCAAAATATGTAAAAATTAATATGTACTTATATAACATATATTATATTCAATTTAAAACTATATGTATAAACTACCTTTTAAATTAGTGCATATATTATGAAATACAGCTGAAAATACAAATCGAAAGGTAAGTAATAAAAAATAATTTTTAATATAAATTTTAACGTCTCTTTTTTCCTTGAATTTCCTGTAGGGATCCATGTTTGCCAGTTTAGAAATCAAGGGTCAAAGAATATAGATAATAAAATGTACTAATTGCTATAATGGAGACATGAATATGTTTCCATAATAAGAACTTGGGAGGATCAGCTAAATCAGTGAGGAAAGTAATTTTAAATTAAAATGATGAGAGACTGAGGGCCTATACTTTGCTACTGGAATATCATACCTATGATGCTGTAGTGTCTTTTGTTACTATTGTATTACTTCCTGTTAAATTGTGTTAATATACAAAACGTTAATTAAAGGATTTTAGGAAAAGGTAATCATGGTGGCTGGTTTGTGAATTCTTCCATAATAAAAGATAATACAACCAGGATAGCAAAACAAACAAACAAAAAACAGGAACAAAATCTACAACAAAACTAGGTGGCAAGCTGTGATGGGTGGAATTTCAAAATGGACCCCAAGATCCCTGCCCACCTGGTGTACACACCCTGTACAATCTCTCCCCTTGAGTGTGGAAAGGACTTATGCATATAATGGAATATTAAAGCCAGGATTACCTTAAGTTACATGGTAAAGATTGAGGGGTTTTGTAGATATAATTAAGGTCTCAAAACAGTTGATTTTGAGTTAATTAAAATAGAAATTAACATGAGTAGACCTGGCTTAATCAAGTGAGATTCATTAAAAGAGGGACTGGGCCTTTTTAAAGAAAAAAGAGTCTTCTGGTCTTGTAGAAGGAAAGAGCCATGTTATGAACTACCTACGGAGAGAGCCCAGTCTTTCCCTAACATTAGAGACTCCAAAAAGTACAGCCTTTGTCTCTCCTTTAACAGTTTTGAAGCAGCAAGCTGCCATGAATTGTGCAGCTGCAAGCAAGGAAATGAATTCCAACAACGTGAGGGATCTCTGAAGCAGATGCTTCTCTAGCAGAGTCCACAGATGAGAATGCAGCCCAGAAAACTCCTTTATTTCAGCCTGGTGATACCCTACGCCAAGGACACAGGTCTGGTAAGTCTGTGGGACTTCTGACACACAAAAATTGTGAAGTAATAAATGGTTATAATTTTAAGCAGTCAAGTGTATCATGTGGCATAGAATTTGTTATAAGACATAGGAAACTAATGCACAAGCTTTCTCAAAGATTCTTGTGATGGAATTGAGTGAGAGTAAGCCATTAATAGTCAGAAGACACTCACGGTAGCAGCATCAGTGTTGAAGAAAATAAAGCCTACCAAAAGTCCATTTAACATACCAAAATAGCCAACAGGTTGTCAATCGGATCAGCAGTCATTGAAAGGGCATTTTCTATGCCAACTCACTGGCAAGGGCAAAGGTTTTCGCTTGTGTTCAAATCAAAAAGAGTTGGAACGATCTGAGTCATATGAATTCCCAAAAGCTACCTTTCAGGACTAAGTCTCACATTAAAGATAAACTTTGGAAATAAAAACCAACCGAAACAAACTGGAATAAGAGTGATTACAGAAAAAGTCCAGAAAAACACTGGGGAGAAGACAAAGCCAGGATAAATCTGAAAGTATGAAGCTATACTTCTATCTATTAAAACCACCAGAATACAGAGTTTTAAAATTATAAACATAGAAATGATATTGTAAGCCACTACCTTTGTTTAAAATTTTAGAAAGCCTAATCTCATGTAGAAAATTAAAAATGAATAAAACATTGCATTCACGTCTTACCTAAAGTTGTGATAAGATTATAAAAGGAGGAGAAAATAACATCCCTACAAGCAATAAAAACATGCAAAAAAAATTGTCAAAAAGTCAGATTAAAACTCTAGCCTAATGTTTCAAAATGAGCTAAAAACAATTAAGAAAATAATAGGAGATATGAAAAAGCAATATGAATAAAAATTAGAAAAACTCAGAAATTGGGTGCTAAACCTCAGGAAATTTAAAAATAAGGAAAGTAAGTAATTTCCAAAAGGAAAAATGAACCAGAAAGAATGCAAACAAAATGGGTAGTGCTATAAAAAGCAAAAATATAAACATAAGAAAATGTTTTAAGTAAAAAAAAAAAAGAAAAATGATTTGAAAGGATGTCACAAATATGGAAGGCAGAAAAAGAAATCCAACATATAATAAGACTCCTCAAAGAAGAAAACCAAAACAAGAGGCAGAATGGATACTAAAATTAAAAAGTAAAAAAATACTTTGGTTCAAAAACATGTACATATGAAGAGTATGTTGTAAACTTGGGCAAAATCACCATGATAACCAAGAAGGAGACATATTCTACTCAAATTCTAGCAACATTTTAAAATAAAAAAAAGAAAAAGAAACTTTGGGAATATAGAGAAAGAACTCCAAGGTATTTTTTATAAAGGAGAAAGAAAAACAGACTGTAATCAAAATTTTGACATCATTGACAGCAAATGCTTTATGACAGAAGACAACTGAAGGAATAAAAATAAAAGGTGATTTTAGAGCACACAAGTCACTCTGAAATATGAAGGTGCAGATCAACTGTTATCTGCATGTGACTCTAAGGAAATATTATTCAATCAGCTCTCCTGTACTATCACCTTCAGGCATCCAAACTACCTGAAAAAAACAATGACATAAGGCTAGTATCTTCACTAGAAATTTCCAGTTAAAAAAAAAAAAAAAAAAAAAAAAAAAGGGAACTATTATGCCCTAACTCTCAGACCCCATTGTTTATCTATAATGAAAAAAAGGATATAGGGTAGAGAGGACAAGGATTGATGCCAGTCTTCTTTAAATTGTTTTGTAAATTGAACTTTGGAAAAATGTAAATTTTTGCTAAGTTATAAAGCAAAATTAAATCAAGGGGAACATGTTCTCAGGACCTCCTGAGGCTGTGTCACAAGCCATGGTTACGCATACTGGGCTCAGAATAAATCTCTTTAAATATTTTACAGAGTTTGGTTTCTTTCATCAGCATTAATTGGCACCCACAGGTAGCCTCAGAGAACACTCAGGACCTGCTAAAGGAATCACCTGAACTCAGAACTAAGATACCAAGATGTGCCCATTGAAAGTCCCCCAACTTAGAGATTCTCTCCTCTGATAGAACTGGTTAGTCCTCCTAAGCCCTGTACCTCCCACTTGTTCGACAGTCCTTTGGTTTATTCTGAGCTGGTTCTTTTCCTGGGGAGATTTCAGGATCCTAATTTGGATTCAGATGTGCATTCTAAAGGATCTTCTCCCTTGACTTTTTCTCTCATAACCAATTTCAATTAGCTCATCTTTGCATTTGCTGAAGAAATCGGACTGTCCTTTGCATAAACAAATGAGAGACTGAGCTTCTCAGTTCCACTACACTGAATCTAGACTACAGTTCAGTTCCTACCTTAAAGAAAGAAAAAAAAAAAAAAAATATATATATATATATATATATATATATATACACACACACACACACACCCACACACACACAAATCATTTACAAATGAAGAAAGACAAAGAGAATGACCCTCTTTGGAGCAACCCAGTTGGTTTCATGGCACATCTGCTTGCAAGTATTTGTGTAAACGGGAAAGTTCACGGCCATTCTGGGTTTTCTAGTACTTCATTTGGTTATGGCCTACTCTTGTGCACATTTTAAAATATAAAGTCTTCAAAGCTAAGTTATCTGTTTCTCTGTTTTTGTTTTTCTGCCTGCTTTAAATCTGCCATGACTTTTCTGCTGGTGTCAGGATAAAACCCACTCTTTGGACCAAATCTTTTTCATTTTTTCCTTTTGTAAGCTGGTAAGTTTGTATTACTATCTCATAGCCAGAGGTCTGAAGTAAAAGCAATAGGATCTTTGTGTTTGTGTGTATGTGTGCTTAGATATGTTTATGTGTAGGGACATGTATTTTGTAATGTGTTTTGGCCATGAGGTACCAAATTGGCTTGAAAATAGAGTACTCAAAAATTACATAAATAAGCCAAAATGTTTTTCAAGTTTATGTGATTTAAGTAAATATTAAATAAATCAGCTGAGTTTTAAATTACTGCTAAAATAAATTTTAAAATGTCTTCAGAATTGTCAATATACATGTTTTCTCAATTTATTGATCAAGCAGTTTTATATTTATCTCTGCTAGATATTATGACGTGTCCAGTTTTGACATGAAGGTTATAAAACTATAAACCTAATGCAAAACAGAATTATATTTGTATAATTTTTGATAAATAAGTATTTAGTATTGTTGGTTTAATGAAAACAGTGAAATCCTGAGTTATTGGCAAAACAATTTAAAAACCATATATTTAACCTTAAGGTTCTTACTTAGGTAAATACCTGATAGTCATAGACTTAAAAAGAAAATGGTTTAACAGAAAAATAACTTTAAATAATTTCTAGCTTTTTCTAATATCTGTTTTTCATAAGTAATCTAGGTAAACTATTAAAAATAAATTAATTAGGTAAATGTTATAGGATAAATGCTTATAAATGAGCTTGTCATGTAATTTAAAATCTTAACTTGTAGTAAATTAAATAACATATACTCATTAAATGTCTGTATAATTTCCAATTTTAAAAAATATATAGGAAGATATTTTTTCTTAAAAAAATTATAAAATGGTTCATCTATAAAATGCTGAAGTAACAGACAATTCAAGATTTCTACTTCCTAGGTTTTCACAAAAATTTAAGGTTACTAAGTATAAAAATTCTAGTTCCCATATAATTCTGTATATCAAATATGCCAAAATAAGATGTGACTTAGATAAAAAAAATTATCAGACATGAAAATGTGCTCTTTTTAAAAGAAAAATAATTTTTATCTAATTCAAAGTTCATTTCCATATCATTTATGAAACAAATGAAAAAGAAACCAGTAAGTAAGAAAGAAAGATGTGAAGAAACTACAGCTATGAAGAGGTATTTCTGACAAGAAACCTTAAAAACAGAATAATTTTGTATAATAAATTTTTGTCCTAACTTAAATGACTGGTTATTTAAGGCAGATGGATATTTACAACAAAATAGAAAGTATAAGCATGTTGTAGATGGTTTTTGTAAGTCGTGATAGGATTCATACAAACAGAATAAAATACATTTTCTATGTGATTAAGTTGGCTATAATTAAGAGATTTTTAATAGTCTTCCTAGAGATTATGCTTTTACATTAAAATATGCTAATACATAACTAAATAATTGGTTAGTATAACTGGATTTCTTTACTTTTACAATTACTCTTCATGAAATTGTAAGTTTTAAATTTTTAATTCTATAATCCTCTTCTTTTTCAAGTTTCTCAGATTGATATTTTAAAAGTTCAGTTTCTATACCCTGCTGCTTTCAGCTTTTCACCATTTGAGAAGACCTGAGATGCTAACTGTCTTCAACATTTTTTTTCTTTCACACACCCATTCATTGAAGCTTCAACTTCTGTTGGCTCCTGTAACACTTTATTTCCTCCATTTCTACATCTGTTGTTACAGTCTAATGCTAAAATGTTTTATTTTGAAGGTTTTAAAAATACACGGTTTTCCTCCAGTATAACTTAATTCTGTACTCCTGGCTTTTCTTAATATGTTTATCAGCCAGAGGCCCTCTGAAGGTTTACTGGAAAATCAACAAAAAAAGCTCAAAAAAGACAGATTGGTTGAAAGGAAGGTATACAGATTTGCTTGGTGTATACATGTGGGAGTTTTCAGAAGAAAGACCAAAGATACAGGGTAAATTGTCAATTTTATACTTCCAATAAAGTATGGAAAGACACGTGGAAATACGATTTTAAAAAGTGTATAATTTAATACTAGTAGACTGTGTGGGAAAAGCCAGCAAGGCCTGTCTGTCTGTATCGATTCTTAATTTCCTTGAGTAAGCACTTCCTTCTTTCTGGGTATGGGCGTCTTATAATCTACAGTCCAATGAAGAAGATGAGAGAATTTCTTTATGGCTGGTTCTTACACAAAAAGGTGAAGGAAAACTTAGGGTAATATTTTTAGGTTGTATTGCTGGCTTTGAGGAAAAGGAATTTTGGTTTCTAGGATCCACATGGAGGAAGAGAGGTCTAGTTTCTATGGGCAGCCTCAAGGGAAAATGGAGCTGAGTGACAGAAGGGCAGAAGGCCAAAAACTTTTATTTTTGAAGTTGCTTCTGAGGCCTCCATTGTGGGGTATTGTTTCCTGAGCCCAAACATATGTCTAAAGTGTTCAGTATAACCAGGTAACTTCCCATGTTGTTGCTAACAGTCACATATTCTCCTGCTTAAGGGGTCCATGACATAGTATTACTCTTTCTACGTCTGATTAACTCACATTCTATTTTCATCAAGTTTAACTTTCTGGTTATCTGAAGGAGCTTCCCATAAGCAAAAACTATCACACCACAGGCTCTTCCTTACCTTTTTGATAACTAGCTTAAGAAACAAACATATTGCAATAATTCCTGTTGTTTTTATTAGGTTTTTAAAATTGCCTTAAGAAAACTAAATTTTGAAAGAGATAAGTTTTTATACCATGTAACTTTTTATATCACTTTTGAAGTCTTTTGATTATCACACTAGATAAATGAATAACTGTTACTTTACAATGACCTATGATTCTGTTTTAATCAAATGTTTTGAGGCTTTTAACATCTTTGACAAACATATTCAAAATCGAACACTAAATTAAGTGTCTGACTTAGAGCTATTGCAAGGGGCTTATCAAAACTATAAAAATTAACCACTGTAAGGTTGTAGAATTTTTTTACAGCTTCCAATTAAGTAAAAAACTCCACTGTAATCCCAGCACTTTGAGAGGCTGAGGTGGGCGGATCATGAGGTCAGGAGATCGAGAGCATCCTGGCTAACACCGTGAAACCCCGTCTCTATTATAAATACACAAATTAGCCGGGCATGCTGGCGGGTGCCTGTAGTCCCAGCTACGCAGGAGGCTGAGGCAGGAGAATGGCGGGTGAATCCAGGAGGCGGAGCTTGCAGTGAGCCAAGATCACGCCCCTGCACTCCAGCCTGGCTCCAGACGAATGACTAAACATCATTTTAAAAAATCTCGGCTGGGCGCAGTGGCTCAGGCCTGTAATCCCAGCACTTTGGGAGGCCGAGGCGGGCGGATCATGAGGTCGGGAGATTGAGACCATCCTGGCTAACATGGTGAAATCCCGTCTCTACTGAAAATACAAAAAAAATTAGCCGGGGGTGGTGGCGGGTGCCTGTAGTCCCAGCTACTCGGGAGACTGAGGCAGGAGAATGGCATGAACCCAGGAGGTGGAGCTTGCAGTGAGCCGAGATCGCACCACTGCACTCTAGTTGGGGTGACAGAGCAAGACTCCGTCTTAAAGAAAAAAAAAATTCTCTCCAGCTCCAGGGTCTTTATAAAATATCGTTAACCACACTACTTTGTGCTGTTAAGTTGCAAGGCTTTGACTCGTGGGTACACACCTAACTCATCTGAAAAGGAGTACTGACTCCTACTGCATTTTTTTTTTTTTTTTTTTTTTTTTTGAGACAGAGTCTTGCTCTGTTGACCAGACTCAAGTGCACCAACAAGATCTTGGCTCACAGCAACCTCTGCCTCCTGGGTTCAAGAGATTCTCATGCCTCAGCCTCCCAAGGAGCCGGGACTACAGGCATGCACCACCACACGTGGCTATTTATTTGTATTTTAGTAGACACAGGGTTTTGCCATGTTGGCCAGGGTGGTCTTAAACTCCTCGTCTCAAGTGATCCACCTGCCTTGGTCTCTCAAAGGGCTGGGATTACAGGTGAGAGCCAGCACACCCGGCCCAACTCCTACTGAATCTTAAACATCAATACTGGTATCTGACACTGAATTCAAGTTAATTAAAGACTCATTTTCAGACCTGAGAGCAGACGACAGTCAAAATAAACTGACTTCATGTGGCATAGGACCAGGCCCGTATATAAAACCATAAATACTCAGTCATGTTTCCTCTATCTAAATTAATATAATGTTCTTTGATTTAGTTCTAAATAATTTGAATATTTAGCTACCTGTGCGTTTCCTTTTCCTGTCATCATCAGAGCTAGGCAGTGCTTATCTTTTGTTTAAAACTTTACTCATTCTTTGTTTTGTTTTCCAGAGTAAATTAAAAAAAAAAAAAAAAAAAAAAAAAAACTTTTTTTAAAGTCCTTAGAGCTTACAAAATTGGGTAAAACAACAAAGATTATCTTTCTCTCTGAATTAGTTCATTCTCACCTTGCTACAAAGAAATGCCTGAGACTGGATAATTTATAAAGAAAGGAAGTTAAATTGGCTCGTGGTTCCCCAGGCTTTATAGAAAGCATGGCAGCATCTGCTTGGCTTCTGAGGAGGCCTCAGAAAACATATAATCATGGAAGAAAGCAAACAGGGAGCCTGCACTTTACATGTCCAAAGCAGGAGGAAGAGAGAGAAGAATGAGGTGCCATACACTTTTAGAAGAACGAGGTGCCATACACTTTTAAACAACCAGCTCTTGTGAAAAATCTATCATGATAACAGCACTAGGAAGATTATGCTAAACCATGAGACACCACCCCATAATCCAATCACCTCCCAACAAGCCCCTCCTACAATATTGGGGATTATAATTCAACATGAGATTTGGGCAGGGACATAGACCTCAACCATATCATTCAGCCCCTGGCCCCTACCAAATCTCATCTTCTTCTCACATTGCAAAACACAATCATGCCTTCCCAACAGTTCTTTAGAGTCTTAACTCATTCCAGCATTAAGTCAAAAGTTCAAGGTCAAGATCTCATCTAAGACAAGATAAATCCCTTCTGCCTAGGAGCCTGTAAAATCAAAAACAAGTTAGTTCCTTCCAAGACATAATGGGGATATAGGCATTGGGTAAATACTCCTATTCCAAAAGGGAGAAATTGATCAAAAGAAAGGGTACACAGGCCTTGTACAAGTCTGAAACCCAGCAGGGCAGTCATTAAACATTAAAGCTCTGAAATAAACTCCTTTCACTCAGTATCTCACATCCAGGGCATACTGATGCAATGGGTGGGCTCCCAAGGCCCTGGGGGGCTCTGTCCCTGTGGCTTTGCAGGGCTCAGCCCCCATGGCTACTCTCAAGGGCTGGCATTGACTGCTTGCAGCTTTTCCAGGTGCAGGAGGTGAGCTGCCATTGGATCTACCATTCCGGGGTCTGGAGGTCAGAGACCTTCTTCTGACAGCTCCACTAGGCAGTGCCCCAGTGGGGATTCTGTGTGGGGCCTCCAACCACACATTTCCCCTTTCCTAGTAGAGGTTCTCCATGAGGGTTCCACCAGCGTAGCAGGCTTCTGCCTGGACATCCAGCCTTTTCCATACATCCTCTGAAATCTAGGCAGAGGCTCCCAAGCCTCAACTCTTAGACTCTATATACCTGCTGGCTTAACATCATGTAGAAACCACCAAGGCTTATGGCTTGCACCCTCTGAAGCAGTGGCCCATGCTGTACTTGGGCCCCTTGGAGCCATGGCTAGAGCTGAAGCAGCTGAGATGTGGGGAGCAGAGTCCCAAGGCTGTGCAGGGCAGCACGGCCCTGGGCCTGGCCCATGAAACCATTGAGTTCTCCTAGGCCCCCATGCCTGTAATGGGAGGGGCTGCACAAATGTCTCCAAAATGCCTTCAAAGCTTTTTTCCCATTGTCTTGGCTAATAGCATTTGACTTCATTTTAGTTATGCAAATTTCTGCAGCCAGTTTGAATTCCTCCTCAGAAAATGGGCTAGGCTGCAAATTTTCTAGGCCTCCAAGCTTAGACAGCACATGACCAGGCTGCAAATCTTCTAAGCCATAAAGCGCTGCTTCCTTTTTAAATATAAGTTCCAGTTTTACCTCATTTCTTTACTCACACATAGGAGCACAGGCTAGCAGAAGCAGCCAGGTTACACTTTGAACACTTTGTTCCTTGGAAATTTCATCCTCCAGATGCCCTAAATCATCACTTGTAAGTTCAAGGTAGCACAGTTACCTAGGGCAGAGGCACAATCCAACCAAGCTCCTTCCTAACCTATAACAAAAGTGACCTTTGCTCCAGTTCCCAATAAATTCTTCATTTCCATCTAGACCTCCTCAGCCTGGACTTCACTGTTCATATCACTAACAGCATTTTGGTGATGACAATTTAATAAGTCTCTCAAATGTTCCACATTTTCCCTCATCTTCCTGTCTTCTTCTGAGCCCTGCATGCTCTTCTAACCTCTGCCCATGAGCCAGTTCCAAAGTTACTTCCACATTTTCAGGTATCTTTGTAACAATGCTCCACTCTTCAGTACCAACTTTCTGTATGAGTCTGTTCTCACATTGCTATAAAGAAACTCCTACATTTCTGAGATTAAGAACAACTGACAAGCTTTAATATTAAAATAGAGATCACAGAACTAACAAAAGAGACTGTTGCATAATATACCAAATTCCAGCCTGACTCTGGTATAGCATCACATAACAGGTAGCAGGCCCTGAAGGAAATAAAGGTATTTTACCCCAAAATATATTTATTTGACACATTTTGAAATGACCCTGCAAAACTGTCTCTTGTGGGGGAATCTGCATTCTGTACAGAATTGCCTTCCCTTTCCAGGTGTTTTCCTGATCCAGGAAAGAAGTAAGTGTCTGATACCTTTTAAGGTCGGATAAAAAAGGTTTACCATCTATTCTCTCTGAAGCCTGCTCTCTGGAAGCTTCATCTACATAATAAAAACCTAAACTTTCACAACGAGTCTTAACTCTAGCTATCTTATCTACCCTTATCTTAACTCAAGCACTTCTTTCTGCTAAGTTCAACTCTTTAGGCAGAAGTTATCTTTTTCAACCAATTGGCTGTCAGAAAATCTTTGAATCCACTTACAACCTGTGAGCCCACCGTCCCTGCCATCACTGTGAAATGTCCAGCCTTTCTGGACTGAACCAGCGTATACCTTACATGTATTGATTTATGTATTTGCCTGTAACTTGCATCCTTCAAATATATAAAGCCAAGCTATATCCCAAACACCCATTTGGAGGCATATGTTCTTAAGGCTTCCCGAAGCTGTGTAACAGTCCAGGATCAGTCATATTTGACTCAGAATAAACCACTTTAAATGTAAAATGTAAATTTAAAAGGGCAATTTCTGACAATAGAAAATAAGATGAAAATATGATCCTAAATACATATCCAATTGGAGGTATAAGCACAGAGACAGGAGCTATTTCATGTGATGTTAAAACATAATAATTTGACTGTAATACCCCTAAGAAGATAAATCATGAAGACAAAAAGAAATGCAAACAAATTTTAAACTCAGTACTCATATAGATGAGGTAGTATTTGAATTGTTATTCTATGTCTCTTTTATATGCAACATGTGCTTAAAGTGAATAATATGATACTCTAATTCTA
The DNA here is from genome assembly GCF_008728515.1 of Papio anubis. Lineage (NCBI taxonomy): Eukaryota > Metazoa > Chordata > Mammalia > Primates > Cercopithecidae > Papio > Papio anubis. Next base: position 72,158,923 of record NC_044985.1, on the reverse strand, counting down.
TTACCTTCAGTGCTATTGAGAACTGGAAAATATATGTGAAAAGAGATATAAATGTAAGATAAATGGTTATGTAAAACTGCTGCAGTTCTGATTCTGACTTAGAACAAGCTGTGTAAATTCAATACATAGTTTATCTTGAGGAAAAAAGAACTCTGACTATTGAAAGACTGGAAACTACAACTCCCAAAACCAAAGTTCCTTGGACAAATGACTGATTCACAGTCTAGGGCAAGTGGTACAAAGTCTTCGTTCAAAGTTGAGGAGACTCCAGTAATTAAAATGAGAAGAGTAACTAACCATGGATTAGAATAATAAATTGCAATGGGTTGAAATATGTCAAATATGTCTAAAGACATGAGCTCATAACGACAGATCATCACTCATCATTAAACAATGCTAGAAAATAAATTCATTATTTTGAGAGTCAGCAAATGAAGGGAAAGAATCAACTAATTATCTTGACTTCCCTGTATAAATTATTTCGCTAGATAATCCAGTAGTAGGTGACGGGCAGTGGTGATGTTTTTTAGAAGTATTCTGTTAATTAGTATGTTAGTAATGATAAGATTGGAACAACCATTTTCAATCCCTGAAAAATTAGTAGTCATTGAGCATCAATTGGTACTAACATCAAAAAAAGAAACAAGCCAAAGTAATACAACTCCCAATGAAAGAACACATTACCACTATGAAATAGACTTGCCAAAAGAAAATCAAACATGATTCTGATCAAACCTTCATGTCTAGCTAATATTTTATAGGAAATTCCATGAACTGATGAACCTGTTAAACTACAGGGATGCCATCATTAAAATCCAGACTATGGGAAACTCTACTGCACAAATGACATTTATTTGTTACATGGGGAACAAAAACAGAGAGAAAAAAATTATGGAAAAAGTATTGATTAAAGAGACTAAAATAAAGATATATAAAAATCTGAAAATTATAGGCATGTTAGGGAGTAGAGGTTATATTTACAAACAAGTAAATTCAAAATACTATAATTTTGATGAGACAATTGGGAATTTGAAACCTGGGTAGCTATTGATGATATTAAATAATTATTACTAATTATTTTAAGGTAATAATGGCATAGTACTTGCATGTAAATAGTTTTTTAGAAATTCACACAGAAATATTTATAAATGAAATAATATATTGTTGAACTTTGCATCAAAATAATATTGGGAGGAAGGTTGTGAAATGAGCATATGCATGAACAGAATGATCATGCACTGAAATTGGTGAAGGTGGATAGTAGATACATGAGGCCTCGTTACACTACTCTGTGTACTTTTGTTCCTGCTGGAAACTTTTTATAATACAAATTAAAAGCATTCTAAAATGATTATAATAAACTCCATTCAATTCATATGAGTAATTTTGATGAATTTTTTTTGTATTATAAAATTGACACACATAAAATTTTAAAACAATAAAATATTTGCAATTTTTGAATAGGCATTTTCCATTTGTTACTAGTTACTAGATCTTTTTCATCAATCCAAATAACAACCTTTGGTATTCAGTCTTACATTTGACATTGTAATTTCACTGAATGACTTATAGCACAAGCCCAGAGAATGATTCCTGCAATAAGAGTACATTTAAGCCCATAAAATTATTTTTTAAAACCTATATTAAATGAAATACCACAGCTTCCTCCTGAAATGAGGCAGAGCTACATTTGATTTTAAAGGTATATTTTAGGACTAAAATTCATGTCGTGTGTGTGTGTGTGTGTGTGTGTGTGTGTGTGTGTTGCAGAAAACAGAAACATTATAGAAGTTTGAAATAATTTTAAAAATATTATATATTTTTAAAATACCATTTTCTAGAAGCAGATCTTATGATGAAATAAAATTTAAAATTAAAATGCTATTTTCAATTCCATTCTATCTAATTTGAAAAGCTAACTAATCATAAACATTTATATTTCTGTTACCTCACCTGAAAACTATTTTAACATGTTAAAATTTTTCACAATAAACCCTTTATATTCATAAATTACTAAAATTAGAAAGAGTTAGAAAATACTGATTAGCAGAGGAACTTTGTTTTTATATCACATTTTTAAAATCTAAACAATGCTTTCCCTCTCAAGATATCTAAGAGTATGTTTTAAAAGAATATAATACTCTTAAAATGCAATTGAATCATAATTATGTAATCTCTGAATTGAACAACTGTTTTATTTCAAAATAATGAAGGCACATATGTGTAGCAGCATTGTGTAGCAAAAAGAATATTACTTGGAAATTGAGAAAAATAGGTATTAATTCTCACTATCATTACCTATTTGGCCAAGGAAAAATCATATACTGTCTAATTTAATTTTTCCATTAGTACCATAAAGTAGAAAAAATTGTTTCTACACATTCAACTGTTTTCAACAAATAAAGCTATTTCTTCATCTTTTAAAATAAGATGATTATAATAATATTAATAATTTACTAAGCTATTTTGAGTGTGGTGCAACAGTAAAGAAAGATGTGATTATTTAGCTAACATAGAGTTTCTCCAAAATTCACCCTTAGCTGGTGCAGCCTGATTTTCCTTTCATCCTGTAGAATAGCGAATAAACTAGAAATAGGTAGGCAAGGAAAAGAAGCCAAATTTAGTTTACTTTTGAAAAGCAGATTATATAGCACTAGAGATTAGTGAAAATCTCAAGTTCTGGGTAGTGCTTCTCAGTCTACGGGTCAAAGAGATGTTTGAAGAGCACAGGCATCTGGAAACTGAAAGAGCAGAGAAATACATAGTGCTCTACAAGGAGGGTGCCTCTAATTAGCACAGGCACAGAGATCCTCCACTGTTCTCATGTATGGTCACAAAGTAAGAAAAACAAGTTGTATTATATCTATAACCTGAAAATACTGGAAAGAGCTTAATAAAGAAAAAGGTACTTTCACAGTAGTTTAAAAAATTTATTTATAATGTGCCTCAGAGATTTTCAAAAATAAAAATTCCCACTTGAATTTAAACACAGATTTTAAAAATTGTATCGAAATTATCAATTAAATTTGAACATTTGTTTTTATTTATTTTAAATAAATGTGCACATATTTCAATAAATACATATCAGAGTTTCATAATTTAAAATGAAAAGCAAATCATAAGTTTTTATTATTAAATTATATGTTCTCTAAATAGTAAATCAAATATCAAATTTTCTAAGGCTATTCAAGTATAGGAGAGAGTTAAGCAGAAGGCCTATATTTAGTTCCAGAGATAAATTTAATTATGAATATATATATGTGTGTGTGTGTGTATATATACATAGGTAACTGTACAAGTACAATTGCAATTGAACTAGTTCTTAGAAATTAGAAATTAACCAATCAATATGTCAAAATTTATAAAGTTTCAAAGGACCACTGATATAATAATTCCTGGTTATATTAATCATTAATTAGCACTTTAAAAAATGATGAATCTCAAGACGAAAAAAATTAGGATAATTTTGAGCTGAAGAAATAAAATATTTAAAAGATATACAACATGATTGATTAAAAAGTACATTTAAAAAGAAACAAAAAGGTAGATTATGTCAAGAAAGACCAGGTCAAAAAAATAACAGTGTGTCCAGAGGTTAGTCAATGATTATTTAAGTTGTGAATAATTTTTTTTTTAATTTTGGATTTTTAACACACATGAAATATAAATAAGTACAATAAAACATAAAAAGAGTGATTTTGGTCCAATATTTTTTCTTTGAATAAAAACAAATTAAGAAACAGTTATTTAACACTGGTTAAGGTGTTTTCCCTCCTGGAAGTTGGATAAAGTTAAAATGCTATTTCTAAAATTACCGATTTTCCATTCTTCTGCTTTAAGTCCTTCATTCATCTATTCTTAGCATTACTTGTCCCTCTGCCTCTAAAGTTCCTTTCCAAATTAAGCAGGCATTGGAGTGGCCCACTCCCCAACATGAATGGCGACTCCATTCTCTATAAATTTATCTATATAATCTGTCATATTATCTGAAATTCTTCATTTATACATATTAGCACTCTACCAGATCAAAAGATTTGTAAAATCTATCCCTTCTGTGTGGTTTTAAGCCTTAGTCTGACACATATTGGGCACTCAAAAAACATTTAAGTGATTGATAAATGTAAAGTAGGTTGATAACAGTACTAGCAATAAAGGGCTGGGAATGACAACCTCTCATTTTTTAATTTCTGAAATTTTAGTAAAAAATGCTTTAAAAGAAAAATCTCCTATGGTATATGAATATTTTACCTTTGTTTTATACATACATATATGAATATATACATGCATGCACAAATATTTTGAGTTAAAATATAAACACCATTAATTTTAATTCATATATATATAAGTTTACAATTCATACAGGCATAGGTCTGATTTAAATTTATTGTTGACAAATTTGAAATTTAAAAATGGGGCTATAGAAACACAATTGATCTTTGTAATTTGATTTTGTAACATGCATCTTTACTGAATTTGTTTATTAATTTCTAACAGTTTTTTTAATGGAATGTTTAAGTTTTCTATATATAAGATCATATCATCTATAAATAGGGAAAATTTTACTTCTTTTTCAATTTGGATGCCTTTATTTCTTTTTCTTGCCTAAGTGCTCTGACTAGGACTTCCAGTATTATATTGAATAGAGCTGGAAAAGTGAACACCATTGTCTTAGTCCTGATAGTAGAGGAAAAGCTTTCAGTTTTTCATTGTTGAGTATCATGTCAGCACAATGAACTGTCTGGAGAGGAAATGAGGAAAATGATCTCATTTACAATAGTACTGATAGCGACAGGAGACAAATTCCTAGGCAGATAGGGACAGGTCCCCAGGAAACTTAACCTTCAAGCCACGGACAATCTAAAGCCTAAAAACCAAGCTACCAATCCGGATAGAATCCACAGACTGGAGTGAGAACTTCCTTCCTCATCTAACACACTCCCTCTCAATTGGTTCTTTCTGAATTATGCCCTTTAACCAAATGAAAGGCACCTTTTCCAAGCCCACTCATAAACCAATCAGCATGCACTCCCCCATTCTAAGTCCATAAAAACCCTGGACTCAGCCTCACAGACAGTTACCCAGTTTTGGGTCACGTCTCGCTGTCGAGAGCTTTACTTTCACCCAATAATTTCTACTCTGACTTACCCCCTCTCTGGTGGCCACGTACCTTATTCCTCCTGGTCACAGGACAAGAACACAGAACTTGCTGAACTGTGGGAGTGAAAGAGCTGTAATGCTCCTGTTCGCTGAGCAGAGGGCAGCAGGAGTGAAAGAACTGTAAGACTCCTGCCCACCAAACTACAGGAATAAAAAGACCAAACATTTCCAAAACAGTAAAATACTTAGAAATAAACTTAACTAAGGAGAGACTTGTATACTGAAAACTACAAATTATTGGTAAAAGTAATTATGACGTGAATAAATGGAAAAACATCCTGTATTTATTGAAAGACAGTATTGTTAAGATATTCACAGTACTCAAAGTAATCTACACATTCAATGAAATTCTGATTAAAATCCCAATAGCAGTTTTTGCAAAATTAGAGCAAAAAATCTAAAATTCATATGAAACCACAAAAACCCCAAATAGCCAAAACAATCCAGAAAAAAACAAAACTGGAGGCATCACATTTCTTGATATCAAAATGTATTACAAAACACCAAAACAGTATGGTCAGAACAAAGACAGACATATAGACCAGTGGAACAGAACAGAGAACCCAGAAATAAACCCATACAAATATAGTAAACTGATCTTTGGCAAGGGTGCTAAGAACATACAATGAAGAAAGGATAGTCTCTTCAACAAATGATGTTGAGAAAACTGGATAGTCACATGCAAAAAAAGTGAAATTGTATCCTTATGTTACAACATACACTAAACTCAACTCAAAATAGATTAAGGACTTAAACATAAGACACAAAACTGTTAAACTCCTAAAAGAAAACATAAGAGAAAAGCTTCATTACATTGGTCTTGGCAATAATGTTACAGATGACACCAAAACACAAGCAACAAAAACATGTGGGACTACATCAAACTAAAAAGCTCTTGCACAGCAAAGAAAACAATCAACAGTGCGTGAAAAACAAGCACTATAGAATGGAAGAAAATACTGCGAGACACATATATTATGAGAATTAATCTCTAAAATATAAAAGAACTCCTATAACTCAATATCAAAAAAAAAAAAAAACCACAGAAATGGCCCAATCAAAAAATAGGCAAAGAACCTGAATAGACATTTTTTCCAAAAAAGATATGCAAATGGCCAACAGGAACATGAAAAGTTTCTCAGCATCACTAATCCAATGGGAAAATGCAAATCAAACCGTGAGATGTCACCTCACACCTGTTAGGAATGCCTATTATCAAAAAGACAAAAGGCAACAGGTATTAACCAGGATATGGAGAAATTGGAACAGCTGTTGATGGGAATGCAAAATGGTGCAGCCATTACGGTAGAAAGTAGAGGTTTCTCAAAAAAAACTTAAAACAAAAAACTGTTATATGTTCCAGGATCTCAAATCAGGATCTCAAAGAGAGACCAGCATGCCTATGTACAGTGCAGCACTTCACACTAGCCAACAGGTGGACCTAAATGTCCAGTGAGCAATGAATAAAGAAAATGTGGCATATACCTTTAAAAATCACTCTGAAAACAAATTCTGCAATCTGCAAAACACAGATGAACCTTGAGGACATTATACTAAGTGAAATAAGCCAGTCACAGATACACAAATCATACATAATTCCACTTAGGTATGTATTAACAAAATACTCAAATTTACAGAATCAAAGAGAGGAATTATGGTTGCCAGGCCCTGTGGGAGGAGAAATGGGGAGTTAATAATCAACAGGCATAAAGTTTCAGTTAACAAAATGAATAAACTTTAGGTATCTGCTGTACAACATTGTAGCTGTAGTCAACAATAATGTATTACACATTTAAAAGTTCACCAAAAAGGTAGATCTCACATTGTGTTCTTACTACAATTTTAAAAATGTCATCTAAAATTGTGCAACATTAATTATTAAAGCCAAAGTGTGCTTTATAAAATGTCATTTCTTTTTTATTTTTTTTGAGACATTGTCTTGCTCTACTCCCCAGGTTGGAGTGCAGTGGCGTGATTTCAGCTCATTGCAAACTCCGCCTCCCAGGTTCAAGTGATTCTTGTGCCTCAGCCTCCCACGTAGCTGGGATTACAGGCACCCGCCACCATGCCCAACTAATTTTTTGTATTTTCAGTAGAGACAGGGTTCTGCTATGTTGCCTAGGCTGGTCTCGAACTCCTGACCTCAGGTGATTTGGCCACCTTGGCCTCCCAAAGTGCTAGGATTACAGGTGTGAGTCACCGTGCCAGGCCTAAAATGTCATTTCATCTCTGCAAAAGTAATATATTCATCATGAAACATCTGGAGCACAAAAGAAAATGAAAACAAACAAACAAACAAAAAAACTGTAATCTAACCCATCAGAGTTAAGCATTGTAAATATTTTGGCAAACTACCTTCCAGTGAAATAATGTGTTTCTCTACTAAATTTTAAAAACTATCCTTTAATCCTAAATAAAAAATTCGAGTCTTCAATTTTTTTTTTTTTTAAGAAAAATAGACTGTATGTGGTGGCTCACACTAAAACTTTGGGAGGGCAAGGCAGGAGGATTACTAGAGGCAGGAGTTTCAGACTTGGCCAGACAACATACCAAGACTCTGTCTCAAAAAAAAAAAAAAAAAAAAAAAAAAAATTAGCCCTGTGAGATGACATGCACCTGTGGTCCCAGCTACTTGGGAGGCTGAGGTAGAAGAATCACTTGAGCCCAGGACTTTGAGGCTGCAGGAAGCTATGATCATGCCACTGCACTTTAGCCGAGGTGACAATGAGACTCTGTTTCAAAAAATAAAATACAATACAAATTTAAAAAATACAAATGAGGGAAATATAAGCTCTTCCCTAAAAGTAAAAATCTACTCTTTGTCAATGAGGAGGTAAGACTAGATAATCAATAAGGATCCTCTGAATTCTCATTTTAAACAGTTGTTTCCATGCAGTCAAAATTCCATTAAGCCAAATTTTCATTAAAATTGAATATACTTATCTTTTACAAGAGAGTATTTTAATTAAGTGAAAAAATTTTAAATGAAAGAACAGTTGAACAAATATGAACCACTTATCTAGACATTCTAGAGTGATATTTTTTTCCAGTTTTTATCTAATTTGAATAAATTATAGCACATAGTTTAGCCTTAGGAAAAAATGTTAAATGTATCTTCCTTCTTCCTGACGAAGCTCACCTGACCTATTTCAATAATCTAGAATAGGTAGACAATTTCTGCAAAGGAAGTAAGTGACAAAGAAACTTTGGGGTAATGCTAGCAAAACCACTAGCTTGAGCAAACATATAACAAAACAATTATTTATAATCCAATGAGCCATGCTTTAAAAGCTCTGCAGAAACATCCATAGTCAACTAAGATGCAGCCACATCACGTCCTAAGAGAGAATGGGAAAAGGAATTTCCTGTCATAATAAGTGAGACAAGGCACCAAAAGCAACCAAACTGATACGACTTTGACAGCACAATAAAAACAAAACAATCTTGTATTTGTATAATGTTAAATACATTTTGATTGCATGGATTCCTACTGCTCTAGTTTTATAATGGAACTTAACTTTTAGGTATTTTGAAAAACTTCCTGATGTAGACAAAGAGTATTTTCCAGGTATCCAAAATATTTTCAAAAATCAAACATACAATACTTTTTCAAAAACTAAATTTTAATTCACCATTGTGACATGGCATTCACTTCAGAATGAATACAGTCTCCTAGACTTCAAAAATAAATACTCAAACTGTTGTCCTAACTATATCTGATTAAACACAGTAGGTGTTTTGTGTGCTTTTTGTCCACTTTTCTACTGACTACTGTACGTTCAAGAGCTCACTATCCTGTTGCTTATCTTCATAAATATCAAGTCTGTCTCTAAATTATCACAGACAATCTCCTTTCTCAGGATGGAGGACATAAAGACCACAAATTGACGTAGGTGAATTAAAGCGGTAACCAATGCCAAGTTTCTGATTGTCAGCCCATCTCTTCCATCACAAGACTAAAAAGTGCAAAATTGGTAAGAACTGAAAGGACATACCAACTGAGTCCTGAAACTGAGTGTCTAGCCTTGTGATTTGTTATAATCAATCTGAGATGAGAGATGAGAATAGGCTGCTGGCTGTTCTGTACTTTACTCACACCACTCACCTTAGTTAACCTCTAGTTGGCCTTTCACCTTTTTAAAAGCAGCTTTTGATATGTAATTTAAATACCATAGATTTCAGTCATTGAAAATGTGCAATTCAATGATTTTTAGAATATTTACAAAGTTGTGTAACTATCACCATGATCTAATCATAGAATATTTTTATCACTTTGAAAGGGCTACATTACGCCACACCAAAGGAAAAATAAAAGAAGGAAGAGGAAATTAGTATGGGACAGGGAAGGGAGAAAAAAAGATGGAGGAAGCAAGGGAGGAAAAAGAGAGAAAGGAAGAAACAAAAATCACCTAAGAAGAATTTCATTTTAAAGAGTGGAAACACTGCTTAATAAGAAATGCTAGAAAGATAAATTTAATAAAATTCTAAAGTATATTCCCACTTTATTCTAGATGATATTTTCCTTCTCTTTTCATTGCTTAAAAATAAAACAAACTTTTATGAATTAGTCACAGAATGAGCAAAACATTTGCAGCAAGGAGCTTTGTAAATCAACAATCTTCTTCTAACAGAGCACTGGGGCATCTTGGTTAGTTGTATCACTCTGCAAACAACAGAATTAATTTTTAACTGGGAATGACTGGACTCGATCCAAGGTACCTTGGGGTATTTTGAAATAATGAAAGTATTTTCCTTTCATTATTACTCTAACACCCAGTTTCAGGACTCAAATTAGTATGTGTTTTCAGGTCTTAACAATCTTGTGCTTTAATCCTATAATGGAAAAAGATGGACTTACAATCAGAAAATTGGCATCAGCTTCAATTCTAAAACACCTATATTCATCCATGTCTTCTTTTCTAAGATCACACTCGAGGTTCTTCTATTTGTGCCTCCTATTGCAAATACCTTTTTTTCTGCTCTGCTCTACAGTGACAAAAGATTTAAACAGATGTTAACATTTTCCACAAACTTTTTTTTAAAAATTTTCTAAGGCAGCAGAGTAAGTGGCACACTCTCCAAATTATACGGGACTCTTCAAAAAACTAACCCCCAGGAATGACCATTAAACTTTTCAGTATCTCGAGCTACATTTCACAGACAGATACGTCCAGCCCTGCAGTCTTCTGAGATAAAGTTGCTTTATTTTTGAGATGGAATAGATTTCATCAGAGATCATTCTACTTAGCCCTGAGATATAGGAATGAGAGTAGCCTTCATTCTATAATCTTCTTTTCTAAGTCTCCAAAATGTGCTCTTTATCTGTGAAATGTGTAGTTTCCTTAAATTTACCCCTATCTCTACTAAAAGATCCAAAGGACATTTGAAGAAAATTAGCAGTATCATATTAATCTATAGTAAATAATTTTAGGTATTTGTAAACTAATTCTGGGATTGTGAAATGAAACCAATGCTGCTTAAGTTCTTAAATACTGCTATAAATCATCTTTAAACAATGCATTCTAACATCTTAAGACATTCCACATGGAAACATATTTACTCTTGATACAACATTATTCCATATGGGCATAAATTATAATTTGGTACAAAGGCATGGAAAGGGGACCTCAGACACCACCTATTCACTGTTAGAATCCGTCTTATAATTATAAAATAGCCAGGCAGATTAATTCTACTTAAGAAATTATAAATTACTCTAATTACCTAAAGTTTGTTTTTCAAAGCCCAGAACTCTTTCTGTAATTGTGTGATTAAAATTTTTACACAGATTCATTGACACAGAAACTGAAATTATCTTCCTGTCACAACATGTTTTTATAATAGAGCAAAATTATAAGCCCCTGACATATTACAAAAATTCCTTTAATGATTAATAGTGTGGAGTTATCAGGGGAATCGCCAAGCTACTGACATGTTAGGTTTTCCAGCTTCAGCATTCTTTTGAGCACTCTGGGAGGGCAAGCATCTTATATTTCAAATCCTTCACTTAATTCTTGCTAAACTGAGTTCTAAAAAACACACAACTTAAGTTTTTTTCAGTGAAGATTATTGAAGTGTTATGATTTAGAACAAGTGACTGCTGGCTAGATTCATACTAATAAATCGTAAAAATTATTTGTCAAATGGAAACACAACTGTGGTTAATATTCCTATTTTTAAAAGTATTCATGTAGCTTCTTTGTAAAGAGTATGACCCAAATTTCAGTAAAGAAGACAATAACAAAAACTAAAAACTAGTCATCAACTAGAAATATATACAAATCAATCAAGGAACCATTTTTCTTTTGTCTTTTTTTTTTTTTTTTTTTTTTTTTTTTGAGATGGAATCTCACTCTGTCGCTCAGGTTGGAGTGCAGTGGCGTGATCTCAGCGCACTGCTACCTCCGCCTCCCAGGTTCAAGCAATTCTCCTGCCTCAGTTTCCTGAGTAGCTGGGATTACAGGCACACACCACCACACCTGAATAATTTTTGTATTTTTAGTAGAGATGGGGTTTCACCACGTTGGTCAGGCTGGTCTCGAACTCCTGACCTCTGATCCACCAGCCTCGGCCTCCCAACTTGCTAGGATTACAGAATCAATGAATCGTTCTAACTAAACCCATTTTTACAAAACAACACTAACTTTATTTTAATGCATTAAAAAATTCATTTTGAACAAGAAAATTTAGGAACATCTCTTAACAAATACAAAATAACCCACCTATATGAAAAGGGTAAGCCTTAGCTCTCAATAAATAATCAACCTTTAAAATTAGTAACACATCTATCTTTCAATTCCTTATGTAAGCATTATTTACTAGGAATTTATACTGTGGCTGACATTATGATAGGAAAGAACAAGGCAGAAATAAACTATACCCCAATGGAGCTTACATGTTGTTAGGAAAAACTGATACTAGGAGGAAAAAAAATTGTACACATAATGAGAATTTTAAAAAACACTTAAGATATATACAAAGAACTTACACAAATTTACAATAAAAAATCAAACAACCCCATCAAAAAGTGGGCAAAGGGTATGAACAGACACTTTTCAAAAGAGGGCATTTATGCAGCCAATAGACACAGTAAAAAATACTCATCATCACTGATCATCAGATAAATGCAAATCAAAATCACAATGAGATACTATCTTACACCAGTTAGAATGGAGATCACTAAAAAGTCAGGAAATAACAGGTGCTGGAGAGGATTTGGAGAAATAAGAACACTTTTACACTGTTGATAGGAGTGTAAACTAGTTCAACCATTGTGGAAGACAGTGTGGCGATTCCTCAAGGATCTAGAACTAGAAATACCGTTTGACCCAGTGATCCCATTACTGGGTATATACTCAAAGGATTATAAATCATGCTACTATAAAGACACATGCACACATATGTTTATTGGGACAGTATTCACAACAGCAAAGACTTGGAACCAACCCAAATGTCCATCAATGATAGACTGGATTAAGAAAACATGGCACATATACACCAAGGAATACTATGCAGCCATAAAAAAGCATGAGTTCATGTCCTTGGTAGTGACATGGATGAAGCTGGAAACCATCATTCTCAGCAAACTATCGCAAGGACAGAAAACCAAACACCACATGTTCTCACTCACAGGTGGGAATTGAACAATGAGAACACTTGGACACAGGGCGGGGAACATCACACACCGGGGCCTGTCGTGAGGTGGGGGAATGGGGGAGGGATAGCATTAGGAGAAATACCTAATGTAAATGATGAGTTAATGGGTGCAGCAAACCAACACGGCACATGTATACATATGAACAAACCTGCACATTGTGTACATGTACCCTAGAACTTAAAGTATAATAATTATTATTATTTTAGAAAGATATATACAAAGTGTTGTGGGGGCGTATTGTAAAAGAATCTTAACTAGTGTAAAAAAATCACGGAGAGTTTTCTTGGGGAAATAATGTTTAAGCTGCAACTTGAAAGATCTAAGTGAAGAAGTTTAGCAAGCAGAAGGAACATGGTGTGCAAAGATTTGAAGATGGGAAAACACAGCATTAGCATTTAAAGAACTGAAAACAGACCAATAGGAATGAAGAACAGGGAAAAAATGAGAGACAATAGGTATGGCTGCAGAAGATACGAGACAATGAAGAAACATTTTGGTACACTATGCCTAGCAATGGGAAGCAACTCAAGTTGGCTGGGACTGACCAAATCTGCACATAAATTCACACATAGTATTTTTGAAGAGGATACCAGAAGAAGACTTAAAAAGCGATTATTGTAGCTCAAGCAAAAGAGGGTGGTAGAGAGACAAGGGTTGTTTCTGAGAATGGAAGTGAATGTACTATATTTAGGTTTAACGAACAGGATTTGGTGCCTGAAAGTAATGCAGGTAGGAGGCAGCCAAAGTAATCCCAGAATTATGGTTTCAGCAGTACTGTGATGCCAGGTGGATGTGGGAGACTTGATGGAGTTCTAGGAAGCAGATACATGTCTCCCAGTCAATAAAAAGATTTTTGCCTTGACTCGATACAGTTTTTGGTTAATTCATCTTTACTGTTTAGGGAGCTCAATCCTTTTGTGAGAACTGAAAGATTATTGGTAATCTATCCGAAGATTCAAAAGTGAAGAGTAAAAACTGTCATGCTTTTGCATTTAAATGTAGAATTGGGTCATCAATAAAAACAAGGAAGTGTTACAAAATATTTATTAATGATGAAAGGAATTAATATATTTAATGGGGTTTTGCCAAATCATCATAATTTTCTTACACGATTGGATTGCATAAGCCCTGTTCTAAAAATATGGAATTGCTACAGAGGAAAGATAAATGTAAATTCTAAGAAGCTCTAAATAGCCAATAGAAAATGTACACAATTTGCTCAGAAGGAATAACATCAGTCAACTCTTAACTATAGTGCATATTTGTTAGGTGGTGAGGAGAGGACTACATATTATTCTGAGACAAAAACAAAAGTTAAGCACCTCAGAAGTAAAATGCTTCTCAATATTGGAGGAGAATCATTGAATCATTCAGATTAATATCTTGTGCATAAGTTGATGTTCTGTCTCAAACCTAGCAATTCTATAAAGCCCTGTCTTGAACTCAGCAATGCCATAAAGCCCACTGACTTACCACAGAAAATTCATAGAAAATATCTGAATACATAGTTGCAGATCTATTGGCTGAAAAACATTATCAGCAACTATAGGTGGTAAAGTAGCCTTATCTTTAGTATTCCCAACATTTGAACACAACTGGCTAATTTTATTAAAATACCAGAAACAGTTCATGAAATGTAATTAATAAAACTGCTGTGAATACATAAAGATTATGCTGAAGGTACTGATCTATGAATAACCTCCCAGAATTCAAATGATTTCTACAGGTTAGTCATATTTGTCTGTAGAGGAATGGCTGCTCAGTTATTTAATGATTTCATAGAATTTTTATATTATTATTTTTTTAAATGATAAAATTTGAAAAAATGTTCTATTTTATCTATTCAATTTTAAATTTATTAATTCATTTTTTAATTGACAAAAATTGAATTTATCATGTATATGTTTTGAAATACATACACATTATGAAATGGCTAAATCAAGCCATTTAACAAATGTAATCAAACTCATTAACATAAGCAATACTTCACATACTTATTTTTGTAGTGAAAGCACTTAAAATAAAAAAGTTCCTTAATTCTAGGTCGTAACAATTAAGGAGGAAGAGGCTGCAATGATACTGTCACACTGGAAATTAAACTCTCGATTCCAGGAGTTTGTCTATTTTGTTTTCCAGTTAAATCCACAGTAACTAGCATATTGTCAGGCACATGGCAGCTGTTCAATAAATATTCACAGAATGAAAGAGCACGCAAATGAATGTAATCTCAGATCAGAACTAGGTAGCACAGGTTCACACTGGAACTAACAATTCTAGCAACTCAAGAACCTGTTTAAGTAGTTTGACTAATACCCTCAAGTGCCAGTATCTACAATTTAACCCTTGAGAGCTTGTGGCAGGAGGAATTGAGACAAAGTATAGGAAGAAGCCATATCTTAGACCGTGCTCATGCATCTCATATTATTTCTGAAAATTTCAGCAATACACATAAATCATAACATACATTAAAAGTATTATAAAAAACAGATCAATTTTCAATCAGAAGAGCCTGTTTCTAGTGTTACATTGCTGAATGTATTTGGACAAATCACTTAATCCTCTAGACCTTAGTTTTCTCATCTGCACTGTGAATAGATTTGGTAAGCTATTTTAAAATTAGTTTTCTCATCTGCACTGTGAATAGATTTGGTAAGTTATTTTTAAGTTTTTTTAAAAATTTGGTAAGTTATTTTTAAGAGTTGAGTTCCTGGATTCAGCATATGAAAGTACAAATTTTATCAGTACCAGAAACAAAGCAGGCACTAAAAAGTGGGGTTTTAAGTAATATATTACATAATATATGTGATTGACTTTATTCCTGTGTCACATGAAATCATACCTACTTGTTACTAAAATAGCTTAATTCATTGATGAAGTCAAATAATTTTGTAAAGTTGGAAAGAACAACAGAATTCAAAAGACTTCAAGTTTCCTTGGCAGTACACTGAGTGCTCTCAGGGGAGACGGATAAAAGATGCCCAATACCACTTCAGCAGTATCACAAAGGGTATGTGATATGGTTTGGCTGTGTCCCCACCCAAATCTCATCTTCAACTGTGGCTCCCATAATCCCCAGGTGTCATGGGAGGGAACCCATGAGAGTTCCATAGGACACAATAATCATTTCATTAAACCGGAAGTTAAGATTGCCACCTAGCCACTTTGGGCTCTTCGTACATCTGAGTCAACAGGCTAAGAAGAGAGTTACAGTGTTGGCTGGGGTGACTGAAGCGGATATCAAGATGAAATCAGACTATTACTTCACAATGAAGGTAAGGAAGGGTAGGCATGCATTCAATTACCCGTGGGAAGTAATTTAATCATGGGGGTGTTTACCCTTTTGCTGTTCTCATCAAAGTGAGTGAGTTCTCACGAGATCTGATGGTTTTATAAAGGGCTTCTCCCCCTTTTGCTCGGCACTTACCCTTCCTGCTGCCATTAGAAGGACGTGTTTGCTTCCCCTTCCACCATGATTGTAAGTTCCCTGAGGCCTCCCCAGCCCAGTGGAATTGCGAGCTTAAGCAGGTCCTGAAGACACAAGTAAGTTACATGAGGAAGTGGCTCAAAGGCCCATGGTCTCCACTCCTGCCACCCTTCTTTCTCTCCCTGAGCCTGCACTGATAGCTTCATGGGGAGTTCCCTATGATCAGTTCACAGAGGAAGAGAAGACTAGGGTCTGGTTATAATGGTTCTGCACAATACGCAGGTACCACCCAAAAACGGACTGCTGCGGCACTACAGCCCCTTTCTAGGACATCCCTGAAGGACAGCAGGAAAGGGAAATCTTCCCAGTGGGCAGAACTTTGAGCAGTACACCTTGCTGTGCACTGTGCATGGAAGAAATGGCCAGATGTGTGATTATATACTGATTCATGGGCTGTAGCCAATGGTTTGGCTGGATGGTCAGGAACTTGCAAGAAGCATGATTGAAAAATTGGAAACAAAGAAATTTGGGGAAGAGGTATGTGGGTGGAACTCTCTTAGCAGTTAAAAAAAAAAGATATTTGTATCTTATGTGAATGCTCAACAAAGGGTGACCTCAGAAGAGGAGGATTTTAATAATCAAGTGGATAGGATGACCTTTTCTGTGTTACTAAAACAATTACAGTCAAGTGTTGCATAACAACATTTTGGTTAATGACGTACCAAATATATAATGGTGGTCCTGTCCCATAAGATTATAATATAGCATTTTCACGGTACCTCTTCTGTGTTTAGATACACAAATACTTACCATTGTGTTACAACTGCCTATAGTATTCTGCATATGGTCAGTATGTACATGCTATACAGATTTGTAGCCTAGGAGCAATAGGCTATACTATATAGATATAAGGTAGCAATACTATCTGGTATATACCATATAAGTATATGTAGCAATCAGCTATACCATAGGGGCATAGTAGGCTGTATCTTCTAGATTTGCATAAGTACACTCTATGATGTTCACACAAAGATGAAATTGCTTAACGATGAACATTTTTCAGAAAGTATCTACATCCTTAAGTGACACGACCATATTTTGAATTCTCTGTCAGTTGGTTCGTACGTCTGCATTTCTTTAGTGTCAGTTAATAGAACTTTATTTTATCATGTGATGTCATGTTTCTCTGACTGTTCTTAATCCTTGTGGCATGAGTTGATGTCTGCACATTTGAAGAAACCAGGACTTTTCCAGTCTTTGCAGACTAATCTCGTTTGGGTAAGACTTCACCAGTCAGCCCATCCAGAAATTCTGAGTAGACCATTTGGTATGGTCTACAGGAGGGCTTGCTGCTGGGGTCCTCATGTAAGCTGGCCTGGTAACTGGATCAATGCATGGGTAGACCTGGTGCCTGGGTCCCTGAATTTAAGCTTGGGGACTGGATCCACTGGCATGGAGCTGTTAAAAGTTCTGTGGAATTGGGTCTGGAACCTATATCACTGAGGGCTGACCTAAAGCCTGGGTCCAACAGAGCTAACCTGGCACTGCAGTGGGTCTTGTGCCTGAATTGGCAGGGGCCAGCCAGGCACTAGGACAGGTCTGAAGCCTAAGTCTGTGAGGGCTGACCTGAGGCTGGAGTGGGCCTGCAGCCTCAGTCCATAGGGGTGGGCCTAGAGCTTGAGTATGCTGGAACAGGTGTGGACCCTGAGTTTACTAAAGCCTGATGCCATGGGAACTAGCCTAGAGCCTATAGGTGACCTGTGCTGGGAAAGGCATGGTGTCTGAATCTGTGAGAGTCAATCAGGGGGCTGAGATCATGGGTGCTGGCCTGGAGCCTGGGGCTTTGGGGACCAACTTGGAGCCTGGATCCATGGGGTCAAGCAGGGCATGGGTGTTTGGGTTCTATCCTAGATGATAGGTTTGCAAGCACTGGCCTTGATTCTGGGGCCACACAGACCAGTATGAAAACCTCGTTCATAGGAGCAGTTCTGGAGCCTGGGTCCATGGGGCTAAGCCCAGTTTCTGGGATCTACTGAGATCGACCTGGACCCTGTATCAGCTGGAACGGTCCCAGACCCTGGCTGAGTCTGCTGGGATGTGAAGCCACAAGGGCTGGCCTGGAGGGTGGAGCCACAGGGGCCAGCCTGGCACCAGGTAGGCTTAGAGCCTGTGTTCACAGTTGAAAAGCCTAGCACCTGAGGTTAGAGGTGCTGACCTGATGCCAAGGTGGTCCTGAAGCCTAGGTTGCATGGGCCAACTTGGCTTGGAGCTGATCTGGAACCTAGGGTGGGCCTGCAGCCTGGGTCCACAGGTGGCAGCCTAGAGATGGAGACTGGGGGACTGGCCTGGTCTATGGTAGTCCCAAAGCCCAGGGCTGCTGGGACCAGTCTAATGCCGGACCAGTCCATGGCCTAGGGCCACTGGGGTCAGCCTAGCAATGGGGTGGGCCCAGAGACCAAGTACCCTGGGCAAGCTTGAAGCCTGAGGCTGAGCAATCTGTCCTGGTACCAGAGGCAGGCCTTGTGACTCACTCTGCAGATTCCAACCTGGAGTCTGAGGCTTTGGAAACCTGCCCAACACTGGGTTTTCCTGGGGTGGACCCAGTGTTTGGATCCGAGGCAAAAACCATGGCTCACTTCTCTCTCCTTGCCCCAAGCAGAGAGTATCTGTCTCCACACCAAGCAGGCTGGGGTTGGGGAAGGAGTGATGCAGGTAATGTAAAGAGTGTCTGTCCTTTTTACTGTCTTCTATACATCTTATTTCTATGCTACACTCAGGTGCCATCATCTCTCACCTGGTTTCCTTAGCTCTTCTGAAGGTACTTGCATGCATGGATAGTTATTCAAATTGATAGTTCAGTGGGGGAGCAAGCATTAGAAAGCCCATCTTGCTGACAACCAGTCTACTTTTATAATTATGAATTTATTGAGGGTTTCTTTTAAAAACATTAGTGATCAAATTTTTTGTTCACTTTTTTCTGCTTGACTCCCTTTTAGATTAGGAATCTTAGATTAGATTCTTAGATTCCTCTGGTTACATATTTATTGCACTCTGCTTACTTTATTAACTCTTGCTATTTCAGTGTTATAAGTCTATCTTTAGTGAGAGTGGGGGAATGGTGAAAAATGGAAATTTCAGTAGTGGGTGTCCTGGAAATGAGTTCCCTGATCCTCCTCACCATTGCTAATCATCTGAATACTTCACTGTTTTTCTCCAATCCAAACTCATATCCTTGCTGTCTAGACCATAGAAGATAAACAGGAAATTTTCAGGTTTGAATACTTGATTGCTCCTCTACTGTGTCCCAACTAAGCAATGAGTTACTTCTCCCTGGATTCCTGCTATTCCAAAAATCAGGAGCCTACCATTTTTGAGTATGGTACAGACTTAGTGCCACAGTCACTTTTGTTTGACAGTCCTCCCCTGTGCATAGATTTAGCTGTGGCTTCCTTCTCAAATCTAACACAGTCTCCTTTCTGGATATCTCATACTTTTTAGTCTATTGAGAGTTCTCTGATTTATTTTCCTGCATAGTTCTGAAGTGAGTTATATATACTATAGTTATTTTTTCTTCTATCCAAGAATTTGAAGTATAAGTGGAAGATTACTGTGTGTGCTTTGTTTATAATAAACTTAACAAGTATAAGTTTAAATTATAAAAGGGGATACCAAAAGTTCTCTGAATCATTTCATTATCCTGGATTTACGACTGTTGTTTTCCTTCATGTTAATTTAGGGCACAGAAAAATATATTTATGTGTTACTATCTCAAAATGATATTTTCATTTTTTAATTAAAAAAATAAGAGATTTACCTTGGAATCTCTTTGTAATGATATATACTAGAAATCATGTAAATAAAAGTATAAAACTGAATATTAGGAGAGAGGAGTTAAGGAAGTTGAAATGAATGAAATATGAGAGGCTTAGGATACAAAAGTGTGGGAGAAGATTAAATATGTAACATGCCTAGCATAGAGCTGAATGTCAGATAGTCTCATAATAAGATGACAAGGGAATACTGACTAGGTGTTTGACATTTTTGGATTGATATACTTTCTCTCACGTTAATGTATGCCTTCTACAAGCAGTAGCATGTAATGAATAAAACAAAGACTACAACTGGGTTCTAATCCCATCTTTGCCATTGGATCTTAGGTAAATTTACTTTCTCTTTTTGTACATAAGCTTTCTCATTTGTAAGCTAAATTCTCTATCTCAAAATTTCCCTATGAAGATTAAATGTGTTAATTTGTGTAGACAGCTTAGGACAGTGTCTGACATATACAATGTAATATGTAAGTGTTGGCCATTATTCTTCCTATTATTATTATTATTGTTAAAAATCCTATTGCAGATTTTAAAACTTATTCAGGAATTTAGAAAATTCCACTCTAGAAAGGGGAAAGAAAAGGCCTATTAAGCAGATAGACATTCTAGAGGAAAGCCAGGTTTGTACTCCTAACCAAGCCAAAATTTTGTATAGGAAAAGTCATTTAAACATTCCTAATATAGTCTAATTAAATGATATAAGTAATATAAACTTACTTTAAAAGACTCAAAATCTCTATTGAAATCTAAGCTTGTTTCTTTTCTATCATAATTATTATTACCTATATTTTTATAAAATAACAAACCAAGAAATGTAATTCTAGTATATCTATTACTAGAATCTATTCAAAATTATCTTTAAAGAAAGAGGGTCTGCTTATTTCATAGCCATTAGCAAGTAAAAGAATGTTCGAGTTTTGTAGCTTAGTTAACTGACAAAATTTTTACACTTCATCTCAGGTCAAGATTAGTAAATAATTTTATTGAGGAGTCAAAGCAAATAATAATAATTAAGCAATTATCAAAACTTTGAAGAACAAAACAAAACCTCCTACATAAGGATCAAATGAATTTCCTTACTGTAGGTACTAGCCGGCTTTCAACCTTTTATTGAAGTTATTACAAGGCATTAATTATCCTCTGTTACCATCAAAGTAGCCTAAAGATGATCTGAGAGTTTTAAATGCATCACCATATCATCCATTATGTGTTAATGGAATAATTAATATTCTGAAACTTGGAGGGATAGGGGAAGGGAGAGAACAGAAGAATGTGTACATATGTTCTGTTCTCATGGCACAACCCGTGGATATGTAAAGTAGATTTAATATTAAAGCTCTAGCTTTGCATTCCAGCAATCTAAATACCATTAAAGTCTTACAGAAATTAGTAAAATCTGCACAGGAATGTTATGTCTAATCACCTTACGTAAGGCAACCTGGCATTATTACTAATGACAACTTACATAAAATGATCTATTTCTGTGTCTTATTAAATTGCTCATTCAGTGATGTGGTTTGCAAAATCAAGTAAAAATGCTTCAAGCTAAAGTTATTTTCTACTTTATGTCCAAAAGTAGTATTTTTATCCTGATTTCTCAAATAGCTACTTAACCTAAGGACACACAATACTATCCTCATATATACTTTGAGGTGTTATATAAATACTTGGCTCAGATGGTGTAATCCTTTTTCTTCCACAACTATTTTTTTCTCATAAATCAAAAGATGCTCAATCTTTGAAATTAACCACTCATTTTTAAAAATACCATGCTATAAATATCCAATCTCAGGTACATTTTATGTGCTAACACCTTACAAAAATTGGATTTTTTCTGGCTACAAAAGTATTATATGCTCATTGAACACACTGTACTTTAAAAATAAGTAAAAATAAATACATAAATAAAAGCACCCAGAAACAGCCACTACATTTAAGTGCATTCACTTATAGTGTTTATTATTAAAAGTAGCCAAATACATAGTATCGAGATCTTACTATAGATACAGCTGTGTCCTAGTTTTCTTCTTTTCACTTAGCTTTTATAATGGTTATTTCATATACTATTAAAAATTACTTCTACATGTCATTATTTAATTGTGCATAATACTCCCTTACTGACTGTAGTAATCATATAAACATTTTTCAATTCTCTAACAATTTCAGGTACCATTTATATACTAACATACTAAGATTTATTTACTCACATCACTAGTCTCATACAGGTCACTAGACAACTGGCTATTGGCACTTGGAAGTCCCACAGCAACCAAAACTAAAAGAAATATCCAAAACTGATCCATTCTTTACCTCTCTCTCCCTCCCTTTCTTACACACACACACACACTCACACACACACACACTTCCAATTTCAGAACCTAGAACTTTCATCCACATAGTCTCAAAAGTCAGCAGCCTGGGCCATATTACATGTGATTCCTCTACCATCCTTTGTCTCCAATTCACGTAAAGCCCATTCCTCTTCTGTAAACATACCAGAATTGAATTTATTGGTCTTCATTCCCAACAGCATGTCCTTCTCCAAGTCACCATCATTTCAAACCTAAATTACTACAGAATATCCTAGCTAGCTTTTTTCTTCCAGCATTGCTTAGTTACTCCTTGTCTCCACATTGTATCCAATATGATTTTTGTAAAACACAAATCTGATTAGGTCATCCACCTGCTTAATTCCCTCCAGTGGCACTCCACTACATTCAGGATAATGTTAAATCCCTTACATGTTCCCTTACCATCTGTTACACTAGCCTCGTCACCATCATCTCTCCTCTCCACCTCTTACCCAGACCCTGCTAGGAACACCAACAGAACAATGTACCCCACTATGGTAGTTCAATAGTGCCCCACAAAAGTTCATGTTCACCTAGAACCTCTGAGTGTGACCTTGTCTGGAAATATGGTCTTTGTAGATGCAATCAGTTCAAAATCTTAAGATAAAATAATTCTGGATTTAGGATGGGTCCTAAATACAGTGACTGATATGTTTATAAGAGGAGGAGAGAATACAGAGAAACACAAGGAAGAAGGTCATGTCAAGATGGAAGCAGAGACTGGAGTTATGTTGCCTAAAATCAAGCAATACAAGGAGCCACTAGAAGCTGGAAAAAAACAAAGAAGGAGCCTCCCCTAGAGCCTTTGGAGGCAGAGTGACCCCTGGTACCTAGGTTTTGGGCTTTTATCCTCTATAACTATTAGACAAAGAATTTTGGTTGTTTTAAGCCACTCTGTTTATGGTTCTTTGTAATGGTAGCCCAAGAAAATTAATATGCCTCCTATCTTAGACTTATTGCAATATATTAGTGGTTTTATTTCTATTTCACTAGACTATAAACTCCACAAAAGCAAGGAATAGCTCCATTGTTTATAATGTTATGCTTATTGTCAAGTATAGCAATTGACATGTGATAGGCAATTAGTAAAATACAAATATGTATAAAAGAAAGAACAAATGCATTTTTCAAGGTAGTAGATACCTACTGAGAACTAAGCAACATTATTATTTCATCTATTCTCACTTTGCTGGAAAAAATCTTTATTATAATACATTTTATTGTTATTACAGTTTGATGGATCTTTTTTTTTTTTTTTTTTTTTTTAATTTCTTGTAGGGATGGGGGGTTAATGTTTCCCAGGCTGGTCTCAAAGTCCTGGTCTCAAGTGATCCTCCCATCTCAGCCTCCAAAAGTGCTGGGGTTACAGATATAAGCCACTGCACACGGCCAGTTTGATGACTTTAAATAACGCTTGTGAAAAAGAGTTTTAGGAGGTATCTATTGTTTTTATTTGCCCCTATATTCACCCTCCGTCTTGGTTCCAGAACTTTAAAGTTTCCTTTGGGACCTACTCTCCCCAAGTACAGGCAGTCTTTTGAGAACTGTTAATCAATGGCCATGATTCCTGGCAGGGGGTAAATGACTCAAACTCAGCCATTCTGACTCCCTTTGTGAGTGAGAGAGAAAGAACATTAAAACATACTATTGGTCCATATTTAGCTCCACAGAAGTACCCACTGCTGTTTCTCTCCACTTCCTGATCTCTCGATGCCTGGAACAGTCTGGCTCCTGTCTTTTCTGAGAACTGTTTCATCTGATTACCCTCTAATTTTATGTGCTAAGTTATATCCTTTCAGCAAAATGCATTTTTTGTTTAAATAGACAGAACTAGTTTCTGTTACTTGTGATCTAAGAATAAGAGACTCTTCAAATGTAGATGTGATTAGTACATAGCACAGATTGCTTGTATAAATAGGTGTTGTTTCACAGATGGTTGCCTGATCAAAAAGTTTCTAGTTTAGATTGTCAGGCTACCTAACTGATAAACTATGCAATTTAAACTTCATGATTTGCCAATTTCCTTCTCTAAGATAGCCACTTCCATTTTTTCATGCACTGTACATATTAATGCAAATCCTACTCTTCTCTCTCCTTTAGCTCAATCTTTATACACACAAATTATTCTCATGAAAATATTTTTTATTTTTCACCAAACTAAATTTTCTCAATATAAATCATGCTGTAAAAGCAAATTAAGCCATTTTATAAAGAATGTGACCTCTAAGAAAGTCAAGGCTTCAGTGTAATAAATGATACATCATAGCATGAATAACTAGTTTAGACTAAAAAAGGACTATAGTTTATCACTTTGCAACACAGAGAACAACATATTGATGAAAAACTACTTTTCTAGGTTTCATCATTTCATTCAAATAGTAATTAATTTATAAAGGCACTATTAATTATAATTATGTATTACATAAATATACAGAACTCTTTCTCTTTAAACTTATTCATTAAATAAAAAACAATGTTAACATTTACAGGTGAAGATTAATTGGAATATCATTATTAACACAGACGTATTACATATATAGGTGTAGTAAATAGACACTCTAAAAAGTCAGTGAAAGTAAAATCACTTTCTTCAGTTTCTTCAATAACTTTATTTTGTATTTTTTGCGGCTGCCATAACAAATTACCACAGTTACCAGTGGATGGCTTAAAAGAACAGAAATTTATTCTCTCATAGTTCAGGAAGCCAGAACTCTGAAATCAAGGTGTTGGAAAGGTAGCACTTTCTCCCTAGGCTATAGTAGAAATTTTGTTTCTTGTTTCTATTGGCTTCTGGTGACTCTTCCTTGGCTTGTGTCTGTATCACATCAGTCCCTGACTCTGTCTCCACATGGTCTTCTCCTCTGTGTGTATCTTTTAAAGACACATGTCTTTGGACTTAGAGTTCATCCAGTTAATCCTGGATGATTGCATCTAAAGATCCTTAATTATACCTGCACAAATTCCTTTGCAGGGAAGGGGACAAATTCCTTTGGCCAGAACTGGGAGGCAAGTGGGAAGTGTGCTGCAGCCATGAACGCAGGAGCTGGACGCCCCAGCTTTGCCGGCAGACTTGGAAGGCTGTGGCCGGAAAGCCACGGTTGCTGTCTCCACCAGGAAGGCTTATGGCCTGGGGCGGTTTTAAGTTCTGAATGCAAATACTTGGAAAAAACTCTTTCCAAGTAATGCCACATTCACAAGTATTGGAGGTTAGGATTTGAACATATCTTTTTGGAAGGCACCATTCAACTCACTACAGATGGGACGACATTTCCTAGATTTGGTTATAAAAGAACATAGCTTCCATCATGGGTGATCACTTTTTCTTCTTTGGATTGATTGTTCACGAGGAAGACAGCTTCCATATCATAAGGCAGCTCTGTGGAGGCTGAATCTGGAAGTGGCTTCTTCAGCCCCAGTTGGGCTATGAATGACTGTAGTTGTAGCCGACAGCTTGACCTACAAGCATGAGAGACCTAGAGCCAGAGGTACCAGCTAAGCTGTGCCCACATTCCTGGTCCACAGGAACTGTGAGATAATTCATAAACACTGTATTAAGCTGGTAAGACTAAGTCAGTCAGTGATAATTAAGATAATTAAACAATGGGCATAGATTCAATTTTTCATATCAGCAACATTTATGAAGTATCTTCTATGAAAAAAAAAATCGCAGTGAGTTTTATTTAGATTTAAATTTATATCTGTAATTATAAATAATGACCCAGTCCTCAAAAATCTTATCATCTCAGGGTATAGTAGACAAGCCCACATTGTGCGTTATGATAAAGAAATGTACATAGTGTTAAGGTACACAGCACATAGAAGGATCTGGTCCAGATTCCAAAAGTTAAGAATGATATTCTAGAGAAGGTAGATTCTGAACTTGTAAAAAACGTACCTACTCATAGTTATGTATTAAGAAATGTATTTTTCTACAAGATGGCAGATTGGAGGCACTGTTAGCATGCCTCACTCACTTGGAAAGACAAAAGAGTATATAGATAATCACACTGTGAATTTTCTTACAAGAAGCAAGGTAGAAACTTAACAAGAAAACTGAAAGAAATCACAGATGCTTTGAAAGAAGTGGTAGGCTACAGCCTGCATCTTTTAAGCCAGGCAGAAAACCAAGTCCTCCGAATGTGGGAGTGGGATAAACCGCCTTCAGGGTATACATTCCTACTGCAAAACCTGGCAATCCAGGCTACAGGGGAAGGCCTTACCCTAACCAGTGCTAGGAATAGTTTAAGGAGCAGTGGGCAATATAAAGTTGGGAGCAGCAGCAGGAAGAGACGTGTGCATTCCCAGTCTTCAGCACGGATGGAGGGAAACCTTTCCTCATCCTACCTCACAGACAACTTTGTGGAAGCCTGCCAGCTAACTCAGGTGACTATGGCAGGTTTAGAGAAGCTCCCAACTGAAATTTACAATCTAATCTCAAGTGGGGACAAATTCCTTTGGCCAGAAC
Organism: Papio anubis; assembly: GCF_008728515.1. NCBI lineage: Eukaryota > Metazoa > Chordata > Mammalia > Primates > Cercopithecidae > Papio > Papio anubis. Next base: position 72,132,039 of record NC_044985.1, on the reverse strand, counting down.
TGGGAGGCAAGTGGGAATTGTGCTGCAGCCATGAATGCAGGAGCTGGACACCTCAGCTTTGCTGGAAGACTGGGAGGGCTGTGGCCTGAAAGAATGGTTGCTGTCTCTACCAGGAAGGCTTATGGCCTGGGGCAGTTTTAAGTTCTGAATGCAAACTACCTGGAATTTAGCTTGCTGTTGCTAGTGCAACACTGCGGATGTGAAACCTGCCTTAGCCAGAGTGGGGAGCTGAATGGAACTTACTGTCATCTGTTACTCTCCACTCCCCACATGGACTCTTCTGCACAGCAGAGGCAGCTGTGCTCTTCTCTGAAACATTACTCCAATAGCCAAAGAACCGCCCCTGGACCCTCACAGGAGCCTTGTTTGTCACATGCGGAGAACCACAGCTCGGATCTTTCCAACCCAGCCCCAACCTGGCTTTGCCCCTCCAGCTGTTCTGGTAGCTTAACATGAAAGACAGAAATTTTGGCAGCTCTATGACCCCACCAATTGCCTGAGAAGCCAGAGTACTTCCCCTGGGTAGCATAAGAAGAGATCAAATCCCACCACTTCTACAGCTTCTGGCACTCTTTTGCAAATGCCACCTCCTGCCTGGAAGCCAAGTGACACAGTCCATTATAGCATCTGCAGGCAGAATAACACAGCATGAAGGATGGAAAAACTTGTGCCTGACCTCAGCTATCACTGTTGTCTGCAACACCCTGGCTAATCAGGAGGTCCTGAGTCTGTCCATGTGACCAGTTCATTACTACTACAACTGGCATTTGAGCAAGCCAACACACTAAGGCTATTTATAATCAATAAATCTCACAGAGACTATGTTACCCCCCGCTACCCTCACCACAGCTGGCACTAGTACCCGCTTCTGGAAGACCTCAGAATAGACCACATCACTGGATCCCTTGAAAATATCCCCTGCACCAACCTAGAGTGTGGCAGCCCCATTGGTTGGCTAGACTCAGAGGAGCAGCAGCATTCACAGTAGTCTTGTTTTTAGAGATACTGCTTCTAGCAGAATGAGGAGTGCACTACATCAAGGGAACACCTCATGGGACAAAAAATCTGGATGGCAGGACTTGAGTCCCAGAACTTTCTGCTGATGGGAAGCTCCTTTCAGCAAAGGCACAAATGCACTGCTAGGCTCAGTGGGGAAAGTTTGAAACTTCACCCCAACAGTCAGGCAGCCCTGGTGCTCATGAAGGGCCTTGGAGAAGAGGACTTGTTTTGCCCCTTGTCCACCACTGCAGACCCAGCTGGGGCTTCTTCCATGGGAGGTCAGTATGAGCACACCGAAGGACAGCCTTTCTGGAACAATTCAAGGGGATTATATCCCCACAGGAGGAGTGCATGCCAGGTTCGTGCTTGCACAAGTGTTAGAATTCCTCTCCACTTGGAATATCCACATTTGTGCAGATGAAAACATCCTGGTTTGATCTGAATAGCGAAAATACTGAGTCAGTAGTGTAACTAGGAGGTGGACTGCTTTCCTGCTGACCTGACAGGGGAGTTCAGGTGCCTCCAACCATTTCCCCTAGTAAGACCTCAGTGTTTTCACTGAGAGTTTCTCCACCTGCCTCTGTCAAGGTTGGGACCTCTTTCCAGGCTGGGACCTCCGTCCACTACTGGATATTGCATTTATCCACCTGCTTTAGCCACAACCAGTTTCTACCCAGGGAAACCTTCTCTACTGGCCTGAAGCTGGAACTATTCAACACAGTAAATAAAATACTGTGGAAAAAATAAATACATAAAAATGTTCACAGCAGAGGGGAATGAATGAGATAAGCTTCAAGAGACCTTTGCCATTCCAACCCCATAGGAGATAGTGAACTTTGTCACAAATCAAGCACATTGCTACTGCAACCAGCATTTGAGAAAGCCATCATACAAACACTCTCTATAACCAAGGAACTCATACAGAGACTTCACCCCTGGAAACACCAAGAGCTGCATTAGGTTACCATAAACTATAAACATTAAAGTCACATCCTTAAGGGAGACAAAAAGAATTTTTTTAAAAAGTCAAATCAAAAATAAATTAAAGAATAGAAGAAATAATCTATCCAAATGAGAAGGAACCAGAAAAATAATTCTGGCAATACGACAAAACAGGGTTCTATAACACCCCTAACAATAAAAATCACAGTAGTTCTTCAGACCAAGATGAAATTTTTGAAATACCAAATAAAAAATTCAAAATGTTGATAATTAAGCTACTCAAGGATATACAAGAGAAAGGTGAAAACTAACTTATTTTTTTTTAAATTCAGGATATGAATGAAAATTTTTCTAAAGAGAAAGATATTTTAAAGAAAAACCAACCTGAAATTCAGGAAATGAAAGACACATTTAGGGAATCACAAAATGCAGAGGAAAGTTTTAATAATAGACTAAACCAACTAGAAGACAGAATTTCAGAGTTCAAAGACAAAGCTTTTGAATTAACCCAATCAGACAAAAATAAAGAAAAAATAAACAGAAGAAATGAATAATGTCTCCAAGGAATATGGGATTATGTAAAATGATCAAACCTAAGAATAACTGGTGTTCCTAAGGGAGAAGAGAAAGCAAAAAACTTGGAAAACTTACTTGAGTGTATAATTGAAGAAAACTTTCCTGGCCTTGATAGAGATTTAGATATCTAAATATAAGAAGATCAAAGAACTCCTGGGAGATTTATTGCAAAAAGGACATGACCAAGGCATATACTCATCAGGCTATCTAAAGCCAATGTTTAAAAAAAAAAAAAGAACTCTAAGAGCAGTGAGACAAAAGCATCAGGCAACTTATAAAGGAAAGCCTGTCAAACTGACAGCAGACTTCTCAGCAGAAACATTACCAGGCAGCAGGGACTGGTGTCCTATCTATACCACCCTAAACAGAATAACTGTCAGCCAATAATTTTGTATCCAGTAAAACTAAATTTCATAAATTATGAACCAGAGCTGCCCTACAAGAAATGCTAAAAGGGTTTCTAAATCTTAAAAGACAAGGTGAATATGTACCAAAACAGAATCTCTTGAAAGCATAAAACTCAAGGTGCTTAAAAAACAGTAACAAAGAAGAAAACAAAGTATCTAGGTAACAATCAACATAATAATTGGAGCAGTACTTCACATCTCAGTATTAACATTGAACATAAATGGCTTTAATGTTCCCCTTAAAAGATACGAGTTGGTAGAATGAATAAAAAATCACAAACCAAATATCTGCTGTTTTCAAGACACTCACCTAACACATAAAGATTCAAATAAACTCAGGGTGAAGGGGTGGGTAAAGACATTTTATGCAAATGGGAATGAAAAGCAAGTAGGAGTAGTTATTCTTACATCAGATAAACATACTTTAAAGCAGAAAGAATAAAAAAAGGTCATTATATAATAATAAAATAATCTAACAGAAGGATATTACAATCTTAAATTTATATGCATATAACTTTAGAGATCACAGATTTGAAAAATAATTACTAGTAAACCTAAGAAATGAGATGGATAACAACATAGTAATCATAGGGGACTTCAACACAGCACTGACAACACTAGACAAACCATCAAGACAGAAAGACAAAAAAAAAAACGGACTTAAGCTATACAAATGGACCTGACAGATATTTACAGAACATTCTACCCAAAAAACACAGAATATACAGTCTTCTCATCAGGTCATGAAACATTCTCCAAGATAAACCATATGGTGGGCCACAGAACAAGTCTCAATAAATTTAAAATAATCACAATCATATCAACTTCTCAGACCATAGCAGAATAAAGCTAGAAATCACCTTTAAAAGGAATTCTCAAAATTATACAAATATATGGAAATTAAACAATCTGCTCCTGAATGATTTTTGAGTTAATGACAAAATCAAGATGGAAATTTCAAAATTCTTTGAAATGAAGCACAATAGTGACATAAGTTACTAAAATCTCTGAAGCAAAAGCAATCCTAAAAGCAGTTTAAAATGCTAAATGCCTACATCAAAAATCTGAAAGATCACAAATTGACAACCTAATGTCATACCTCAAGGATCTAGAGAAACAAGAACAAACCAAACTCAAAACTAGCAGAAGATAAGGAATAATGAGGATCAGAGCAGAACTAAATGAAATTTAAGAAAACAATACAAATGATAAATAAAACAAAAAGCTGGTTCTCTGAAAAGATAAACAAACTTGATAGACTATTAGCTAGATTAATAAATAAGAGAAAAGTTTCAAATAACCTAAGTTAAAAATGAAAATGGGACATTATAACCAACAACACTGAAATACAAAAGGTCATTTGAGACTACTATGAACACCTCTATGCACACAAACTAGGAAGTCTAGAGAAAATGGACAAATTACTGAAAACATACAACCCTTCTAGATTAAATCAAGAAGAAATAAAAACCCTGAACAAACCAATAAAAAGCAGTGAAATTGAATTCGTAACAAACAAAAACTGCCAACAATAAAAGCCCAGGGCCAGGTGCATTCACAGCTGAATTCTACCAGACATTCAAAAAACAATTGACACCAATCTTAGTGAAACTATTCCAAAAGATTGAGAAAGAGGTAATCCTCCCTAACTCATTATATGAAGTCAGTATCACCCTGATACCAAAGTGAAGAAAGGACATAATAACACAAGAAAACAATAGACCAGTATCCTTGATGAACATAGATGCAAAAATCCTCAACAGAATATTAGCTAATCAAATGCAACAGCACATCAAAAAAATAATACACCATGATCTAGTGGGTTTTCTCCCAGTGAGGCAGGAATGGTTTAACATACACAAGTCAATAAATGTAATACATCATCTAAAGAGAGCTAAAAACAAAAACCATACGAACATCTCAATAGATACAGGAAAAGCATTCAGTAAAGTCCAGTTTTCCTTTATGGTAAAAAACCCTCAAAAAACTAGGCATAGAAGGTACATACCTCAAAACAATAAAAGCCATATAACACAAACCCTCAGCCAAATCATACTGAGTGGGGAAGAGTTTAAAGCATTTCCCCGAGAGCCTCAATGAGAAAATGATGCCCATTTTCAGCACTTCTATTCAATATAGTACTGGAAGTTCTAGCCAGAGCAATAAGGCAAGATAAATAATGGACATCCAAATTTGAAATCAGGAAGTCAAACTGTCACTATTCACTGATGATATAATTGCACACATAGAAAACAATAAAAACTCCTCCAAAAGACTGCTAGATTTGATAAACAAATTCATTAAAGTCTCAGGTAACAAAATGAATGTGCACAAATCAGTGGCACTGCTATATACCAACAACAACCACATTCAGAATCAAATCAAGAACTCAGTCTCTTTTACAATAGTTGCAAAAAATAAAATAAAATACTTAGGAATATACTTAACCAAGGATATGAAAGATCTCTACAGAGAGAACTAAAAAAAAAAAAAACACTGCTGAAAGAAATCATACATGACCCCAACAAATGGAAACACATTTCATGCTCATGGATTGGAAGAATAATGTGAAAATGACCGTACTGCCCAAAGCAATTTACAGATTCAATGCAATTCCATCAAAATAGCAACATCATCTTCACAGAATTAGAAAAAAAAATCCTAAAATTCGTATGAAATGAAAAAGAGGGTTCAAAGAGCCAAAGCAATCCTAAGCAAAAAGAACAAATCTAGAGGCACTACATTTTCAATTAAATCACAAGTTTACGGTTACCAAAACAGCATGGTACTGGCATAAAAGTAGACAAATAGACCAATGGACCATAATAGAGAAGTCAGAAATAGAGTTAAATACTTATAATCAACTGATCTTTGACAAAGCATATATAAACATAAATTGGGGAAAGGACACGCCTGAATAAAATGGTTCTGGGAAAACTGGATAGCTCCATGTATAAGAGTGAAATTGGATCCCTATCTCTCATCTTACTTAAAAAAAAAAAAAAAAAAAACTCAAGATGGATCAAATCCTTAAATCTAAGACCTGAAGCCATAAAAAACCTGGAAGATAACCTAGGAAAAACTGTTCTGAACATTAGCCTAGGCAAAGAATTTATGACTAAGACCACAAAAGCAAATGCAACAAAAACAAATATAAATAAATGGGACCTAATTAAACTAAGAACCTTCCATAGAGCAAAAGAAATAATCAACAGAGTAAACAGACAACACATAGAATGGGAGAAAACATTTGCAAACTATGCATCCGACAATGGCCAAATATCCAGAATCTACAAGATACCTAAATAAATCAGCAAGAAAAAAAACAAATAATCCCATCTAAAAGTGGGCAAATGACATAAATAGCTATTTCTCAAAAGAAGATAAACAAATAACCAACAAACATTTGAAAAAATGCTCCAGATCACTAATCATCAGGGCAATGCCAATTAAAACCACAATGAGATGCCCTGCAAGAATAGCTATTATTAAAAATTCAAAAGACAATAATAGATTTGGCAAGGAAGTGGCGAAAACAGAGCACATATACTGTTGGTGGGAATGTAAATCAGTACAATATCTATGGAATACACTATGAACATTTCTTAAGGAACTAAAAGTAGACCTAACATTTGATCCAGCCATCCCACTACTGGGTATCTACCCAAAGTAAAAGCAGTCATAACAAAAAGACACCTGCATGCGTATGTTTTTGGCAGTACAATTCACGAAGGCAAAGATATGGAACCAACTTACGTGCCCAGGGACCAATGAGTAAAGAAAATGTGGTATATCTACACCACGAAATGCTACTCGGTCACTTAAAAAAAAAAAAAAAAAAAAGGATGAAATAATGTCTTTTGCAGCAACTTGGATGGAGCTCAAGGCCATTATTCCAAGTGAAATAACTCAGGAATAAAAGAAACAAATCCCGCATGTTCTCACTTGAATAAGCCATGGGTAGGCAAAGGCATTCAGAGTGGTGTAAGAGACTTTGGAGACTCTGAATAGCTACATCCAGAATGGGGAGGGTGGGAACTGGGTGGGGAATAAAAAACTACATATTGGGTATAATTCACACTACTCAGGTGACAAGTGTGCAAAAATCTGACTTAACCACTTTACAATTTATCCATGTAACCAAAAACCACTGATACCCAAAGCCCTATTGAAATTTTTTTTAAGAATTAATTCTCTTTATTTTTTAACAATTTAATATATAAGGTACTTCTAAGAGGTAAGGACACTTTTCCCATCCATTACACTAAGACTCATAATACATTTATCTCAGCTTTTAGAGAAAGAACATATATCCATTTTTGTGACTGCTGGAAAGTGTAAGGCTAAATTATATACATTGTGGTTATGAATGAAATCAGGTCTCTTATTCATATTTTTGTTTTGTTTGGTGTAAATTATATTTACTCTAATATACTTTTATTTTTAAAGGATGGAAAAATTTTGAGTAATAAATAAATGAATCCTTAACTAATCCTCAATAATATTCCTCAATTCTCAATAAGGAATTGCAATGAAATTTTAAAATGTTATGAGTGCTCTAGCAAAGGTTTGAACACAGGAAAGTGAAGCAGGAGAGAAAATTCTTCAGTGTTCAAAGCCAAACAAATTTTACCAACAATAACAAAACTCACTTTTACTCTGTTTTCCCCATTTCTGTGCCTGTCATCAACATGCCCCTCTTGCCTAAGCAAAAAGGCTGTTTCTTTAACCCCCGCTTAACTGCTTCTACCACTACCAAGTCTCATCTAACCACACCTTGTTTTTTATTTACATTTTTTTCACCCTAGACAAAGCTTCTATTGTTTCTTCTCGAATTATTTAAAAATTTAGAAACACTGCTTCCTGGGTAATCTTGATCAGACTTAACGTTTTGGGGGAAACCTAGTCTACTGGTAACTCAATATCTGCATGCCAACATAATTATTACTCACTAGTCTTTAGTTAAACATGATTCTCTTGTGCTTTCATGGGGTATTCTATTCATTTGCTTGTCATGCAGGTACATCCACTACATTATAAACTCATGGGTAAAGATTATGTCTTCATTGTTTTATTTTACTACAGTTCCTAGCTTAGTGCCTGGCAAGTAGCAAGGGTTCAGCAAATGGTGATCAAAATGTAAGGAAAAGCCTGCAAACTAATCTGCCTTCCTTTAAGCTGCTCTCTCTTCATTCGTCTAACACACATATCACTTTTAAATTAAACTTTTTTGTTTTTTTAGATTTTTTGAGACAGAGTTTTGCTCTGTCACCCAGGCTGGAGGGCAGTGGTGTGATCATGTCTCACTGCAACCTTTACCTCCTGGGCTCAAGTGATCCTCCCACGTCAGTCTCTCAAGGAGCTGGAACTACAAGTGTGCACCATCATGTCTGGCTAAGTTTTTCTACTTTTTAATTATTTTTTTTGTAGAGATGGGGTCTCACTATGTTTTCCAGGATGGTCTTGAACTCCTGGCCTTAAGAGATCCACCTGCCTCAGTCTCCCAAAGTGCTGGAATTTGAGGCATGAACCAATGTGGTTGGTCTAGTTAAACTTCTTAAAGGATAGCATGGTTCATCTGATTCCCCTGCAATTGTTCCTCTCCATATAATGATGAGACAAAAATGCCTAATTATAAGAATCCAAATCACAGAACACATTTCCACCTACTCTGCTATATCTAATCTCTCTTTCCAGTTTCCTGAATATCCCATCCCTATGGTTTGCCAGCCCAGTACCTTTGCTCCAAGTTGACTCTCTATTTAAATGTTTGCCTGCCGTGTTCCTCTCCACCTTAAAAAGCACAACTCAAGTGGTCTTTTGTTTGTGAAAGTATTCCTCAATTCCCAAGCTGGAAGTGTTATCATTACAAACTGCCCTATTATTTTACTTCTTTCTGGGCACTTAATATGGCCTACTTAAACATAAGAAACCAAAATGTATTTCTCATCTGGCTATATTTTATTGAAAGTTAGAGGTGACAAGGAACTATTTATGTGCCTTCCCTTTTCTAATGTTTACCATCTTCACTGCCATTGCTAATCACAGTGCTTGATAAATATAATAAGTTTTCAATAAATATTAATTAGATAAATGTATACTTGGTATTATTTCTAAATGGTGCATTTTTAAACAACGTGGAAGGTTATACATATATAATATTCACTTTTTCTTTATTATTTTTTTTGAGATGAAGTCTCACTCTTGGTGCCCAGGCTGGAGTGCAGTGGTGCAACCTCGGCTCACTGCAACTTCAGCTCACTGCAACCTCTGCTTCCCAGGTTCAAGGGAATCTCCTTCCTCAGCCTCTCAAGTAGCTGGGATTACAGGCACTTGCCACCACACCCAGATAATTTTTGTATTTTTAGTAGAGGCGGGTTTCACCATGTTGGCCAGGCTGGTCTTGAACTCCTGACCTCAGGTAATCCACTGACTTGGCTTCCCAAAGTGCAGGATTACAGGCATAAGCCACCGCACCCAGCCTTATAACATTCACTTTTCCTCTAGGCTTAGTTATGTAAGGGAATATATTTGCTGAATAGATGTGAGTAAGAAATTGCTACTGTTTGCAACCAAAATTAAAAATTTTAACTTTTCTTTTTTTTCCAACTTAAACTGCCTAATGAAAACTTTAACTTGTTACCACCTTCTACAGGTAAACTCAGCAATATCAATAAAAAGCCTTTAAAAGATCACAGTCATTGAGCCAGTGATACCAATTTTAGTAATGCTACTAATGCAAACCAAATGATGTACATATCAATTTATCTATAAGAATATTGACTGAATAATAAATACAAAATAAAAATATTTTAAGACATAGTATATATTTACAGATATAACAGAAAATACAAAACACTAATTCATATTCTCAAAGGATAGAAGAAAACAAATTTGTTACAAAATAATAAAGAAAATCAACAAAGTATATATACAATTGGTATGGTTTGGCTGTGTCCCCACCCAAATCTCACCTTGAATTGTAATTCCCACAGCTCCCACAAGTCATGGGAGAAACTTTGTGGAAGGTGATTGAATCATGGAGGTGGGTATTTCCTATGCTGTTCTCGTGATAGTGAGTGGGACTCACGAGATCTGATGATTTTAAAAATGGGAGTTTTCCTACACAAGCCCTCTTTTCTTGTCTGTTGCTGTGTGAGATGTGCTTTTCACCTTCCTCCATGGTTGTGAGGTCTCCCCAGTCACATGGAACTGTAAGTCCCTTTAACTGCTTTCTTTTGTAAATTGCCCGGTCTTGGGTATGTTGCCATCAGCAGTGTGAAAACAGACTAATACAGTAAATTGGTATCAGGAGTTGGATGCTGCTGAAAAGATACCTAAAGATGTAGAAGCAACTTTGGAACTGGGTAACAGGCAGAGGCTGGAATAGTTTAGAAGGCTCAGAAGAACACTGGAGAAGGTGGAAAAGTTTGGAACTCCCTAAAGACTTGTTGAGTGGTTTTGACCAAAATGCTGATAATGATATGGACAATGACATCCAGGCTGATGTTGTCTCAGATGGAGATGAGGAACTTGTTGGGAACTGGAGCCAAGGTGACTCTTGTTATGTTTTAGAAAAGAGACTGGCGGCATTTTGCTCCTGCCCTAGAGATTTGTGGAACTTTGAACTTGAGAGAGATGATTTCGAGTATCTGGAGGAAGAAATGTCTAAGCAGCAAAGCATTCAAGAGGTGACTTGGGTGCTATTAAAGACATTCAGTTTTATAAGGGAAGCAGAGCATAAAAGTTCAGAAAATTTGCAGCCTGCCAATGCAATAGAAAAGAAAATCCCATTTTCTGAGGAGAAATTCAAGCTAGTTGCAGAAATTTGCATAAGTAACAAGGAGCCAAATGTTAATCATCAAGACAATGCGGAAAATGTCTCCAGGGCATGTCAGAGGGCTTCATGGCAACCCCAGAGGTTTAAGAGGATAACATGATTTCCTGGGCTAGGCCAGGGTCTCTCTGCTTTATGAAGTCTAGGGACTTGATGGCCTGCATCCCAGGTGCTCCAGCCACGACTAAAAGTGGCCAAGGTATGGCTTGGCTGTTGCTTCAGAGGGTGCAAGCCCCAAGTCTTGGCAGCTTCCACATGGTATTGAGCCTGCGGATGCCCAGAAGTCAAGAACTGAAGTTTGGGAACCTCCGCCTAGATTTCAGAAGATGTATGGAAATGCCTGGATGTCCAGGCAGAAGTTTGCTGCAGGGGTAGAGTCCTCATAGAGAATCTCTCCTAGGGCAGTGTGGAAGGGAAATGTGGGGTCAGAGCCCCCACCCAGAGTCCCTACTGGGGCACCACCTAGTGGAGTTGTGAGAAGAGGGCCACCATCCTCCAGACCCGAGAATGGTAGATCCACCAACGACTTGCACCCTGCACCTGGAAAAGACTCAGACACTCAATGCCAGCCCATGAAAGCAGTCAGGAGGGATGCTATACCCTGCAAAGCCACAGGGGCAGAGCTGCCCAAGACCATGGGAACTCACCTCTTACATCAGCATGATCTGGATGTGAGACATGGCATCGAAGGAGATCATTTTGGAGCTTTAAGATTTGACTGCCCCACTGGATTTTGGACCAGCATGGGACCTGTAGCCCCTTTGCATTGACCAATTTCTCCCATTTGGAATGGCTACATTTACCCAATGCCTGTACCCTATTTTATCTAGGAAGTAACTAACTTGCTTTTGATTTTACAGGCTCATAGGCAGAAGGGACTTGCCTTGTCTCTAATGAGACTTTGGATTGTGGACTTTAGACCTGATGCTGAAATGAGTTAAGACTTCGGGGGATTGTTGGGAAGGCATGTTTGGTTTTGAAATGTGAAGACATGAGATTTGAGGGGGCCAGGGATGGAATGATAAGGGTTTGGCTGTGTCCCCACCCAAATCTTATCTTGATTTGTACCTCCCACAATTCCCACATGTTGTGGTAGGAACCTGGTGGGTAGTGATTGAATCATGGGGGCGAGTCTTTCCTGTGCTGTTCTCATGATAGTGAGTGGGTCTCACAAAATCTGATGGTTTTAAAAACGGGCGTTTGCCTGCACAAGCTCTCTTCTCTTGTCTGCTGCTGTGTGAGACGTGCCTTTCACCTTCCTCCATGATTATGAGACCTCCCCAGTCACATAGAACTGTAAGTCCATTAAACATCTTTCTCTTGTAAATCTCCCAGTCATGAGTATGTCTTTATCAGCCACATGAAAATGAACTAAATATAATACTATCATTGTAATTTTGCTTAAAAGAAAAATCCAACAAAACAAAAATAAAATTATATAGAACAAAATGATGACAGAGGTTATTTTCAGAAAAAAGGCTCATCAGTGCTTTTAATTTTATTTTATTTTTATGCATTTTACTATTTTTTACAATGTAAGACTATATTTTTAAACATTCAGCACATAATAATAGCATTTTTATAATTTCAAGTCCTTTTTGGAAATAATGGAAAATGTATAAACAATCATTTATTCTTACCTGGGTATGCTCAAATATAGTTGAAAGAAAATGGACACTTGACTTTATATAGCTTCTATCATACAGTTGCCATCAGAATTCTTCTATCACTTTCTCTCCTATGTATATCAGATGGAATCATAAATAACTAAAAAGAAAAATATAATTGGACTTAGAATTAATCAATAATTACATTTCTGTTTTTTTTAAAATTTAGAAGTTCAGCATATCTTTTAAAATTCTAATTATGTTTCTTGAAAATGTTCAAGACAATTACCAAATAATAGGAAAATAATGATAAAATATATAAATATTTGGAAAAGATTGTTACTGATACCTAGGTAATGAAAAATAGCAGGATTTGTAGATGATGTGTTAAATGTTTTAACTCACAGATATGTTACTATTAAAGCTTGGTGATAGTTCTTTAATAATATATGCCATTCCCCCTTGAACAACAAGGTGCCCCAACTATCTCTTTCACATACTATTTATTTGGACTAACCAATCTCATACCCTGTTAATGATGATTACGAAGGTGAAACTGAATTTTAGAAGGCACTGATTTATTTTCATTTTCATTCTACTTTGACTGTTATGGCAAGGCATTCAGATAGCTTATCCTTCTATTCATAATCATGCTATAACTAGAAGAGACATGTTAATTGGTTAAGACTTATATTTTTATTCCAACAAACAAAACAAAAATTCTTTCTAGGTAGACACAACAGCACAAACTATGTCTTCCTTTAATTATATGATTTCGAATGTACCTCTGACATATGTTCAAATAGTACCAGAAGAATTCACAGTGTAGTATCTTTTGCCAAAACACTAAAAAGACCTGACCTTTTTGAAGGAGGGGGAAAAATGGAGAAACATATCTAAGTCGTGTGCCCTGCTTCTCATCATAACTTTGATACAAACCCCTTGATACAGACATTGATGATGCCATATGTGTACTTTTTACTTTCTTAAATAGACAGATCTCACATGTTATTTTATCCCTTCCTCTTTGTTTCAATCTAAGCCATCTGAATACTTTGAAAGCCATCTTTTTCCATCTTAGCCACATATTCATCAGAAGCCTATTGACCTATTTGTTCACTCTATTTGTTTTCTTCTGCCTCAGCCTCCTGAGTAGCTGGGACTACAATTGTATGGCATCACGCCCAGCTAATTTTTGTATTTTTAGTAGAGGGGGGTTTTGCCATGTTGGTCAGTCTGGTCTCGAACTCCTGACCTCAGGTGATCTGCCCGCCTTGGACTCCCAAAGTGCTGGGTGGATTATAGGTGTGAGCCACCACACCCAACTTCTTTTTCATTTTCTAACATGACTTTAGAGAGAAATAAAGGATCTCAGTTTAGGTTGTCCTGGAGGCAAACACTGAGGTAATAATAACTTCAATGTGAGAAGTTTATCTGGGAGATAATCCCAGGAAATATTAGCAGGGTTGAAAAGAAAGAAGTGAGACCCGGAATGGGAGACTTCTTACCAACACAGAGATCATTATCAGACCTGTAACACTATTGGCAACTGCAGCTTAATCTGGCTGGGGAAAATCAGACATCCAGTGTGTAATACACCCCTCAGCTATATCTCACCGTAAGAATGAGAGCTAGCATATTTATATACCAATTCTCATTAGTCATTAGCTGAGGGTTGCTCCCAGGGGCATTGATTCCCTAGAACTTTCAGTCTGTTTGGTTAACAAAGTGGTCTCTTGTGGCCAAAGAATCCCTTATGTAAAGAAATGCAGGATAAGCATTAGAAATTTTGCCAGTTTGAACTATAGCACTAAAAGAGAGGTTATAGGCTGATCATCTACAGCATCTACAACAAAAAGCAACAATTTTAAATTTTGAATTAAAATATTAGCACAGTATATTTTAAGGTCATATATTGATATTTTATAATTTTAGTGAAAAACAACGTTTGCTTAACTCAGTAAGACCATTATTTATTAAATCATATGTTATTTTCTTAGCACTGACTGGATCTTAGCATGTATTAATTACACAATTCACTTCACCTTGCTGTAAAATGTAAAGGTTGTATCATCACATACTTCCAGCTCTAAAAATAGATGTGTTTATCCTGGACAGGAAATTTCAAGCATGACACATAGCTAAAAGGTAAACTATAAAACCATATCATGATTTCCACAGTCGTTTATCAGATCATGTTTTTCTTGTTTGTTGGTCTTAGATGAGAGGAGAGAAAAGGAAGAACAAAATTATTTATCTTTTAGGATGACATAGTTTTTCCATTTTTATTTTGACAACTATTGATCTTATGAACAGAAATTAGAGAGAAATAATTTGAGATAAATAACTTATCAAAACTCTTCAATACATTTCATTCCCAAATTTTATAGAAGAAAATATTTTTCTTAAAATAGTCAATTCAATTTAATCAAGATAAATAATTGTTAATAAAACTCTTCAGTAGATTTAATTCCAAAATTTAATAAAAGAAAATCTTTTCCTTGAAATGGTCAATTCAATTTAACATCCCCGTAGCCTTTATTTTTATCTTAAATTCACTGAAACCCAGTCACACTGAGGAAATACTTTTCAAACTAGAATATTTTATGCAATGTGACAGAATAAAGAAGAGCACAAAAATACACACATCAAAAAATAAGAACTAACTTATGCCTACTTCTGTCTTTCTTCTTGCAGGAAATGACATATTTTCCAAATGGGATCTATTATTCTATGTCTGATATGATTAGATTTTTCATAGAAAGAGCACTTTGAATATTCTTGCAAAACTCAGATTGGCTTAGGGGCTGCTCTTTTGAACATATTTTACTTTAAAATATAAAATCCTGATTTCCAATTCAAATGCTTCTTAAAATTTTAGTATGAACATAATATGCTCAATTTGATACTGTTTTGCCACCATTTATTACACATTTTCACACAATTTGAAGATGTATATGAAATTAAATGAAACCAACTATTTCTTTACTAAAACTTCCTTTATCCCCAACAGTACCATTTAAGAAAAACATTATTAATGCTGCAATATGACAAAATGCTTCAATTTGTTAATGTAACAGGTAAATCTTTAAATATTCTATATGTAATAAACCAAGCAAAACAAACAAGTCAGGCCAAATTGTATTTCTACTTGTCATCATGTGAAATATGGACCATCATTATCATGATCTTAAAATATTTTCAAAATCATTATTCTCTTTTTTTTACCTAGGCCCAAGAATTTAACAGTATTTAATCTAATTTGCAAAATGTTTTAGGAGTTTTCCTGGATATTTATTTCTTATCCTCTATAGGCTCCTAAATTCAAAATATATAAAATCAGATCTTGGCCCTGATTTTCTTTTCTATATTTTTGTTTTTTGTCTTGTGACATTAAGTAAGTAGTACAATCCCCACTGATTGCTCACACCTGAAATCTGGCATTATTAATCCTTCTTTTTTCCCTTACCACCTACGTGCAGTTAAATAAATTCAAGTCTACTTAATACAACAATCTCCAGTTTGTTTTCTCTCCTAGTTTACACTCCCCACCTATCCATCCCTAGCCAGTCGTAATTTCTCTAACAAGTAATTTGGCCACATCACCAATGGACAAAGTACATATGCCTTAGTATGCCTTTAAGACACCTTCTCAAATGTTTTCACCCCAATGTTCTAAGCAAAACATACAAAGAAAGTGATATTAGGATGATTGTCCTAAGTAGCCCGGAGCAATCACTTCCTATGTATTCTAGTCATCTCACTAAGAAAATGACATACAAATAGTCATACCTATACCCCTACACTCTTAAGGAAAATAACATTAGAAAAGTAATTTTGTTCATTAACACAATATTCACTGAACAGCTATTGAATGCCCAGTTGTTTAGTTACTAGTGAGAGGAAAATAAGTTTGTATACTCCTTTGCATGCATCAGTGTGATAAGGACTATGTTCCTGGCAAGGCTAGGTGCTGCAGAAAAGTCTTCCTAAAAGAGGTAAGACTCATTAACCTTCAGTTAACAGAAGCTGTCCAGTGAGGAAGGTGGGGAAAGTCACAGTTGGCAAAGCAAACATCATAAGCAAAGGCACAGGAATAAGAAAGAACACGCCATCTTCAAGGATAGGCTATAAGAATATTTTATTTTAAAATAGAATATTTATAGGAAACTCTTTTGTATAAAACTTGAGGAATAAGATGAGGCCACATCAGGAAGGCTCCTGATTGCCATGTTATAACATTTGCATTTTACCTTTAAGGTGATGGAAGTATGATTAAACAGGGAAGCAGTACAGTAAGATATGTGTTTTAGATAGGGGTTTAGGATGATCATATTGCCAAGGCGGCTCTGAAGAGACATGAAAGGGAGGGGATGAGACAAGCAAATTACTTCTTAGAAATTTGTGTATATTTGTTAGATGCTAATGCAAAATAGACTCAAGGCATTCATATTTATAAGATGTAAAACTGGAACGATCTTTATAATTTAATTTATATAGGAATAGAACCAGAC
Organism: Papio anubis; assembly: GCF_008728515.1. NCBI lineage: Eukaryota > Metazoa > Chordata > Mammalia > Primates > Cercopithecidae > Papio > Papio anubis. The sequence continues at coordinate 72,115,157 of NC_044985.1, read as the reverse complement.
AAAGATAGCTTTGATCCTGGGTTTTTCTATTCCCGGAAATCAGATAGGACCAAAAATTCATATCACCTGTTATTCTTCCAAATGCATTCTGAGTTCCATACCCTCAGCTTTCAGTATGGTAATGAAAAAAGTGATAGTGGATGAGACATGAAAAACTCTTCAGAACACATAAGAATTTTAAATTTATCAATTTAAAATCAAATTCAATCCATGCTTTCCATTGCATTTGCCGTGAAACTTTCAGCAGTGCTTTGAAGCTCTCAATGGCAGGAAATTTTTCTAATTAAAAAAAGTAGAACAATTATCAAGTCATTCACTCTTTTTGCTGAAATTAGTGGAAAACAGAAGTCACTTTCCCTGAAACATTTGGTTATTAAAATTTTCAGTATATATAGTGTGAATATATCTATGAACAAAACACTTAGAAAATTAGGAAATTATAAGGAAAACAAAAATCATCTATATTAAGATAAACTAAAATATAACATTTAGACACCTTCCACCTAGTCTTTTTCTAAAACTGAAATTGTACTACACATATGCAAAGTTCAGCTATTTCACCCTCCAAACCTCATGTTGAAATGTGATCCCCAATGTCAAACATGGGACCTAGTGAGAGGTATTTGAGTCATGGGGGCAGAACCCTCATGAATGGCTTGGTGCCATCCTGGTGGTAATGAGTGAGTTATTGCTCTGTTAGCCCCTTGTAAGAGCTGTTTGTTAAAAAGAGCCTGGCACCTCCCTCCCCTCTCTCTTTTGCCTCCTCTCTTGCCATGTCATCTCTGCTCATGCAGGCTGCACTTCAATTTCTGCCATGAGTCTGAACAGCCTAAAGCCCTTACCAGAAGCAGATGGTGGCACCATGTGTCTTATATAGCTTGCAGAACCATGAGCCAAATAAACGTCTTTTCCTTATAAATTACCTAGCCTCAGGTATTCCTTTATAGCAATACAAAGGCAACATACAATTTCATTTCCTCCCTTTTGTCACCTACAGTGCAATCATATTCTTGTATCATTAAATAAGTCTTCAAATAAATAATATCGGCATAACACATCACCTTATAATTTTTTTTGCCCATTCTAATGTTCCATATTTAAGATTTTTCCGGTTTTTTTTCTATATAGAGACACTGTGATGAGTAGAATTGAAGCAAAGTAGTGTAGTGACTAAAATGACTGTAGTTGGTCTGGAAAGTGTTATAAGCCTGATTCCAAAACTATGTTGCCTTGACGGGATACGCCTTAGTCTCCTCATCCATATAATTTAACATAGTGTTGCTTTGAGAAATAAATGATTACAAAGTTTGTGAAACACTTAAAGCACTGAATGATATATTCTACATATATATTTTATCTGTTATATAAATCATTGCTTAAACATCAGACCATCGAGACAAGGGAGAATGGAAATTACCGGATCAAAGTCTGTATATAATTATAATACTTTGTCTGGAAAATAGGGCAAATTAACACTCCCACAGAAGTGAAAAAGTATGCAAATCTCACCCCAATCTTCCTGTACTGTTCATATATATTAGGGTTTTAAAAATTTATTTTAATTCAATAGGAAAATTGAATTATAATAGGAAAATTGCCTTACATATTGTTTTAGATTTGCATTTCATTTATGTAACATTAGCTTTTGCCCAATTAGCTTTTTGCAAAACTTTTTCTTATTGATAAATTTCCTATTCTCAATTTTTATTGTACCTTTTATATAACTAAGAACTAAGGGGAGAAGATAATTTCTAGCTCAACCCCTAATCAATAGTTTGGGTATTCATTCTTATCTGAACCAATGAAGTGATAAGCACATTGCTAACCAATTGGTAGGTGTGCAGAATCACTGACTGGGTTAAGACAATCAGGGAGTATTCTTGGAGATACAAATATGGCCAATTCTCCTAAGTCATACAGCTTCCACATGTGATGAAAGGTGAGTTCCACTGAGAAAAATCTTGTCCATTATAAACACAGTGGTAAGTAAATTTAGAAATAAATGCTAAGTACACGTTAATGTGAACTTAGACATAAATGAGATAATCTATACACAGCACTAATCATAAAGCCCAACACATAAAATCTCAGCAATTTACAGTAATTATTATTTCTGTTGGTGTGTTTAAAAGTTCCGTATCTTTCACACTGTAAATAAAACCATAGTACATATCTTTGTACATAAACACTTGTTGTGCTCGTCTCAAATTATTTTTTTTTTTTTTTTGAGATAGACTCTTGCTCTGTTGCCCAGGATGGAGTACAGTGGTGCAATCTCGACTCACCACAACCTCCACCCCCTGGATTCAAATGATTCTCCTGCCTCAGCCTCCCAAGTAGCTGGGACTACAGGTGCGTACCACCATGCCCAGCTAATTTTTGTATTTTAGTAGAGATAGGGATACACTATGCTGGGCAGGCTGGTCTCGAAATCCTGACCTCGTGATCTGTCAGCCTTGGCCTCCCAAAGTGCTGGGATTACAGGCATGAACCACTGCGCCCGACCCAAATTATTTCTTTATTGTGGCTTCATATAAGTGAAATTCCTGTCAAAAAGTATTTGATCTTTTAAGCATTTTAATGCACATCATCAAGTTATTTTCTGGAAAGATATGTCAACAAAGACTTCCACCAATAGCATATGACAATGTTGAATTTAAACCACACTTGCCAGCAATTATCTTTTTAATCTTTGACAATTTGGCAAATTTTGTACCTTTTCCTAAAATGCATACTTCTTTAACTGCAAGTGAAGTATGAGTTTATATGTTTACTTTATTGAATGCTTATTTTATAATTTTTATTTTCCTTTTGGTGTGCTTTTCAATTTCAAGACATTTCAATGAGATTTTCTGACATTTTAATAAAAACCTTATGGCTTATGGCTTTTGAACTTTTTGTTCCTTTAACTTGGTTGCTCTTCTTACAGGTAACCAACTGTTCACTCAATTCCATCAGATTAGGAAAGGTTGCTTTACATTTTATTTTCCCTTAATGTCATTATTATACGTTTTGTCCATAAAATACTGTAATGTAAATTGCTAAATCTTACAGTAAGACTTTACCTACGAATTCATACAAAGGCATTAAAGCAAGTAAGTCATTATCATAGGTGTTTTTAAAAGTATATTTAATTAATTATTAAAATTGTATTTGTCGAATGTGTTTTATAGATTTAATTACATTTAATTTTGGGGATTAATCATCTCTGCATTTAGTTTATCATTTAACACTAGGAACACAGTTAAACCTTGAACAACACAGGTGGACTGCATGGGTCGGTCCACCTCCAGGTAGATTTTTTTTCAATAAATACACTTGGCCCTCCACACCCACAGGGTCTGCATCTGAAATCAAACTCAAATGGAAAATACTGGTATTCACAGAATACAAAATATGTGGATATGGAGGGCTGGCTTTTCATATATACGGGTTCCACATGGCTACTGCAGCCTTACTTGAACATGCACAGATTTTGTTATCTGCTGGTGGCCGTGGAATCAATCCCCTGAGGATACAGGGGAGCGAATATATTTGTTAAACACTGCAAATATGGATTTCAGCACCAAGATCAATAGAAACAGAATTTTTTCCAAATATTCCCCATATTTTAAGCTTCTGCCTTCCTTCTTTCATTTAGAAGATGAAATTATGATTCTCCATTCTTTACTATAGTATTTTAATACATTAGAAATACTCAGATGATTAAAGAAAATATTTATACAACACCTATTCTAAAAGCCACTATTAATTTTTAAGACTACCTGTTACTCCTAAAAGCTGTAAAACTATGTAAATATATTTCAGTATTAAAGAAAAGAGAGCAAGTCTTCATTAAGGGTTCTTATTAAGCATTTTTGTAAACAGTCACACAATGGAAGCTGTTGGAATGAAGGAAATCAGGAAACTGTGGTTCATTTCCTAATGAAAAGTTGGGCCAGAAAGCATTCATTAACTTGGATTACATAAAAAGTCATTAGTTTAATTTTTCCAGTCCTGTGGAGTTTAATTTTGTTCACATTAATATCCATAGAGTGTGTAATATATTTAAAGACAAATTTCAGCGAGCTATTATACAGTCTTCCAATTTCCCACAGTTGCAGGATGCAGTGGTCAGGAGCTTTACTAATACTTGTCTCTATTCTACATTAATTGTAGTATCACCATAATTGGATATAATTTCACTCAATTTATACAAACACTGTTCAGTAAAATCTGGAATACCTTCTGTACCAATATAATCAAGCAGAAAAACATATACAAATCCGTCTGTTGTTAGCCATATCATAATAATTGTTTCACAGATGAGGAAACCGTCTCAGAGATGCAGACATCACCAATATTTTATATGATGATTGGTTATGCCTGAAGGCCCTTCTTCAGCAATCGAACATTTTCAATATCAATGTTTTGTGATTGTTCTTTATGTTACTCTAATACCAAATGTTATTTCACCATTTAAACTGTTGCTTTGGAATGAAGAGACAAATGATCTCTCTTCATTTCAGATGAATTAATAACATATTTTACACCGCAAGCAAATGAAGAAATCACTGTTCAGTAGCATTTTCACAAAACAGTGTGCATTTCACCCTGCATTTAACTCGTTTATACATACATGGTGATTTCCTGTCACCACCCAACATCCTCCCCCCCACCAAAATATTCTGGTAATAGCACCTAGAATTTCCTTTGCAGACTTACTTTTTTTTTTTTTTTCCCTCTTTCCTGGTAGTTATGTTTGGCTAAGGGTGACCCAAGTTGTAGTTCCAGTACTGGTCAATGGCAGTACCATGATTCTAATAATAATTATTCACTTATGAGTGGGAATGTAGACTAAGTTAAAATAAAGAAAATACAATCAGCACCCTTTTTTAAAAAACTAGAAAGAAACAATCCCTTTCCACTTGAATTAACTAACTGAAGGACTGAAAACCTGGTGGCTATTTTGTCCTCATGTTTCTTGCCTTAAAATATAATTCAGTGGATAACAGAGCTATGAGAGGGAAACAAATTATCTAACTGCCTGGATTCAGTCAGGCCTGAAGGACCACTCTAGAACTTTCTACTATAGTAACCAATGTATATTATTTGGCTTAACTGAGCTTTAATTGGTTGTCTGCCAAGTACAACCAAATAATTAGTCTTAAATGTATATGTTCTTTACTAATGTATACTACATATTTTATTGAATTTTTCTATGGCTTCTCCCAAACTGAGATAATATTAGTAAATAATAATGAGCCAAAATGATTGATTGATATTTTGAAGGAAATAAAAGTTTTCTATAAAATGATACAGATACTCTTTTGGTGTTTTGAAAACATTTGTTATTGTTAGAAGCTAAAAAGGGACATGGAATTTCAGATGAGCCTTCAGTAGATTTTAAGAATTATTTATACTTTAAATATGTTTATATACTTTAAAATTTTTATGTTTGCTCAAGAAATAATGTCGCATAGTTTTTCATCAAATTTAGGTTGTGATATCCTATTAATTACATCTTCACTTCTTTTGAAGATAGTAGAGGAGACCGATTTTTAAAACTGTAAATAAACAGATTTAGAAGAGATATGAACAATTTCATAAATGTGATATGTTACAGGTGATGTTGAGCACTCCCTAATTTAATAATTACACAAAGACAAATGATCTCTCTTGATTCCAGATGAATTAATAACATATTTTACACTGCAAGCAAATGAAGAAATCACTGGAAGCTTAATAGTATTATTCCAATTCAATTCTACTCTAATAAGGTATTTTCTTATTTCTTTGAAGCTCTTCCCAAAGACAAAAGCTAAGTAAATCCTTGGCGTCTTAGTAACTGGTCAAATAAGTTTCTAGAGTAATTATCTGCTTTGATACCTTTTCACTGCCTAAGCATCCAACATCTACTATGTGATATCTCAATGATCTGTCAAAAAATAAAAATAAAAACACTAGACACTTAAACTATCAGTGTTTATGGAACTGGGAAAAAGTAAATCCAACTTTATTTTATAAGAAACTTAAGATATATCAGACACCTGGGTTTATAATTTCAGTATTGAAAACTGGATGCTGGTATACATGACAGCATCACAAAATATCATAAAGAACCAAAATATAAAGAACCAAAAATGTATCTCTAAATATCAACTATTAAATAAATAAAAGTTTACCTTATTGAAGCTCATTTTTCTTCATTGTTCCCTCATAAAATATTAGGCTACTTTTCTTTTCTCTCAAATTAGTTCAACTGTATTATACTATTTAAATCTGATTGCTACTGAAGGTACTTGATTCCTCTCTAGAATGTTCTTCCCCATGATTCCTCTCTCTGTTAGAGCTTAGTTCCCACTTCAAACAGAATTCAATAAACTATAACTACTTAAGAAAGAGATCATGCATTATAAATATATATACATATACATTTTAATCCCTTCCTTCCCCAGCTCCATAAAACAGACTGTGCTATAAATGAGTATATAAAATTCTTATAATAAACAAGCATTATATTCTATTTACCCAAGCTAAGGACATCTTTCTCTTTAGGCTATTCTTGGATAGAAGGATAAAATGCAGAAGGGAATTTTTTCTCTCTCCTAACACAACTTTAAAAATATCTCTGACCTTTTCAGTTATCTATCATTGATTCTGTGATACCTGAAAATAGTTTCCTACCTATGAGGAGAGAAGATTGCAATCATCTCATTTGAGCTCAGTCTCCAAAGACCCAATGATATGGTTTAGTGTAGATAGCAAGTATCTTCTTTGTTCACAGATTTTCAGAAGAATAAAAGGGGCAGAAATATCAACATAAAAAGGTCAAGTCCAGTTTACAAATTTCAGTCCTGTAACTTTAATTTAGCTTTCCTCAGGACATGCCAACAGAGAGGATGGGCTAATCAGCCATCTCTCTCTTTTTTTTTTTTTTTTTGAGACGGAGTCTCGCTCTGTCGCCCAGGCTGGAGTGCAGTGGCCGGATCTCAGCTCACTGCAAGCTCCGCCTCCCGGGTTCACGCCGTTCTCCTGCCTCAGCCTCCCGAGTAGCTGGGACTACGGGCGCCCGCCACCTCACCCAGCTAGTTTTTTGTATTTTTAGTAGAGACGGGGTTTCACCGTGTTAGCCAGGATGGTCTCGATCTCCTGACCTCATGATCCACCCGTCTCAGCCTCCCAAAGTGCTGGGATTACAGGCTTGAGCCACCGCGCCCAGCCTAATCAGCCATCTCTAATGAATGGTGTCCTTTCCAGGTAGATTTCTTATACCTGGCTTATTGGTCACTGTCATGGTTGTGTTTGATAAGGAGTCTGCCCCCATTAAAAGATGATCTCCTCTACCACTGCACTCACAAGTTAGGCTTCTTGACTCTAACTCAACTACAACCCATTCATTCAGGGCACACATAGCCCACCAAGTCTCCTATTCCCATTGAAAGTTCTACAAGGCCAATCAGGATACAGAAATATAGCCTACAGACACATACCAAGGACTCTAAGAAAGTTTGTTAGTTTTATCTGTGATAAATTAAACTTATTATCAGCTATTAAAAAAAAAAAAAAAAAGGTCAAGTCTAATTTCATTTAACAATTACATATGTCACATGGAGGTTAGGTCAAAATAATCTATAGAGCACTTGCAAAATGATGTTAATAATACCTATTCTCCCTCTCTCCTAGAGTATTTTCAAATGAGTTCATGTATGAAAACACTCAAAACTGTAAGTACAATACAAATATGAGGTCATATTACACATTCCAGGAGAAGTTATGACATGCTGAAAAGGCAAAATTTACAACCAAATTTCCTTTTTCCAACAACTGATGTCAGAGTCTGCACTTGCATGTAAACTTTTGCAAAGACATTTCAACATAGGAAACAGAAGATTATGTAATACTAACAATATCTAATTTCCCAGCTGTGTGTAGTTAAAACAAGTAAATGACCGAAGAGGAGTCTTCCCAATGCTCTGAATCTATTAGTAAGTAGAAAGTACTATTACTAGCCATAGAAGGTAACTCCTCTGGAGAACTAGATACAACTGGGCAAACCAGTCTTCATCTCTTTGCCATTCATGAAAACACTTATGTTCAAGTCAGTACAATACATTCTCTCAATGAAGACATCTTCATACAGCTAATGAAGATAATACTGCCAGGAGTACATCCTCTCTGTGTTTGCTGTAACCATTCACAGCAACGACAACAACAAGTGAAATTAAAGAAACAAAAGTTTTCCAATCTCATAGTTTGAAGCACTGGAAAATCAATGATGTAGCTACCTCTTAAATGGATCTAACTCTTTCTCTGAAGCCTGATGGAGAGCTCATCCAGTAGTATATGATAATCAGACTATGATATTGTAAAGATTCATCTTTATCTCTTCTCTAGCTGTATTCATCCAATACACATTTATCAAACACCTGCTCAATGCTGTGCATTGTATAGGACTAGGAAAACAGATGAAGAAATTTAGTTTCTAATCTAGTAGAGTAGACAGACAAGTAAATAAATTATAATAACTTGTTATCGTAATGGTATAATAGATGTCAGCCTATTAAATACTTGCTTAACTTAATTCTTAATTTCTAAATAGTAATCTATACTAATTAGGTAAGCTTCTGATCATGATGAATTTGTAAGTTTCTTTTAATTTTTTAAAATGCTTTCACTGATATAATGACATTTTATTTTCAAAACAACTCTGTCCCATACACAGTGTTGTGCTTTCCTTCTTTTACCGAAGAGAAAATCAATGTTGAAAGACGAGTTAGTAGCACCAAAGCCAAGGTCAGGACTCAGAAATCTCTACTCCCTTATTTCCTTCTTACAAATGGAGGATAACACATCTGGTTTGCACGCTAAAATCCTGTGTACTATTTATCATTTGATTTCACCAATTTAGGGAACTGTAAGTTTTTATTGAAAGTGCTGGAAAAGAAAAACTCCCATTCATTGTAGAGTGTGTTTTTATTAGAAAACCATTCTAAGCTATGAATTATTTATTGCCAAATGAAATAATGATATTTATTGTTTTCTATTAATATCTGCCAAGAAATCCTACTACAGAAGAAATCACAAACAGTGTGAAATTTGAAACAATATAGCCATTTGTACAAATGATTAAAAACTGCTGCCCAATCCAGGAAACCATAGTATTCAAACTACTTACATGTTGCCAGCTGATTTGTAAATACAGCAACCACAGACTTACTGTATGTCCGAATTAGATAAAAATCACATCATTTTCTTTGTGCCTGGGAAAGAGCAAATGCTCAATAGATGTTTAGGAAGAGTTTGGGTAAAGAATGGAAAGTGTTAAAGAAAGGAGAAAAATCTTATCAATAGGTCACCAAGCTCCACTCTGCCAAAAATCAAACCAACAATCATCACACACACACACACACACACACACACACGCTTAAAGAGAAGTAGAACACACATTTAAAGTATATTCACTTAAAGACAACCTCCCCTCAAATTTAAAAAATGCTAACTGTGCTTTTGGTCAATGCTACATGTGTAATCTCTGAGTGTTAGCTCAAGGACTTACTTTGCAGAGAAGCAATTTATTCAAGACAGAGACTACACTGTGAGATGCAATCTTTATTACGTTTTAAAACTGAAATAGCCTCACATACTTACAGATGTCAACATTATCAAGTAAGTTTAATTCCCTGTATAAGTGGTTTATGTGTTTTAAGTCCCATCTATGGATTGAAATAACCCATAAAGTAGTTAGTACATGACAATTAATTTATAAGGAAAAATTGTGAATTAAATGAGGGGGGCATAAGTAAAATACGCAATGAGATCCAAAGAAAATCTCAAAAACTCAGTAAGGAATAGTTATTTCTCATTCATTGATTGTTTTGCTTAAAACAAAAATGAGGTAAACAAAAATATAAGGTCAACCAAGAGCAAGTTTCTGTGCTAGGTACCACAGATTGTCCAACCAGTGCACTTGTGACAGGGAGTTTCTCACTATGCTCAAACTGGTCATCTGTGTGCTCTCAAAATGCCTGCCATGCCTATAAATCTCATCTGTGAGTGTTGTCACCCATTCTCCTGCTAGAAGAATAATCCTACCTTGAGACAAGCAAGATAAGCCTTTCCCCCTCTGAAGATACGAGAGTAAGCACCTGAGCTAAGACTAGATCATCTAAGGCTTATGTGGGGATCTGGTACAAAAGGTTCACCTAAACAAAGCAACAGCAGCTTGGGCAACAAAGCAAGACCTTGTCTCTACAAAAAATACAAAACAAATTAACTAGGTGTGTTGGCACACACTTGTAGTCCCAGCTACTTGAGAGGCTAAGAAGGAGGACTGCTTGAGTCTGGGGAGTCAAAACTGCAGTGAGCCATGATGGCACCATTACACTCCAGCCTGGGTGACAGAGGGAGACTTCTGTCTCTTTAAAAAAATGCAACAGTAACAGTGAATTACCTGAACCAAGAACAGGCTCTAGACTCTGAGTGAGATGGGAAGAGAATCAGTCTGTCTGTAGCTAGAGCAGAAAACCAAAGACATAGAGAAATAAGATATTTTACAGATGTTATAAAGCAGTAAAGTTCATGAATAATAAGTAGGAGTGATGAGAAACTGAGACAGAAAAAGGTAGAGAAACATCTACAATAAAGAGAGTACTGGTGGCCACAAGAAAAGTATGACAGAGGGAGCTGTGTCATCCCAATGGCAGAGGATCAACTCTGTCACTAGGGGGCAGAGAAGGAATCTGCTCAGAAAAGCCACACTAGTTACATCCCAATTCTAAATCTCAGTCCATTTTCCTCGGGTTCTCTTAAAGATTGGACATGTGGCTGGGGTTCCTGTCTTGTTCATCTCTAAACTTAACCTTACTGAGGTGAGTGAGTTTTTTTTTTTTTTTTCTTGCAATCAAATGAATCTATCATCATCACTTCTGCCTGGTCTCCTTAATATCCATCTAAGGAACTTGTCTTAAAATGATGAATGAACAAAAACTTCATTGTACACTACACTGTAAAAATATTTTTTACAGTTGGGCATGGTGGCTCACGCCTGTAATCCCAGCATTTTGGGAGGCCGAGGCAGGTGGATCACCTGAGGTCAGGGGTTTGAGACTAGCCTCACCAATGGTAAAACCCCATCTCTACTAAAAATACAAAAATTAGCTGAGTGTGGTGGCATGCATCTGTAGTTCCAGCTACTAAGGAGGTTGATACAAGAGAATCGCTTGAACCCGGGAGGCAGGTTGGAGTGAGCCAAGATCACACCACTGCACTCCAGCCTGGGCGACAGAGTGAGACTCTGTCTCAAAAAAAAAACACACACACTATCTATTAACATACTTTCAAAAAATTATACTAACCCAATGAAAAGAAAAAAAAAAGGCCACATAAATTTGTTATGAATCTTAAGTCACTGAAAAAAGTGTAGTTTTCAAAAAAGGAAATATGTTTTTCATTTACAGATAACTGCTCTACAGCTAATTCAAAGCAATAACAACAGATAAACCTATGCTGTGGTTATCTTTTCTTTCTTCACAAGAACAATAGGGCAAACATAATTTACCTTTGGCTTCTGTATTTTCTTTGTTATACTGAAAACACTTTTTTTTTTAACTAAAGTCTATTTTATTTATTTATTTATTTATTTATTTATTCATTTATTTATTTTAGGTAGAGTCTTACTCTGTTGCCCAGGCTGGAGTGCAGTAGTGTAATCTCAGCTCACTGCAGCCCCTGCCTCCCGGGTTCAAACAAGTCTCTTGTCTCAGCCTCCCGAGTAGCTGGGACTATAGGCGCATGCCACCACACCCGGATAATTTTTCCATTTTTAGTAGAGATGAGGTTTCACCATATTGATCAGGCTGGTCTCAATCTCCTGACCTCAGGTGATCCACCCACCTAAGCCTCCCAAAGTGCTGGGATTAAAGGCATGAGCCACCACACACGGCCCTAAAGTCTAAATTAAATGTATTCATAGGTTACATGAATGTCTTAGAAAAAAATACATTCTTTCTCAGTTTTATAGATCCCTCCACACCAAAAAAATCCCCAGACCTTTTTTCTAATTCTTACATATGCATTAGATTTTCTTTACCTTAATCATAAGATATTAGGTACATAATTTTTACCATACTTACAAAATCATACCCTGCAGCTGGGAGAAAGGCAAAAGAAGAAGAAAAAAAAGAGAAAGAGAAGATTGAAAGAGAGAAGAGGAAGGGATAGAAAGCAGAAAGGTTTCTGCTGTAAAGGAGACACAAAAGAAAGAGATGAAAGGGAGAAAAAATGAGCTGCACTAATAGTTACAAGTGTACCCACAGAGCATCGCCACGTCATTATTTTCCAAGCTTCACAATCAGAACCCCCACCCACCCATCCTACAGTCCAAACATTTCAGGAAAGAGAGAAACTAGGCTTTTTCATTCCTCACTCAATGATACTGATCACTCTTCTGACAGGTTGCAGGACAGTGATGATGGCTGGGTCCAGAGTCACAGCCTCCTCCCTCTCAGAAGCTACCCATTCTGTTAAGAGGCCATAGACCACCACGTTCCTAATTGTGCAGCTCTCCTTGGGCTTCAGTATGTAACTATTTCTATCTTGATATCTGTTTCTGAGTTCCTAGAATCTTAATGTACTTTTGCCACACCCTCCCTCCAGAAACTGAAACTTGACAAATAAATCCCACTGACTGGCATGGCAGACCTAGACTTCAAAAAGAACACCTGTTATAGCCCCAGGTGTCTACATATTAAATACCACCTGATTCTCCATTGCTGTGCCATGCCCACAAGCTAAAGCTCCCTATTGCTCCATCGGGGACTCCTGGAGCTAATCTATTTCCTCCAAAGCGCCTGGAGGTAGTCTTGGGTAACCTTGGACATCATGCTGCTTCTATTTACTCACTGGAATGCAACTGTCTGCCCTGCAGCTGAGACAACATCCCCAGCACGTGGCCTTCTCCCCTAACCATCGTGACCAGTTCACACAGACACAGACAAATACTAAGATATGAGAAAAACTATAAACAGTGGGACATCATTCCAGTAACTGAAATGTATTCATTTAACCAATATTTATTGAATGTCAGGGATAATGTCTGTATGATAGTGATATAACAATGAACAAGACAGATTTTCTGTCCTCAAGGAATTTGTGTTCTATTTATTTGCACATATAAACAAAAATTTAACTACATGTAAAGGTAAAAACATCCCTTTGTTACTACAACAAATAAAAACATGTGCACTTCTATCTATTGTCTAATATAGAGGAAAGTATCTGAAATGTTATGTCAAAATATAAGTTAAGGAGCATACGCCACATTTTCTTGAGTGGAAGATGCAAGGATTTAAGAAATTGGGGCTGGGCGAAGTGGCTCATGCCTGTAATCCCAGCACTTTGGGAGGCCGAGGCGGGAGGATCATGAGGTCAGGAGATCGAGACCATCCTGGCTAACACGGTGAAACCCCGTCTATACTAAAAATACAAAAAATTAACTGGGCATGGTGGCAGGCACCTGTGAGTCCCAATAGCCTCGGGAGGTGAGGAGCCGGGAGAATGTGTTGAACCCTGGGAGGCAGGCACCTGTGACCAGATCACCATCCTGCCTCAACTGGGTAACAAACAGACCTCTGTCTCAAGACAAAAAGAAAAAGAAAAAGAAAAGAAAAGAAAAAGAAAAAGAAAGAAAAAGAAAAAGAAAAAGAAAAGAAAAAGAAAGAAAAAGAAAAGAAAAAGAAAAGGAAGAAGGAAGAAGAAAAAGAAAAGGAAGGAAGGAAGGAAGGAGAAAGGAAGAAGGAAGGAAGGAAAGAAAAATGAAGAAAGGAAGAAGGAAAAGGAAGGAAGGAAGGAAGGAAGGAAGGAAGGAAGGAAGGAAGGAAGGAAGGAAGGAAGGAGAAAGAAAGAAATGGAAGTTGCCCTACAAAGTAAAATACAAAAAGCCCATGTAATTGTAAACAGATAGATATGCAAATGAATCAAAAGGTGAGGGAGAAAGAAAAGAGAGCTAGTTCAGATGCAATAGATGCATACTGGGCAGTTAACACAGAAATATGTGCACTTAATACTCAGATATGTGACATGAAGCTTATTTTTTTCTCTTGAATTGCATATAACGTCATGAACTTCATAAACCTCAATCTGTCTACAGAAAATAATTCTGCCTTTCTAGTATCCTTAGTCCAGTGGCTTCGTCATGTAAACTGTTTCTTGGTTTTTGTTTTTATGGGGTGTTTGGGGGCTTTGTTTTATCTTGATTTTCAAATCTCAGTCACTGTTCAGCATAAAATTTCTAATTCAGAGTTTCCTTTCCTCCTTTACTAGCCCTTCTTTTGCCCCATACCCTCTTCTCCTATGCTGTCTTTTCTTGGTTGGCCTGCTCTGGCTGCTGGAGGTGTCACAGAAAGTTGGATAACCTGAGCAATGTCCCTCAGTTGAGCAGAAAAGTTGGACAGCTGGTCTTGATCATTTCTTTCCCTGCTGGACATTGTTGTTCCCATCATCATTTTATCCGGCCCTGGCATTGGTATGACACTAACCTACTAATGTTCTGGCCACTTGTTCTCTCTAGGTCTGCCCAGATGGCATCCCTTTAGCTCTTTTCTGCAACACATTCATGGACTTCAAGTGTGCATATACCATATCACCCACTTCATAGTCTTCTGACATCAGAGATTCCAAAAGCAGTGTTGCTTCCCTTGTCTCACCTCTTCAGGCAATCTCTGTGTGTCCCATAACATATGAAGCAGATTCCTGCAGGGCCAACTAGAGTCCCCTTACTTCTCAGGCCTGGACTATCTTTACCATGCCTTTCTTGACAGCCTACCCTCTCTTAATTCATTCTTTCTAAAGTTCGGTGACCCTCAGACAATGTTGCAGACATTCCTTCCCAGCAGACTTGCAACAAGACCCAAACCAATGTTCAATCAACAATTATTGGCTTCCTTCTAATAAATATTGGTAGCGCTCAAGAATTTTACGCTTCCTCATAACCAACCCGACAACCAGGTATATTTCACAACAAAACAAAGCACAAACAAAATTCTGCCTCATAAGCAAATATTAGCCAGCAGGCACAAAAACAGTCATACATACTGTTCCAGTAAGCTCTATGAAGTCCCTAGTCTATCACTACAAAAGCCCCTTACATGAATGGTGATCTCCAAGATAAATAAAATTGCATCCCCTACAAGATTAACCTTCCCAGTCAATCCAGGAAAAGATCCTAGGACAGATCTTCTATAAAAGAAATGGCAGGGCAGGAGTATAGGACCATGTGTACTGCCATACCAGCACACAGCTGGCAAGGCAGAGGTTTCCAAACCATATTTCTAGCCAGCTGCATATAATGAACACCACTTGTTTCATCAGGGAAACACTATTTTTAATACTTTTTGTGTTAATTAACCCAGTGGTACAGGTGTAAACAGCAATTTGAAATCTTGCCCCAGGTGCCTCCAGAACTTAGATCACTGATTAAAGTCCTTCAAATATTATCCAACCACTCTAGTGGTGAATGTTAAAATGAAAATGAATTGACCCAAGTATATATATGTGTGTGTGTGCATACATATATATGTGTGTGTGTATGTATCATAGATACATATATGACCCAAATACACACACACACACACACACACACACACACATCCCATGATCTACACTAGCAGATCAACAAAAATTATGGATGACATTCAGAATGAGATTCTAATCTCCCTTCTTTGGAGAAAACCACAAACCATGGGGTACCAAGATGACTAGCATCTCCCTCCCAGAGAAAGAAAAAAAGAAGGGGAAAAGAGAAAGTGATAATGCTCCATAGTTGCTCTCCTTCAAGATTATAGTCTGCCTTATAGCTCCCTCTTCATACTTCCCTGGAGACAGAATGTTCCAAATTAGTTGGGCTTTATTATTACACAGATGTGAAGGCTGACAGCCTACTACCTTAAGCATGGTAGTATTCTGAACATGCTGTTTGCAATTTAAACTCTTCACTTTCCACTGTCAATTCTCTCCACAGACCTCCTTTCACCTATAAGTAACCCAGTAACCCTGAGGATCAACAAGTGGTTTCAGTGATCCTCCACACTACAGAAATGCAAACACCCACATGGAAAGCCAAAAGGGATTTCTCAGGGATTTGCAGGCATTTATTTGCAAAAGGGTTGCCTATTGCTTGAGCAAAATGATCAGATAGGAATCCACAAGGATTTATTTAATTATTTACCTACAGCAAATGATTCTCCTGAGAAGCACAGAGGGAGGTCAGCAAGTTCTAAATAAGCTAGATGCTAGATAAAATAGCAATAACACACATTAAGTGCACTGAATGTAAACTGAAGATTTTAATACACCTTTTAAAAAGCTGCAATGTTAGATCTGATAAGTTTAATAGAACATAATCTATAAAATCTGATGTAACACAAGCACGTAAAGTCTGATCAGCAGGGACTACTGCCACTGGTTAGCTCTTAAAGCTGACACAAATTAGACACATCCATATAAGCCCTTATTTTCATGATTAAAACTGCTCCTCTTTCAAACTTCTTACCTTGCAAATGTCAGTTCTTCAAGTTGTACAGTATTTCTCCCTTTCACTCAACTCTCTACATCCTGTCATCAAATCTTACCTACAATAGCAAAAACCACAATTACTATTACTCCAACTTAATATTTTGCTTTCAAAAGAGCATTATAATATATATCTTCTTCTTCATTCCATTAGTGTCAGAGACTAATAACCCTTTGCCTTGAAAATTGGACTAACTCTTCATTCATTCCTACACTGTTTTCCCCAGTCCTTGCTCTGTTCTCTGGCATTGATAGCTCATAACTGCAAATCTTGATTCTGCCATCCACCTATCTATCATCCTTCAATGCTTCTTTGGAATTTTCAAGATAAATTTTACACTCCTCCATAATTAGGTTCCTGCAAACACCTAAACTAAACTCTAGTCAATTATTCCTTGATGCACAGCCATTGCTTTTGATAGTTCCAATCCATTGGACTCTAACGGCTACAAGAATTATTGCATAACATCTACAAATACACACACCAAGTAACCATCTATAGACTAAAAACATTACACACAGAGACATACTGTAATTATTCAAAGGTGTAAAAATGAACCCTCGAAGTTACCAAAGGCAGTTAGATGTTATGACTTTAAATTCTTACAGATACACTTGAAAAACACAGTGTTTTCTAGAAGAAAAAGCAGGCAATGATGTTAATTTAAAAGATAATAAAGATTGAGAAAGTAGTAATTTTTCAAACTTTAATATTTCCAAAACTCCTAGGAAATTAACTATAGGACGTCTTTCCAGTCACTTATCTACTTCATCTACCTTTCTTTACGATTCATATTTTTTCTTTTTTAAAATATTAGAGCATACCTCCTATTAAGCATCTTTTTCCTTTTCCATATTCTGTTCTCCTTCACTGGCTGGAAGTAAGATGTGGTAGATCTCCAAGTGTTTCAGTTGTTACACAATTGGTGGGAAAAGATACTGTGTGCATTCAAAGTATCAAATAATGTTTTACTCTCTTGGCCAGTATGATCCATCAGCCTTCTAAGTCAGATAATAGGTGAAAAAATGGAAAGAATCTACACCCATAATGTCCAGAGGCTTGTTAAAGAAACACAAACATGTAATATCTTGGCATATGGCTAAGAGGACTCTAGTTATTCCTTTGTGAAAAAGCCTGGGGTTACCTGTAAATTTAAATTTAAGACTTTAGAAAAACAAGCAACAGACCTTTAACAGGTTTACCTGTACGTCCTGCAGGCACTAATAAGGGAATAAATTTCACATCTGTTCAGTGTCAAAAAGAATCATAAGTTTTCCACTGTTTTGTTTTGTTTATAAACATGTGCAGGTGAGTAAGGCATCATCAATAATATCAGCTGCAGAAATAAAAGTCAGTTATATATGTAGAAAAACATTTCCAAAAATGAGTTCTGAGAAACACTAGTTCTATGAAACGTTTGAGGTGTTTTACACACACACTCAAAAAGACTAAACATATTTTTAAAATGTTACAATGGTATTTCTCATATTTTTAATACATTAATGTTTATTTTGAAGATCCAAATAATTTCTTATTTTGTCTCACAAGGAAACATTTTCACATGGAATATTTCCAGAGTTTTGTTTGTAATGTGCTCAGAAAAATGATGAGATAGACATAGTTTTACTATTAACAATTTTATTTCCAGAAAATGGGTCAATTGCTACAATGAAAATCTTGACTGAAATGTAGAAGTATATGACATGCAAGTAGTCATTAGCACATTAAATCAAGTTCATAAAGATGTCATGAAATAATTTTTTACTTTTTAAAACTGAGCAACAATAAATCTCAGTACTTACAAAAAACATTTTGTCAATAAGGAAATAGAATTAAATTTGGAAAAGCAGGCAATCATGATGGAAACTAGATTTTGTTCAAAATCCCTTTGAATTAAGAAAAAATGTATTGATATAAATGACATATATTTATCAAAAGAAATGTGCTTTCTCTCCATTAGCACAGGATAATTATCACCATATATATCAAAGGCATGGTAAGCATTAAGTTGCTTTCTAAACCAGGTCATTAAAAGATGAATAGATAAGTTTCAACTTTTCCCCAACACATTTTTCTTCTCATACAATTAATCTGCCAAACAGAATTACCTCAATTTGGTTTAGGTGTGAACACCTGACAAATCACAACAAACATCAAATGTGCAATTTCCAAGGATGTCCTCCATATTTTTTCTGTAATGATGTTAAAGTCACAATGATCTTTTTATGCAAATAATATCACATCATTTCCAGGCATAAAAATCATTTCATAGTTTCCGACAACACTTACAAACCTATAGATCTCACATAAGCTGACCCTTGTTTCTATCTCTCTCTGTCTCTCCCTCTCTCTTCTCTCCAGCCCCCCTGCCTTACCCACTCCATTCACAAAAATCTTCTACAAATCTTCCTGCTGTGCCTCAAACAAGCCACAGTCATTCCTGCCTTAGGACTTCTTTTCTTAGACCTTGGCCCAGCACCTTTTCAGGCTCAGAGATTCTAATTTAAATAATTAGAGATCAGAAGCAGGCATCAGCGTTTCTTGAAAATGACTAGATAAAAAGAAGCCTGGGACGGAACAGATGAATAAATGATTGACATAAATAATGACAGCAACTCTCTAACAAATAATTTTACAAAGCAGAATGTATTTTACATGCTGCACCTAACATTTAGCATTTAATACGTCATGGTCAAGCTATCTCTGTCATCTGTGCAATATTTTGCAATGCAGTGACATTTTAGAAAGGCAAAGAGCTTTAAATTGCTAATTTATTGGGGAAAATAATTAAGTTTTCACGTTCATGCCACCATAAAAGAGAAAATATATTTCATGATTATGTTGAACACCACCCTTCAATTGTATGGTAACTAAACTATTTATTATATATTAAAATCAAGACTGTTAGTTGGGCTATTTACTTTTCAATTCTTAAAATCAGATAATAAAATGAAATATAAACTTCACAATAAAATTTCTAAAAGGCAGTTTGTGTTCTATTGCTCTGTATTCATATAAGCATGTTATGCCTTGCTATCTTTCCAAAAACAGCAGCCAAATGGTTTCCACTTAATCTCCTTCTCCAGTGCTGTCTTGATAAACAAGAGCACTTTCAAGGGTACAGGATCAGACATTGTGCACACCATGACCAAACCAAAAACAAAAGCTTCACCATTTACTTAGTCAACATTGATAATTAAATCAATCTTCCTCTTAAGAAATCAGAATAAAGATTTCACAGGTGGAAGCAGCTCTTACTGCCAAAGGGCTTTCTATGATTTGATGCATCCAAGATTTGATGCCAGAAAAAGTGATGAAAAACTTGAAATACTTGTATTAGTTTTCAGCTAGTGGAGGAAATTTCAATTGCTTGAAATTTAGTGTTAGAAGAAAACACTGAGTTGCCTATGGTGTATAACAGAGATTCTTTGAAAGCTACAGTAGGTAGCTATAGACTTTCGGGGTTATGATTGAAAATTTTTATGCTTGAAAATTATTAGCAGTTCAGAAAGAAAATAGAGCCTATTTTGTCCAGAATACATTCGTTTTAGTCATGAGTGGCACTGTTTATAAGATCATAACCAGAGAATCTAAGAATGAAGTAGGTAGAATCATCAAAGTAAACCAGCAAGAAACTAACTACAGGATGTCAATCAAAGAGAACTGGAGATCAAGAGGCAGCAGAGCATCCTGCCAATGGGAAAACAAAATTCTGCAGCATGGAGGAGTTCACCTCACATTGCAAAAAATCAATAAGGCTTGATAAATACAGAACAATCACAAGACAAACACTGAAAACCTCTACATTTAGCTAGTCCCCAGTCTCTTTCCTGGTTTATTTACTCACTGATTCTTTCCTCGCTGTGGAATAGCTCTAATATGTCTTTTTGAACAATTCCTAAAGTTAACCAGTGCATAAGCAGCATCTCATCTTGAGTTCAGTTTTCTAAGTCCTACAATATTACTAATGTCACATGAAAAAGCAAAGTCTTTTCCTTCCAAAACCATGATAAGGAAAAACGAGCAATAAGTTATTTGGGGCCTATAATCTCCCTTCTCCTCAGAAAAGCTAATAGTACATCAACATAATTTTTAATACAGTTCATCTTGCTCTTATATTTATAACTAACTATAAAGGCACCTTACATTCAAAACAATAAACTGAGGCAAATTTTCCCATGAGACTAACTTGACCACAATCTAATGAAACATTTTCATTTTGTATGTTGTAGAAGCATGAAGCATATGATAACAGGAAATACATTCAATACCATGCTAGCAGAGAAAAGCTTTCCAAAAGTTTGGTTTAAGTTAGATAGATATTTGAGTTTGTTGGTAGTAGCTTAAGTCAGTTATTTTACTGTCATTTTAAGAACTGTAAAATACAATCACAGTCCCGTTTATTTATTCCTTATAGCATATATCACTCTAGAGCCTAAATAATTATCTGTGACTGCATCGTCTTTGCTCATCACTGCATCTCCAAAAGTTGGTACAATGCATGGCATATAACTCAATAAATACCTTTTGAAAGAGTAAATTAATGTTAAAAAAAATCATGAAATGAGAACAGAATGGAGGCATATCAGCTTACAGATACTTTGAAACATATATCTAAAGATGTTTTATGTTTATTATCCAAATCCAACTGAAAATACTAAATTTATCTGTGAAAAAAATATAATTGATAAGACCTCCAATACTTCATTATAACTGCCTTATTATAATTATGTTAGCATTTTTTGAAAATCAAAAGAAAGTTTTGGTTCTTTTCCCAAAATGAAAAGAATCTGTAAACCAAAAGAATACAGTTGAGTCCATTTCAACTACATATTTAAGATGCTGGACTGATTACTTATTTTTTAATGTGTCAATTACTTAATATTTACTCATTAGAAATGGATGTCCAATGTTAATAACGTTAATTAAACTAATGACTATTACAACTGAATGTATGTGTTTTCAACTGAATTGTATGTGAAGCAAGCTTATTTTTATTTAATTTTCTTCATAATAAATACTGTGCAAGAATTAGGCATTCTTAAATTTTATACTGTGTAAATCTTATTCCAACCTCGTTAAGTATGTCTCCTGAAAAATTAGTCCTTTATACTTATCAGAGTTTTTAATTGATGCACAATAATTGTATATATTTATGGGGTACAGTGTGCTATTTCAATACATATATACTATGTGTAATGATCAAATCAGGGTAATTAGCATATCCATCACCTCAAACATTTATCAACTCTTAGTGTTGCCAATGTTCAATATCCTCTCTTCTACCTATTTGAAAATACACAATAAATTGTTGTTAGTTTTATTCACCCTAGTGCTAAAACAAACAAACAAACAAAAAACACACACAACAGAACTTTTTCCTTCTATCTAACTGTTAATTTTATATTCATGAACCAACCACTCTCTATCCCATCCCATCTACCCTTTCCAGTCCCTAGTAACCATTAATCTACTCTCTACTTCTATAAAAACAACTTTTTGAACTTCCAAGTATAAGTGAAAACATGCAGTATTTATCTTTCTGTGCCTGGCTTATTTCACTGACAAGGTTTGTTGTTGTTTGTTTGTTGTTGTTGTTGTTGTTGTTTGAAATGGAGTCTCGCTCTGTCACCAGGCTGGAGTGCAGTGGAGCGATCTCGGCTCACTGAAACCTCTGCCTCCCTGGATCAACCAATTCTTGAGCCTCAGCCTCCTGAGTACCTGAGACTACAGGCGTGTGCCGCCACACCCCACTAATTTTTTTTTTTTTTTTTAGTAGAGACAGGGTTTTGTCATGTTGGCCAGGCTGGTCTTGAACTCCTGGTCTCAAGTGATCCACTTGCCTCGGCATCCCAAAGTGCTGGAATTACAGGTGTGAGCCACTGTGCTCAGCCAGGATTTCATTTTTTTTTATGGCTGCATATTGTATTGTACATATAGACCAACTTTTCTTTATCCACTCATCTGTTTATGCACACTGAGGTTGATTCCATATCTTGGCTATTGTTAATGGACATATCTTGGTTAGCACTGCAATAAACATGGGAGTGCAAATATCTCTTTAATACACTGATCTTCTTTCCTTTCGATATACCCAGTAGTGAGATTGCTGGATCATATGGTAATTCTATTTTTAGCTTTTTTGAGGAACCTCTATACTGTTTTCTACAACAGCTGTACTAATTTATCCTCCCACCAAAAGATTATAAAAGTACTCATTCCTTCACATCCTCACTAGTATTTGTTATTTTTGTCTTTTTAATAATAGTAATTCTAACTGTGGTGAATTATCATCTCATCATAGTTGTGACTTGCACTACCCTGATGACTAGTGATGTCGAGCATTTTCTCATATACTTTGTATGTCTTCTTTTGAGAAATGTCTATTCAGATCATTTGCCCATTTTAAAAAGGGATTATTTGTTTATAAGCTGTTGAGTTTGTTATATATTCTAGATATTAATCCCTTATTGGATGAATAGTTTGCAAATGTTTTCTCCATTCTGTAGGTTGTCTCTTAACTTTGTTGATGGTTTCCTTTGTTGTACAGAAGCCTTTTCATTTGATATAATACCATTTGTCTATTTTTGTTTTGGTTGCCTGTGCTTTTGAGGTCATATTTGTAAAATCTTTGCCCAGACCAATATCCTAAAGTGTTTCCTCTATGTTTCCTTCTAGTAGTTTTGTATTTTCAGATTTTACATTTATCTTTAGTCCATTTTGAGTTGATCTTTGTACATGGTGAAAGATAGGGGTCCAGTTTTATTTTTCTGCATGTGGATATCATGTTTTCCCAGCATGATTTCTTGAAGAGACTGTCATTTCCACAATAAGTGTTCTCGGTACCTCTGCTGAAAATCTGTTGGCTGTAAATTTATGGATTTACTTATGGGTTCTCCATTCCATTCCATTAGTCTATGTGTCTGTTTTTATGCCAGTACCATGTTGTTTGGGTTACCAGCGCTTCATAGTATATTTTGAAGTCATTAGTCCTTAGTAGTATATTTTGAAGTTTGACACCTCTGGCTTTGTTCTTTTTCCTTAGGATTGTTTTGGCTATTTGGGGTCTTCTGTAGTTTTGTAAGAATTTTAGAATTGTTTTTTCTATTTCTGTGATGAATGTCACTGGTATTTTGAAAATAACTGCATTGAATCTGTAGATCATAGTGAATAGCATGGTCATTTTAACAATATTAATTGTGTTAATCTATAAACATGGAAATCTTTCCATTTGTGCGTGTGTGTGTCCTTCTCAATTTCTCTCATCAATGTTTTGTAGTTTTTCTTGTAGAGATACTTCAC
The DNA here is from genome assembly GCF_008728515.1 of Papio anubis. Classification (NCBI taxonomy): domain Eukaryota; kingdom Metazoa; phylum Chordata; class Mammalia; order Primates; family Cercopithecidae; genus Papio; species Papio anubis. The sequence continues at coordinate 72,091,306 of NC_044985.1, read as the reverse complement.
CTCCTTGGTTAAATTTATGCCTAGGTATTAATTTGTAGCTGTTGTAAATAGGATTCCTTTCCTAGTTTTCTTCTTCAGCTAGATCTTTGTTGGTGTATAGAAACACTACTGATTTTTCGAGTGCTGATTTCATATGCTGTAACTTTGCTGAATTTGTTGATCAATTCTAAGAATTTTTTGGTGGAGACTTTAGATTTTTCTCCATATAAGAATATGTTATCAACAAACAGAAACAATTTCACTTCCTTCTTTCCAATTTGGATGCCCTTTTACTCTTTCTCTAGCCTAATTGCTTTAGCTAGGACTTTCAGTACTATGTTGAATAAAAATGATGAAAACGGACATCTTTGTCTCCTTCCAGTACTTATGGTAAAATAATTTTTAGCTTTTCTACATTCAGCATGTCATATATGGTTGTGAGTTTGTCATATATGGCTTTAATATGCTGAGGTATGTTCCTCCTATCCATAATTTGTTGAGAGTTTTTATTATGAAGAGATGTGTTGAATTTTATCAAATGCTTTTTCTGTGTCCATTGAGATAATCAAATGGTTTTTGTTGATATGTATCATGAACATTGATTTGATTATATTGAACCATTCTTGCATCCCAGGTTAATTCCCACTCGATAATCATATATAATCTTTTTTATTTGCTGTTGTATTAAGTCCAAAATACCGGTTTGCTATTATTTTATAAGCCATTTTTGCATCTATGTTCAATATCAGGGATATTGGCCTATAGTTTTCTTTTTTGTTGCATCTTGGTCAGGTTTTGATATCAGGATAATACTGGCTTCATGGAAATAGGAAGAATTTTCTCCTCTTCCATTTTTTCAACAGTTTGAGAAGAACTGGCATTATTTCTACTTTACAAGTTTGGTAGAATTCAGCAGTAAAGCCATCTGGTCCTAGAATTTTCTTTGGTGGGAGACTTTTTATTATGATTTTAATCACATTATTCATTATTGGTCTGTTCAAGTTTTCTATTTCTTTTTAGTTCAGTCTTGATAGATTCTATATTCTCAGGGATTTTCCCATTTCCTCGAGGCTTTCTAAGTTGTTTGCATACTGTTGTTCATAATAGTCTCTAATGATTCTTTGTATTTCTGTGATATCAGTTGTAATGTGTCCTTTTTTATTTCTGATTTTGTTTATTTTAGTCTTTTCTCCTTTTTTTCCTTAGTCTAGCTAATGGTTTGCTGATTTTATTTATCTTTTAAGAAAATCCACTTTCCATTTCATTGATTTTTTTTTTTTCAGTCTCAATTCTGTTGATTTCTGCTGATCTTTACTCCTTCTTTCTAATTTTGGGTTTGGTTTGTTCTTGCTTTTCTAGTTCCTTGAGTTGCATCATTAGGTTGTTTTTTGGAAATCTTTTTACTCTTTGGATGTAGAAGTTTATTGCTATAAACATTCCTCTTAATACTCCTTTTACTATATCCCATAGGTTTTGGTATGTTGTGGTTCTATTTTCATTTGTTTCCAGAAATATTTTAATTCCCTTCTTAATTTCCTCATTAATCTATTGGTCATTCAGTAGCATGTTGTTAAAGTCCATGTATTTGTACAGTTTTGAAAGTTCTTGTTATTGATCTCTAAATTTACTGTGTTATGAACAGAAAAGATACTTGATATCACTTTGATTTTTTGAATTTAGTGGAACTTATGTTTTTAATCTAACATATGGTCTATCCAGGAGGATATTTCATGTGATGATAAAAAAAATATATAAATTCTGCATATGTTGGATAAAATGGTCTGAAAATGTGTATTATATCTTCCTATTTGCATTTTCCCCACAATGGGGAGACTTAGCCATGGAGATCCTTCTTGGTGTCAGGTCTGACATGGCCTACAAGTAGCTACAGTAGTGCTGGGTTCCAGGGTGCAATTACTCAGAGTAGCTGTGAAGCTGAGGTCCTAGGCTCAGGTCCTCATGAAACTACTGTGGCATATGGGTTCTGGGGTGCAGATTCACTCTCTGTGAGAGTGTTGGATGTAGACTGCCCACAGAGGCAGCATCCATGACCCTCAGGCACCCTCGCAGTTCAGACCAAGGGAATTTGGTTGTAGCTGAGACTCTGTCCTAGTCTACCCTGGTTCCCAGGTGCAAACCTTCAGAGCATTTCTGCCCTAGGAATGCTCTGAAAGTTTGGATCTAGGGAGTAGGGTAGGCTACAGTTTGGGAACCAGACCCAGCAGGGCTCAGAGACAACGTAGATCCTGGGGGGATAAGGCACCATGTAGTGGTGACTCTGGACTCCGAGGTGGTAAAAATTGGCAGTGCCCCAGGCTCTATGAAGCCAAGTGTAGTGGCAGCAATGACCCGAGAATGGTATAGTGTAGCTATTGCTTGGGCCCTGGGGAGCAAAGAACAACACAGCTATGACTCTACTCCCTGGGGAGGAGAATTTCTCAGTAGCTCATGCTCTAGGTGGCTAGTCCAGCTCCAGGGAAGCAGGGTACTAGAGCTGTTTGTCCTGTAGGACAGGGTGTCTCAGTTCAGCCACTGCACTGTTTCTTTGGGACTCAGCGTACCATGTCAGCTCTGCCCTGGGATGCACAGCTGCTCTACTTGGCCAAGTCACCAGTTCCCTGGGAGGTATTATGCAACTAACTTCATTGGTCAGGCCCTCTGTAGGGGTAGGAGGGGTTTGGTGTTCGCTCTGGGTGACCAAAGCACTATTTCTCTGGGATACAGGGCACCTCTTCAGCTTGGGTACTTGAGTACATGACCACTCTAGGAGGCCAAGACACCATTTCCTGTCATGGGGAGGAGGGAAGCATACCTACTCTGGGCATTCAAGATACTGTTTTTCCAGGGACCAGGATACTGCTTCAGCTCACGCACAGGCAGCGGTGACTGCTCTAGGCAGCCAAGGCATCGTTTCTCTGGGATGTAGGGTGCTACCTGAGCTCTGGCACAGTGACTACAATGGGTAGATGGAGTAGCTTTGCCAAAGCACTGTTTCCTTAGAGGCACTGTGTAGCTTCAGCTCAGGCCCCTATGGGCAGCACACAGCAGTGATTTCTAAGGGAAAATGGAGTAGAGTGGCTCCACCAAGACACTGTTTCCAGAGAGTGGCCTTGCAAGTTAACTAACATCTCTGTGTCTCATTTTGTTCACTTGGAAGGTTAAAATAAGATCATCATAACCTGTTGTGAGGATAAATGAGTTAGTACACATAAAGAATTTAGAACAGTGCCTGGCATGTAGTAAGCACTTGGTAAATGTCAGTTTTCGTTTTTTATTTAGTATTTTCTATTACAGATTTCAGTTTCCCTTATCCCTACCAAGTCTTTTCGTAAAATAATTCATATAAAGAACCTCATAAAGCATTTACCAGATAGTAAATACTCAAAGAATGTGTTACTTTGCCATTGTATACCTACTTATTTATTATCTCATGAATTTTCCAGGTTTATAGTTTATCATAAGTTTTTGCATACAAACTTAGCTCATGTTTCTGTCAAAACCTTACCGATCAGCTTCAGTGGGGAAAATGACTTTATTTAATGGTTTAATTTAAAGTAGAAATATATTATAAATATATAAATATGTGAAAGTGCTACATCAATGTCATCTTGTTTTGTCAATTAGCAAACTTCTTCACCTCTACTTTGCATCATTTTATTGGAAGTTCAATGTATAATGAATCTAGAATTTTGGCATTCATATACTTACCATTTTCCTATTCAGTTCCTCAATAGTGAAGCTAAAGACTGAAAATATGTATTCAAATTGAAATCTTACTGAAACATGCATGCAAATTTAATGTATTACAAGCCGTATGACTGTTATTAGTCAGGGTTCTCCAAGAAACAGAACCGTGTGTGTGTGTATGTGTGTGTGTGTAAGAGAGCAAGAACAAGTGAGTGAGCAAGAGAGAAAAAGAGAGAGGATAATTTTAAGGAATGGGCAAATGGCCTCATGCAATTATAGAACCTAAGAAATCCCAAGATCTACAGTCAGCAATCTGGCGTAGTTTCAGTCTGAGTACAAAGGTCTGAGAATCAGGAAAGCCAATGGAGTAAGTTCTAGTTGAAAATCCTACAGGTACAAGATCCAAGAAGAGCCAGTAAGACATCAGTCCAAGTCTGAAGGCCAAAAAAGACGAGTGTTCCAGCTCATGCAGCCAGGCAGAAGAAATTCCATCTCACTCAACCTTTTTGTTATATTCAAATCTCCAGTTGATTGAATGAGGCCCACCCACAACAGAGAGGGCAATCTGCTTTATTCAGTTCAAATGTCTCATCCTCACACCCTCACAGAAACATCCAGAATAACATTTGACCAAATGTCTAGGCATACCATGACCTAGTCAAGTTGACACATAAAATTAGCCATTACAGGTGATGATGCAAGTTATCGTTCAAATTGGTTCACATATGAAAATGAAAAGAGAGCTAACTTGACAGGGTTCCAGAACAACTAGCGCAAACTCAGATTTTCTCTGGCAAACAGGGATACATGCCAGAGGGAAAAAAAAATGGGATAGTTAAGAGAAACTTAGCTAGTATAAAAAGCAAGCTGCCTTCTTTATTTAACAAAGCCACAATTTCTTCTCGTGGGGCCTGGAATGGAGTAAATATGAAGCAAATATTTACTGAATAAATGAAGAAATTTAATACAAGAAGCATGTACAGGAATTCTCACATTAAATGATTGAAGAAGAACATGATATGACTACATAAGTTACAATTGCTCCTGCAATATGATTACATTTGGATGCTCAAATTGATGTAACATGGTCTCATAAAGCTAATGAATGCATGTTTCATATTATAGATTGGAATACATTCATTTAAATTTTTAATATAAATATTGCTCTTTTTTCCTACTTATCATGAGCATTCTTGGCTATAACCTCTAGAATGCATGCAGCAAGAGTTTACATTACTGTGCTATAAGGTGCACTTCAGTGAAAAATTTAACATTTTTCCTACTTAGGAACATGAGTTGGATCAATGGTATGCGATTTGAAATGTGGGGGAACCTATTAAAGCCTACTACCCCTCATAGTTATTCCTGAAATGCAGCATGGTATAAACACAGGGTTTGAAGTCAGAAGGGTATATTTTAAGTCCTATTTCTGTCACTCATAGCTTTGGTACATTGAACAATTCATAGGACCTCTTTTCATATTTTTTATCTTTCCCTTCCCCTTAATTCTGCCATAATCAATCTTTCATCAAGTCTTATTTTTTGTCCCTCAAAAGTTCTCTCCTCATCTTTTTTTTTTCTATTTTCATTAAAATTAAACTTTCTACTTTATATCTGCCTAATCATAAAATACTTCTAATTAGTCTTCTTTTTTTAAAGTCCTACTGAAACTATATTCCATCCTCTGAATTATTTTTCTAAGAGCTAATTTTAAAATTCCAACCATTTTTTAAAAGAATAAGGCCATTTTCTGCCTTTTCCATCGTCCTAATACTTACATTAGTCTGAAACATCATATTACTTTCCCCATTATCCACCAAATTTGTATTCAGTACTATATTTTCCTTGGAGCTATTTCAAGCATGTTGAGACTTGGTTTCTCTATGAAATTAAGTTTATAAACAAAGCTCATTTTCTTTCTAAACTCTACAATGCCTAGAACATTCCTGGAAATAATGTTGCATTCAATAAATATTTGCTGACATCTATGTTACAAAATGAGAATGATTTGCTCTCCAGGTTCATCTACTGTTGTACAGAAAATGTGTACTGGAACAGATACCAAAATTAATATAATCATGTTTTTCAAAAATGTGTTACAATTAAACCTGTTATGCTATAAAATTTGAATCTCAAATTTAGTTAAGAAAAAAAATAAAAGCCATCCACATTGGAAAGGATAAACTATAACTATCTCTATTCCCAGATGACAAGACCCCATATATAGAAATTCCAGTAAAAACAACAAACCTATGACAATAAACGAGTTCAGTAAAATGTATATATAAAAATCAGTTATATTTCTACACATAGGCAGTGAACAATTTGAAGAATAAAATTAAGGAAACCATTCCATTTATAATAATATGAAGAAGAAACTACATAAAATAAATGTAACAAAGACGTGCAAAATGTGTACACTGAAAACTAAAAACACATTGTTGAAAGGAATTAGAGAAGATCTGGCAAATATACCCTAGGCTTATACACTGTAGACTTAATATTGTTAAAATGGCAATATTCTCCAACTTAATCTACAGATCTAATGTAATCCTTATCAAAATTTCAGCTGCCTTTCTTGAAGAAATTGATAAGCTGATCCCAAAATTCATATAAAAATACAGAGAACCCAGAATGGACAAAATAATACTAAAAAAAAGTTGGAAGATATGCTTCCCAATTTAAAAATGTACTACAAAGCTAAAGTAATTAAGACAGTGTGGTTCTGGCGTAAATCTAAGCCTATATATCAATTGAGTGGAACTGAAAATCCAGAAATAAACCCTTGTATGTACAGTCAATTGATTTTTTGCAAAAGTGCCAAGACAGATCACTGGGGAAATAATAGTCTTTTAAACAAATGGTGCTGGTACAACTGGGTATCCACATGTAAAATAATGAAGTTGGACCCCCTATGTCATATTATACACAATATTTCATTGACAATAGTTTATAGACCTTACTGAAACAGCTAAAACCATAAAACTCTTAGAAGAAAACATAGCCATAATTTTCATGACCAATTAGGCAATAGTTTCCCACATATGAAACCAAACAGAAAAACAATAAAAGAAAATATATACATCATCAAATATTTTCATCAAAATATAAAAGTTTTATGTTTCACAGGACAACATCAAGAAAGTGAAGACAATCCACAGAATTGCAGAAAATATTTGCAAATCATACATCTGATAGAGAACAACTCAACAATAAAAAGACAACTCAATTAAAAACTGAGCAAAATATCTGAGTACACATTTCTCTAACAAAGATATACAGATGATTAATAAGCACTTGAAAAGATACCCAATATCATTAGTCATCAGGGAATTGCAAATCAAAGTCACAAAGAGATGCCACTACACACCCACTAGGATAGCTAAAATTACAATACATTAACAAGTATTGACAAGCATGAAAAGAAATTGGAACCTTCATATATTGTTGATAGGATTGTAAAATACTGCAGCCACTTTGGGAAACAGTTTGACAAGCCCTCAAAATATTAAACATAGAGTTACCATATGACCTAGTAATTCCACTCCAAAGTTTATATCCAAGAGAAATTGTGTCCATAAAAAACTTGTATACAAATGTTCAGAGCAGCATATTTCAAAATAGACAAAATGTGGAAACAACCCAAATGCCTGTCAACCAATGAATGCATAAACAGAACATGATACATTAAAATGATGCATTTGTGGAGACATTGCTTGGATTGTGGAAGTTTAAAAAAAATCAAAACTTTGAATACATTCCGGGTTAATTTGTGTTTTAAGATGAAATGTGAATGAGTTTTCTTTTTGAAATAGATTTTAATATTTACTTTTTTGATATGTCAGACGGTTTCAATAATGAGTTTTCTTTTTGAAACATATTTTAATGTTTACTTTTTTGATATGTCAGAAGGTTTCAATAATTTCCATCTACTATTGAGAAAAAGGTATTACTTTTCAGTGTTTGCAAAATAGGTTCATACTTAGGCAACTATTGCTTTAGATCATTTACTGATAGAAGATAAAGTACGGTCATCCTTCGGTATTGGAGGGCGACTGGTTCCAAGACCCCCTACAGATACCAAAATCCACAGGTGCTCAAGTCCCTCAATAGTACTACAGTCAGGTAAGATGTTACCACTGGAAAAGCTGGGTGATGAGTGTAGGGGACTTCTCTTGTATTTTTGAAACTCTTATGAAATTATAATTATTTCAAAATAAAACATTATAACTCTTCATTTTCACTTTTCAGTATTGTGATATTCTGCTTGTTTCAGATACACAACTAGAAAACAAATTCAAGACTACGCTTTTATCTAAAACTTCCTCCTTATACCCATCTTCATGGGATAGGAATTGGTGTTTTCATAAATATATGTTTAATCTACATGAACACTGAGTAATATCAGCAACATACTACATTCAAATCAGGCGGCAAGATTCATATAATACTCCAGCAATTACTGGATGGATGACATATTTCAGTGTTACCACTGTTAGTTGATAATGGCAGTAAAAAGGCCAGTGCTTCAGTTAATAGTTACAGGCTTGACCAGATGACTTCCTGATATTCTGGGTCTGACACTGAATCTATTCCTGATATTCTGGGTCTGACACTGAATCTATTAAAAGCAGAATATTATTCAACAATGTGTTTAAAATTTTTCTTAAATATATTTTAAAATAGTATCAGAGAAATTGTTATGCAACATTAATATAACTCCTATTATATCAATTAAGTTTCATTGTAATAAATATTTTGAATAACAAGTTTTTCAATTGCTTTATAAATTCATGAGTTTCTCAAAAGTTTCACAATAAGTTTGAATTTGAATTGAATTTTATTTCTTTGACATTTACTACATCTACAATATTTTCATAGTAAAATAAACATAAGCTGGCTTCAGTTGATAATAAGTTCCATAATTCATGTCAGCAGATAATGACTGTTAATTCTTCAATTAAAACAAACAAAAATGCTTTGAGGCCAGGCATGGTGGCTCATGCCTGGAATCCCAGCACTTTGAAAGTTCCAGGTGGGCAGACTGCCTGAGATCAGGAATTCTAGAATAGCCTGGGTAACATGGCAAAATGCCATATCTACAAAAAATAGACAAAGAAATGAGCTGGGCGTGGTGGCGTGTGCCTGTAGTCCCAGTTATTCAAGAGTATAAGGTAGGAAGACCACTTGAGCCTGGGAAGTTAAGGTTGCAGTGAGCCATGATCACACTAGCCATGATCACTCCAGCCTGGGTGACAGAGCAAGACCCTGTCTTTAAAAAAAAAAAAAACTTTTGAGATAGTCACTGACTAGAAGCTGAAACTACACGTGTACTAATTAAAAGCATGACTATAAATTAAGTTGGCCCACTGACTTTCTTTGAACTTTTTGGAGAACATTTAGATAACCATATTACATAATAAATGCATTGCTTCTGACAGTTCATTTTTATTAGAAGTTGTATTAGAAGACCCAGAGAAGAAGGAAAAACAGCAACAACAACTCACGCGTGGAAACCCTAAAAAGGTAGCACAGCATCACAACACCCAACATCACAACAGAGTGCTGTTGGGTCCGTCTCCCCGGATTTGTGCTATGGCTGTCACTTACCTGTCACATACACTTGAATAAGTTACTTCTTTTCAATTTTCTCAACCACAAAATCCAGCTAATAATAACTTCTATAGCATAGAGTAAATTTCTTAACATTATGCCTGGTGCAAAAGCCCTCAACCTGTCAGCTATTGCTACTAATTTTTCTGAGTCCCAATTTCCTTATTTGTGATAAAATAATAGCAATACATCCTCTGTCTATGGATCAGAGATGTTGTGAATCGAGAGCAATACTGCTTATTGCAGTGCTTTATCAGCTGTAAAGAACAATGCACTCTCTAAAAGTAAAACAACTTTTTTTTTTTTTTTTTGAGACGGAGTCTTGCTCTGTCGCCAGGCTGGAGTGCAGTGGCGCGATCTCGGCTCACTGCAAGCTCCGCCTCCCAGGTTCCAGCTATTCTCCTGTCTCAGCCTCCTGAGTAGCTGGGATTACAGGCGCCCGCCACCACGCCCAGCTACTTTTTGTATTTCTAGTAGAGACGGGGTTTCACCAAGTTGGCCAGGATGGTCTCAATCTCTTAACCTTGTGATCCGCCCGCCTCAGCCTCCCAAAGTGCTGGGAAGTAAAACAATTTTTATACTATGATTTATCAAATACTCACCATGGATAAATACAAAAAATTAGCCGGCCCTGGTGGCCGGCGCCTGTAGTCCCAGTTACTCGGGAGGCTGAAGCAGGAGAATGGCATGAACCCGGGAGGCGGAGCTTGTAGTGAGCTCAGATTGCGTCACTGCACTCCAGCCTGGGTGACAGAGCAAGACTCCGTCTCAAAAAAAAAAAAAAAAAAAAAAAAAAAAAAAAAAAAAAAAGAAAGAAAGAAAGGAAGGAAATAAAAAGATGATTATTGTTGTAAAAAATCTAAAAACCTTTTCTTGTTTGTTTTCTTAAAGACTCTGTTACTAGCCTTCATTAAAAATTTGTTTACACTTAAGTCTAGAAGCCACTAAACAACTACAGTAATAAGCATTTGGAGGCATTACTTGACTCATCAGGGGATTCCTTTAACCTGGAGATTTCTGCTAAGGCTTGGAGATTTATTTTTGGGCTCAAGCCAACGTCCCATTATAACATAACTGATCATTACATGGATTTAACCCTACCCTGGGTTAAGCCATATCATCTTAATGGAAGCCTGATAAAACACTGCTTAAGACTACAGCCTGTAAGGCAGGAATTACTTCTGGTTTTGTGTCAAGGTTAAAAGGAAGTTCCACTCTGTGATTTATCCAGATAGGTCCATTAAATCATGACTCTCCATAGAAATAGGCCATATTAAGTTCTGCTAAAGAATATGCTCAAAGCAGGAATGACCCCTATTCACATTTTCTGTTATGGCATTAAACTATAAATTCCAAAGAGCTTGAATAAGACCTTATAGTCCTCTTCCTATAACATCAGACACAGTGACACATTCAGTATATGCAAGAAATACTAGGGGTTGTTATTAATAAGGATTTGAATGAATGAGTATGAACACTTTAAGGAAGAGGGAATAAGAACAAAATACATCATTTTCTCTTCTCTTCTAAACTTCTACCCCTCTTTGTGGACTTCTTTATAAATGCACTTGCATCTTTTTAATCTTAAATGAAATCTTATCTTCATCCTGCCCCTTTCCATTCACAGCTAGCCTTCTTGAAAGAGTGGTCCACACACAATATTCACATTTCCTCATTTCATACATACGGGTGAAAACACAGCAACTTAGTTTATATTCACCACAAGCTAAAACTATTTTCAATAGGCAACAATAACCCTCAAACTCTCAATCCAATGATCATATTTAATCACTCCTTTACTTAACCTTTCAGCACTTAACCATGGTTATTATTTCTTTTTTAAAAAAAATTGTTCCCCTATCTTCCTGGGTACATTCTATTCTGTTTCTCGTCCTCTGAGATAGCTGCCTATCATAGTCTCCTATGAAATGTAACAGCGACCTAAGGTGTAGTGAAGCTTGTGAGAGGGATTTGAGAAAATCAGTAAAGTAAAAATGATCTTGAAAACCATTTGAAGTGTTATGTTGTGACAGCAGGAGCAACTGGCAGATAGTGCAAAATGCTTAGGAGAGTGGTGTGATGCTAATGATTTAGGGAAATGGTCTTGCGTAACTGCATGGAGACGAGGGGGTCCATCTGCTTCACAGCTAGCTCTACAAACTGGTCATGAAAACAAAAAGGAAGACAATTTTTCAAAACCATACTTAGTTAGCAAAAAGTGAACCTTGGTCAGCGCCTGAAGTACATACTCTGAGGTTTTAAAGAAGGCAGATATTTATAAGCATTGCCCAGAGTTCTGGCATACAATTTACTACTCATGAAAATAAGATCCTAATTGTTTTAAAATAGCAAAGCTACACTTAAAAAAAAAAAAAAAAGTACATTGCAAGACATATCTATTTATTTCGAAAGATATATCTGTTCAAAGAATTTGATCTTAAACTAAATGTATGTATATGTACATAGTTCAACCATTGTGGAAGACAGTGTGGCGATTCCTCAAGGATCTAGAACTAGAAATATTTGACCCAGCCATCTCATTACTGGGGATATACCCAAAGGATTATAAATCATGCTGCTTTAAAGACACATGCACATGTATGTTTATTGCAACACTATTCACAATAGCAAAAACTTGGAACCAACCCAAATGCCCATCAATGATAGACTGGATTAAGAAAATGTGGCACATATACACCATGGAATACTATACAGCCATATAAAAGGATGAGTTCATGTCCTTTGTAGGGACATGGATGAAGCTGGAAACCATCATTCTCAGCAAACTATCACAAGGACAGAAAACCAAACACCACATGTTCTCACTCATAGGTGGGAACTGAACAATGAGAACACTTGGACACAGAAAGGGGAACATCACACACCGGGGCCTGTCGTGGGGTGGGAGGAGTGGGGATAGTATTAGGAGATATATCAAATGTAAATGACGAGTTAATGGGTGCAGCACACCAACATGGCACATGTATACATATGTAACAAACCTGCACATTGTACACATGTACCCTAGAACTTAAAGTATAATTTTTAAAAAGTACATTGTAAGACATAACTATTTATTTTGAAATATATATCTGTTCAAAGAATTTGATCTTAAACTAAATGTGTGTATATTTACACATATATGTGTGTATATGTTTCTGTGTGTGCATATGTATGTGCATGTGTGTATTTGCAATGAGTACAGTTTTAAACAATCCAAGAGTGTCACATCTACAATCAGCCTGTGCTCAAGTGAGATGAGAATGGCCACCAAGGAAAAGACCACCCACGAATAGCCACACAACTGGATGACCCAATGGTCACAGAAATGCTCTCTCATGTTCTGAAATCAATTCTGGAAATGTCTCTCCCGTCATCTTTCAGTCTGTGATACAAATGCCAGGAATTAATAATTTCTCAAGCCCACAAAACAAATACTCACCTTCTTATCATAAATCCCTCTACTATCTTGTCCTTAAAAGTTTGCTGAAATCTAATTGGCTCTGCAAATCCTTTCCCCTTGAATTTTATGTGAGCTTTTTGCAACATTTTTAAAGCACAATTAGAAGAACAGATGCCCTCAAAACAGAGTTCCACTTAACCAGCTCACCACTCACCAGGCTGAGTCTCTCCATTAAAGTGTCAGTCACACCTACTGGTGCCCATAGCTATCTGAACACTCATAGGTACTAGACTTTGCCCCATTTATATTCAAGCAGTGGTCTTCAACTAATTCTTCCACAGGCTTACTGTACTAAAAACAGTTGGCTGCCTAACAAGCATACATCGTCATTCCTTCTTTCTAATTCAGTCACAATTTAATCAGGTATTTGCTCCCTACTGCCACATTATATATGTGCAAAACAGCTACAAAAGGTTGAGAGGGCCAGGCGTAGTGGCTCACGCCTGTAATCCTAGCACTTTGGGAGGCCGAGGCAGGGGCTCATTTGAGGTCGGTAGTTCGAGGCCAACCTGGCCAACATGGTGAAACCCCATCTCTACTAAAAGTACAAAAATTAGCCTGCGTGGTGGCACATGTCCGCAGTCGCAGCTATTTGGGAGGCTGACGCAGGAGAAGTGCTTAAACCTGGGAGGTGAAGGTTGCAGTGAGCCGAGATCACGCCACTATACTCCCTCCCCTCTGGGAGATAGAACGAGACTCCGTCTCAGAAATAAAAAAGTTGAGAGGAAATTATTAAAACATAGAAGAAATCTGTACTTAGATCACAGTATAAGTGTCCCTAAGTTTTCCCACCCTTTGAAGAAGTAAGGAGATTATCTGTAATGGGTATTTGTCACATAAGGAAGTCTTTGTAGAACTCCAATCAGCAGAATCGTATTCAAAGAAAAGCCTTAATTTACAAGAAAAGTTTCACGGATTAATGCATCTGTGTAAGCTTTTAGTTAAAATAAAATAGTTTAAGTAGATACGCATCTTTTTGTTATTTGCTTTAAGGATCTTTTAGTATTACGTTACAAACTACAGTCATGATGCTATCAGATAAGAGGACATCTGTTCTAACTGTACACTACTAGCTTTTGTTCTTCAGTTAACATTGCCTCCCTAATGTGCCACTAAACTGCTTAAAAACAAACATTTTAATTTTGTGTCAAAAAAATGTATTGATTGCTTTAAATATGTATAGATCACCTATCCTTCTTGGCTTTCTTATTTTTATATCTAAAAGCACTTTCAAAATTTGCTGTCCACATTTCTTCATGAGTTATCCTCTCCAGGGCTCTTAACAATAAACAGGCTGTGGTCACCTTTCCATGCATTTTATTGTTTAGATTTTTTTTTCCTATTCCACTCTGTAGAGGAACAGATCTTACAAAATGCTGAGAATAACATCCAGGTTTTTTTTTATGTCAACTTCAGTGTGTCTTTGGCTTTTCTCTCTAAGGTGCTTCCAATTTTAGTCAATCACCAAATATTATTACATTTTCTTTGCCATGACAATCTTTTGAATTCATTATCTCTTCGTTAAATTTAGTAGTAGCATTTCATATCATGAAACATTCTATGTAACTGTTTTAGGACTGAAATACGTGTTACATTTTTACCATTTAGAGTCTCTTAAAAGAAATTTTAGATATCAAATTTTCAAGTGATAAGGAACTAAATGTACATCTGTAATAGTATATATCCTGGGGCTAACAGAAAGATACACAGCAGCATACATTTTTACTAAAGAAGTAGCAAAAAGAAAATGGAATTTAAGTCTAAAATCTTTGGAGGATAACTGTGGCATTAAGATAATGTACATACAATAACATTCTTCTATAAAACACACTTAAAACTAAATAATCTGTGAATTGAGATTATCTCAAACCCAGATATTGTATTGTATTCTCTCATCTGTTTCTTTAATACAAAGGCTCAAAATAGTATGGTTTAAAAATAGTGGTCCCCAAAAGATATGTCCAAGTCCTAACCTCTGGCACCTGTGAATGTGACCTTATCTGGAAATAGACTCTTTGTAGATGTACTTCATAAGGTTAAACAAATTGAGATAAAATCATCCTGGATTTAGGGTAGCCCAAAATCCTCCTCAATTAGAAGAAATCCTCCTCAATTAGAAGAACAGATGCCCTCAAAACAGAGTTCCACTTAGCCAGCTCACCACTCACCAGGTTGATTCTCTCCATTAAAGTGTCAGTCACACCTACTGGTGCCCATAGCTATCTGACATGGAGGAAAGTCATGCGAAGGTATAGACAAAGATTAGAGTCACACAACCACGTGCCAAGGACTGCCAGTCACCACCAATGGCTAGGAGAGATTCATGAAACAGATTTTCCCTCAGAGCCTCCAGAAGAAACCAACCCTGCCAAACCAATCCAACCACTGATTTTGAACTTCCGGCCTCCAGAACTGTGAGAGAATAAATGTCTGTTGCTTTCAGCCAGCAAGTGTATGGTATTTGTTATAGCAGCTCTAGCCATTACTAACCCAATATTTAGTTACTTACATGTATTGATATATTTTTGTTTATGTTCTTTCTACTTCTAAAAATGGACTTTCAGGACTGTTATAATAAAATCTCAAATATATCTGCTCATATAGCACACTAAAGGAGTGTATAGAAAGAGGTAAGAAAACAAAAAAAGTTAAGAATTTAGACTGAAATAATTGCTGTAAAGAGCCCAATATGGTACAATACAAAGCACAAGTTGTAGAGTTAGACTAGCAATTTCTATTCTTAGCTCTATCACTTTTTTAGTTATATGACTTTAGGCAAAGTATTAACCTCTCTGAGCCGTAATGTCCTACCTTATCCATGTAATGAAAAAAAAATAGCACTGTTTATTTATGTACTTTTGAGAAAGAAATGTGATAATTTATATTAAAAACTGTACATTTCTTGGCACATGGTAAACTCTGAATAAATGTTATCTGCTATTAGTTAGAATTAAGTTATCATAATGTTTTGTCTGAAAATCGATCCTTTATAGCAGATATAAATTCCCCTGAGACTCCCTGAGAAGCCAGTCTACTCTCCTTTCTCCAGTGACAGCAAAACTGATATTAAGTAAGATAGTATCAAGGATGTCCCCCAACAAAGAAACAGTTAAACAGTTATCCTCTATGATGATATAGTTTGGATGTTGTCCCATCTAAATCTCATATTGAATTATAATCCCCAATATTGGAGGTGGAGCTTTGTGGGAGGTGATTGGGTGACAGGAGAGGATTTCTCATGAATGGTTTAGCATCATCCCCTTGGCATTGTGCTGTGATGGTGAGTTTTCATAAGATTCGGCTGTTTAGAAGTGTGTGGCATCTTCCCACTCTCTCTCTCTTTGCTCCTGCTTTCACCATGTGATGTGCCTGCTCCTACTTCACCTTCTGCCATGAGTAAAAGCTCCCTGAGGCCTCTCCAGAAGCCAAGTAGATGCCAGTGATAGGAACAGGAGGCAAAGAAATCCTAGGCAGAAAAGGTCAAGGTCTCTGGTGAAGCCCCACCTCTCGAGCCTGGAACCACATCCCAAAGTGAGAACATGCATTCCTGTTTTCCCATTCAAAAGTTGCCTTTTCCAAAACCACCCCTGACCTGCCCCATCCCCCATCCTGTACCCATAAAAACCCCAGGCTCCACTGGCAGAGAGCAGAGAAGAGGAGAAAAGAAGAAACAGCTGAATGTCAGAGAGAAGCAGTTTTATTTCAGAGGGATGGCTTGATGGCATGACTTCAGAGAAGAGTCCAGCCAGACACGATTGTACTTCAAGTGAAGAATACCTTCCCACTGCCCCCAACTTTCCAACTTCCCTTCCCACTGAGTGCCACTTCCATGGGCAATAAAGTCCTCTGCATTCACTACCCTGCAATTAGTTTGTGCGGTCTGGTTTTTCCTGGATGTCAAAAAAGAGCTCCAGTGCCATGGGTGCTGATGCTAAAGGCTGTCATACTTACCCTCTGCCCTCACTGGTGGAAAGCAATCACCTCACACAAAAAGACAGAGGGCCCACTGAGATATTTAACACTTAAGCCATCTGTGACAGCAAAGCTAAAAGAGCATACTGTAACACATGCCCTCTGAGGCTTCAGGGGTCATGAGTACTCCCCAACCGATGCTGCCCTGCAGACCCACACAGAGTTTTGCTCCTGCTGGTACCCAGAAGTACTTGTCCCAACTCCTGCACCCACTCACCTGCATCTCCCCCTCCCACGAGGGGTTGAGAGCTGTGGGCTGAGTAAGCAAGGCACCCCTGTTGGTGAAGGGGTCAGGAAAAATTTCCTGTCTCACCAGTACCATATTTCCTGCATAGCCTGCAGAACCATTAGCCAATTAAACCTGTTTTATTTATAAACTACCCAGTCTCAGGTATTTCTTTATAGCAATATGAAAATGACCTAACATAATCTATATTTAACTAAGTTCACTATTCCCTTCTCTAACACAGAAATTGAAGGGTCTCTTGCCCCAAGTTATGCTTACTTTCATTCCACCATTTCCTAAGTGACCACCTCCTAAAGGTAGTCCATCCCCTCTTTCAGATTCCATGATCCTACATTATTTTAATACAAAAAACAATTATACAAATCTCTCTCGTTCTTTTTTGGTTAATCAATATTGAGTGACACTTGCACAAAATCCTTTTTAATTAATACTCAACATGTGAACAGTACTTTCAAGTCCACACTGGAACACTAGAGCATTCATTTCCTGATAAAATCCTAATCCTATAAATGATTTCTATTTTACAAATAAGGACACTGAAGCTCAAAGAAGTGCAGTGAATTGCCTAGATCCCAGGGTTACATTAGACTAACATAAAATGTTTTCTTTATAAGCTTTTATTACGTAGAAAACCAAATGTATCAAAAGATACGCAGACAGGAAAACATAGTAAACCTTCATGTACCCATCACCTAGATATGATGGTTATTTTGAAACCTTAGTTTAACAGGTTTAATTGGCTAATGGTTCTGCAGGCTATGCAGATAATATGGTATTCTCTTGCAAATGTTGAGGATTTAACTTCAATTTCTCAAAATTTCCCCAATGAGACAACAAACGTGCATTTCCAACCTTAGTTTTTGAGTAATGTATAATTAAAAATGTATATCATGTCTTAAAACAAAACGGGGAAAACAAGACAGTCAGAAAAGATGTTCTAGGGTGAGAATTTTCCATCCAAAGCGTCTCTAAAACCCATCTAATGACAAAGAGAATATCCCTAGGTAATAACACTCGAGGGACTATAAAACTTGAAACACCAAAAACATACTGACAAAGCATGATCTAAACAGAAAGTTTCTGATAATTCACAAGCAAAGGCAAAGCCTAAATCTGCATAAGTCTAATGACAACATCTCACACAAAGAAATTTCAAGTCTAATATCTGCTTTTAAACTGATACTCAAAGTGAGCTGCTTTTAAATGTGTATACTGGCATCATAGAAGACTAGCCTTTAAACAAGAAAAAATAAAGAGTACCCCATGTCTCCTATTTGTAAAAATTAAGCAATTTTCATCAAGGCAAACAATAAGCTAACTATTTCCAGGAGTCAATCACCATTTTTACCTACAAAGGCGCTGGAAGATGGATTTTCTCTGCTAGTAGTCATCATAAAGAGCATTGTACCCAACATGTCAATAAAAAAGAAAAACGAACTTAACTACAATTATAAGAATAATTTCTAGGAAATAAAACTGGCAGTAGTTGGTGAAGATTCAGAACTTCCACAAAGAGTGGAAGGGTAGCCAAAGAGGTGAAAATGGAAAGTCATTTTAGAGAAGTAGCTACATTTTTAACAATTCTTCTGAGATTAGCCTGGCACTAGTACTGGACAGATGGGAGTGGTGAAAATTATAAACACATTTTCACCTTACTTTTGTACAGCTACCAAGAAACACGTAAATTTTAGAAGCCCTTTCTTAGATGCAATATAGCTGACTTCCTAAAATGCTGATTACATATTTTATTGAAAGTATTATTACTAAACAGATATCAAAAATTTCTCCAAGTGTAGGCATGGTGGCTCACACTTGTAATCCCAGCACTTTGGAAAGGCCGAGATGGGAGGGTTGCTTTAGTCTAGTAGTTCAAGACCAGCCCGGGCAACAGAGCAAGACCCTGTCACTACAAAAAAACTTAGAAATTAGCTGGGTGTGGTGGGATGCACTTGTAGTACTGGTTACTTGGGAGGCTCTGCAGTGAGCTCTGGTCTCACCACAGCACTCCAGCCTGGGAGACAGAGTGAGACTCTGTCTCAAAAAAAAAAAAAAATTATTTTCCCCCAAAACAAATATATTCTTAAGATTGTGGTTAATAATTAAATATTTCAGCTGTACCAATGAGGGGTGATCTTAGTTAGAGAGGAATTGTTCATCAATGATATATCAATGATATATTAAGGAGCCTAATAAGATCTTAAATCTAGAGGGAAGGTAGTATCTTTGTACAAGAACCTGCTCTTTAAATTAAAGGAAGCCAAAGAAAGAGGATTCCAGAAGGATATAACTAATTAGTCTTCCCTCCCATGAATGCAGAAAATAAAATAGCCCTAAATAATAGGAAGACGTTTACGAATACTAATTTTGAAAATACAAATATGGAAAACAGGACTTTGAAATAAGCATAGTTTACATCTCCAGGTCATTTTTGTTCAGAAATTAGCCCAAGAATTTAGAATTGGAATTAATCTCATGGATCTAGCACTTCTTGGACACAGACAGGAAATCTCCCTGTCCCTTCCTTTCAAGTTCAAGGCTTTGGCACAGAGTTCTTACTTGCAAACAGTGTAAATGAATCCTAGTTAATTTAAGTAAAAAAGAAATGTATGGAAGGATATTAGAGACTCATAGAAATTCCAAGGTGGCCAGAGAACCAGGCTATGCAGTCAGGAATAGACTGACATAACAATATAAAGCTGGTTCTGTGAGCTAAGCACGACTACCATCACCAGGCACACTTACTGAAGTCTACTTTGCTAACCAGGATCTGGGTACCATACACTACATTATAAGCTCTACTATGGCTTTCCCTGGTAACAAAGTGTAGTTTCCACCATCATCACCAGATTTATTCCATGGGCCTTGTTTCTTGTCACTAATTCCCAGTTAAAAGTGTTAGGTACCTTTTTGTAGCTGACTGAGAAAGCCTGGGTCATATGCCTGTGTTCTAGATGCAAAAGAGGTTGGAGGATGGGGCGCAGTGGCTCACATCTGTAATCCCAGCATTGTGGGAGGCCAAGGTGGGTGGATCTCTTGAGGTCAGGATTTCACGACCAATCTGGCCAACATGATGAAACCCCATCTCTACTCAAAATACAAAAACCAGCTGGGCGTGATTGTGCATGCCTGTAATCCCAGCTACTCGGGAGGATGAGAAAGGAGAATCACTTGAACCCGGGAGGCAGAGGTTGCAGTGAGCCAAGATCTTACCATTGCACTCCAGCCTAGATGACAGAACAAGACTTTGGAAAGAAAAAAATATATATTTTATATATATTATATATAGTTATATTTATAAATTTATGTATTTATTTATAAATTTATATTTTTATAAATTTTGTATTTTTATATAAATTTATAAATAAATATATATATTTATAGGAGAAGCAAGTTTCTGGCTTCTATTCTGGGAAACTACTCACAAGAAGATTTTCTAAAACCATGAAAGGTATCACAGAGTTGGAGGGAAGTATCAAAGGTTTCAAAGGTAACAAAGGCATCAAAGATACGAAAAAATTATCATGGATTGCCCTAGAGTATCTGCACACTGGTGTTTGAGAAACAGCCTGAAACCGTTGACTTTAAGTCCATGATCTAGACCTGCCAACTTCTCACCTTGTCTCCTGCCACTTTTCCCACCAGCTAAACTGGTCTTTTAGTGGTCCTCTTACTTTTATAGCCTTAGAATTTCTGCCTTTCAGCCTCTTTCGGCCTTCAAATCTACATGCCCAAATATATTCATGCTAACTATTGCTTTGTTCTCAGATATCAAATGTTATTTCTTCAGGGAAGACTTTCCAGACCACCTCATCCATGGATGTCTCCCACCACATTGCAGGACACTCCAGCCACATTCTTCTTTATTTTTCTGTTTATCTGCTTAATGATGCTAATCACTGCATGACTTTATTTAGTATGTTTATCTTCAGCCTGATATGCCATAATGAAAGCTCTGTGAGATTAGGGATCTTGTCTGTCCTTTTTGATGCTATATCTTCAGCACCTAGAATAGTGTCTGGCTCATAGCAGCCTTTCAAATATATGTTGCATAAGAATAAATCCATGATATAGTTCAATAGATCCATTTTACAAACATGTAGACTGAGAAAGAGAGGCTCAGTGATTTGTATATAATCACACAGTAAATTAGTGATCAAAGGGCAAGTTCTTGATTCCCAACTATGCAATCTCCTGGAAGAGACAAATATAAGAAGTTTCAGCTGCTTCTTAAAGAAAGGCAGCAGGGCAGAGCAGAAAGGACACTGACTAGGGAAAAAGCATGCATTTTATAATTATACATTTCTAAGTCCAAATCTGTGTCCCCAAGTCTAATATAAACTGCTTAGGATTTTTCAAAGAATTAAATATAATCATATATGTAGAGAGCACTTTATAACACAACATGCATAGGTACTTCATAATTGGACGGTATGCAATTATTATTAATTTATGAACAATGATATCCATATATGAGTTCATATTCTCTTAATAATATGCTAAGGGAGACATATCTGTAACATAATCTAAATCAGAAGGCCCTCATGTATAAAATGAGAGTGTTCCCACTTTCACACAACTAAAATTCTGCTTTATGCCAGGCATGTGTTACAAACAAGTTGAAGTCTCTGAGTTTCTTGCTAGCTCCTAATGCTAACAGCATTTCAATCTTTAATTGCCATCTCCAAAGATTATCTTGTTACTATAAACTAAGGGCAAAAATAGGCTTTTGCTGTCACTTCTTTCATTTATTTCTAAGCATTTTTTGCATCAAATCCTATGCAAAGTACTACAGACACAGAAGTCATTGAAAATAGCCCTTGCCTTCAAGGTACTTATTGGTTAATGAGAGAAACAGACAAAAAGAAAATTAGCAGCAATGTGATGTATACAGGATGCCACAGGGACCCAAAAGAATGGTACCCAATCCAGACTGCAAATAATTAGCAAGGGCTTTTTAGAAGTGATTCTGAGCAGAAAAACCTAGCTGTAGGGTGAGGATAAGGTAACCAGGATTATAAAGGGTCAGATATGCTCAGAAGTTCTTTGTAAATGCAAAGAAAACATCTGAAAGGGCCCAGTAGAGAATTTAAGCATGGCATATCCAAGGAACTGATGAATCAAGAGAGAAAAGGGTCACAACAGTCACAAGAAGAGAGAATTAATCAAAAAAGCCTCTTCCCCTCCCGCCAAGAGTGTTAATGTTATGAATAATTAATTTACTCTGCTTTCCCCAGAAAAGAGAAACAAACTCTTCCATTAATTATTTTATTACCTTTCTAGTCTGGCACTAATCTTCAATTTTTGGTTAGAGTTTATGATATATCAAAAATATACACATACGTATTAAACATTACATTTTCATCAAAGCACAGGCTCATGTTCCTTTTTAAATTTCTTTCATATCAGCAATTTTTCTTTTAAAAATTGTTCCTTTTATCTTTCTCTGTGCCTGAAATGCCTTCAAGTTACCTTCCTTTGGCAATTTTCTCTAATTCCTCCAAGCAGAGTCTTTCATTCCTCCTATACCATGACAGTACTTTTTGCACTATTTCCATCACAACTTGTAGCAAATTGCCTTTTAATAAGTTTCTCTCTTGCTAGACAGAGTTTCTGGAGAAAAGGTATTGACCTCTGTATCCCAAATGTGATCTTTTATTCCCCTAATAAACAATTTTAATTTTATAATAGCTTTGGAATTACAGAAAAGTTACAAAGGCAATACAAATAGTTGCCTAGAGATCTGTTTACAATTTGGATTTTGATATAGTCGGTCACAGAGAGTCCTAATACTCTGGATTTCTACCTGATACAAATGCTGCTGAGCGAGGGACCATGATTTGATAAGGTATGAGTCTCAGACACATCAGGACTAGATTTGTCAATCCTAGCTGCAAATGGGAATCAACCTGAGAAGGCTTCCTTTGTTTTAAAACTCTCATATGTGGACCACAGCCCCAGAGATTTTAATCAAATTTATCTGCTATAGACCCAGATATCTGAATTTTAAAAAAGCTTTTCAGGTGGTTTCAATTTGTAGCCAGAGTTGAGAACCACTTGTCCTAAGTTGTTAGACATCCATATCCCAGCAGGCTCTCCATTTCCTCCTTTGTGAAACAGAAATAATTATAAGTATCTGATAAGGTATTACTGGAACTAAGTGACATAGTGAAAGTAAGGCACTAAATGCAGTGCCTGTTATATTCTAGAATGCTTACCAATGTTATTAATTGCAAATTAACTTTTTTCGTAAATTCTGACAGGCAAAAGAACATGTAATTCTACATTTCTTCTCAATAAACTTTTGAGAACACTCTTCCAAAGTTACCTTCTGGGAGTTAGACTGCTCTCGGGACCCCAGCTGTCAGAAGAACATTTAAAAAGGGCAAGGAGTTCAGTGTTGGGGTGGAGTCACTACAGAAATTCCCTAGTCTTTAGGGAATGTGGTCTAAGAACCCTTTGATTAATTCAGCAGGCCCTGCAGCTGAGCCTGGAGTGCAGGGAGTCCCTGCCTATGTGGGACAGAAACAGCTTTGTATGGTCTCAGTCCAAAGGGTGGCTAGTTGGGTCTAAGCTGCTTATTATAGAACAATGAGTGATCACATCCGAACTGCAGCTGGTCTTAAGGAGAGATCTCAGAGAATCATATGGTTTCAAACTGCTGTTCATAGGCTTGAGGGCAAAGCACCTAACAAAATTCAGAGTGGTAGTATTGTCATTAAAATTCAAGTAAGAGAACACTAGTAATTGTAAAATTACATGTCTTCTAAACTGGCTTTTCTTAACATACAACTCCTTCTTCAACCCTAAGGAGTACAACACGAACTCTACTTTTAACAGACACTGGAAGTTCAAGTTATCCTTTATTTTCCTTAAGCTAAGATTAATAGTTTCTTGGGGTGATTAGAAAAGAGAAGATAGAGTTTACAGATTAAGAGATGCCATACATAATTACTACCTACTTTGAGTTAGAAACAAAACACACAAAGAGAATTAATCCTGGCTTGCCTAAACCAATTGCCTCTTACTTAGTAAGAGATATCTGTCCAAAATATTGTCACCTGCTTGAATATCTGGAATAATATTTTTGACCCCCTTAATAACGCTTGCCTCTAAACGCTTCTTAGTATTAGAATAGTCTTCTAATCTGTCTTTCTATCTCTAGCCATCCCCTTCCTTCCACTTTTTTTTTTTTTTTTTTCAGACAAGATCTCTCCCTGTCACCCATATTGGAGTGCAGTGGCACGATCTTGGCTCACTGTAAGCCTCAGTTTCCTGGGTTTAAGCAATGCTCCCATCTCAGACTCCCTAGTAGCTGGGGCTGCAGGCACACACCACCATGTCCCGCTAATGTTTTTATTTTTTGTAGAAATGAGGTCTCACTATATTGCCTAGGCTGGTCTGGAACTCCTGGGCTCAGGCAATCCTCCAGCCATGTCCTCCCAAGGTGCTGGGATTTTAGGCATGAGCCACCGCACCCAGTCTATACCTGCCATACTGCTGCCACAATACAAAAGCTGACCAAGTTACCTATCCAAGCTTTTTTAAATGGTATGAAGTTACCGTAAAATTGGGCTCCTGCTTATCCGCCCAAGGTTACCTCATGAAATTCTCTATGGACATGCGGTGCTCTAAGCGTATCAAATTATTCACAGTTCTGAATTTATAACACACTAGGTCACATTTCTGTAGCTTTGCATAGGGACTCTCAAAGAAAAAGTCCCCCATCTGCTTGGGTAAGACTGATCCTCACTTTCAAGATTCCCCTCATTCAGCCACTCTTCAGTGAAACCACCCCAGAGCTTCCCAGGCATAGACAGCACATCTGTTATTTATGCCACCTTTGCTTCCTCTGCTATAGTAAGAATTAGGTATACAGAGTTTGCTTTCTGGCTCTCATGATTGGAACAGATCCTGGAACATAAGTGTTAAAAGAATAAATGAGATTTGGCATGATGGCTCACGCCTGTAAACCCAGCACTTTGGGAGGCCGAGGCGGGCATCACTTAAGGTCAGGAGTTCAGGACCAGCCTGGTCAACATGGTGAAACCTTGTCTCTGCTAAAAATACAAAAATTAGCCAGGTGTGGTGGCACGTGCCTATAGTCCCAGCTACTCAGGAGGTTGAGGCAGGATAATGGCTTGAACCTGGGAGGTGGAGGTTGCAGTGAGCCGAGATTGTGCCGCTGCACTCCAGCCTGGATGGCAGAGCAAAACTGTCTCAAAAAAAAAAAGAGAAGAATAAATAAATGACCGATGGAATGGCCTTGTACTGAATAACGAGATGACGATTAATGCTATCATCAGCCTCCCTTAGAGAATATTGGAAGAGTCAGAATTTTGTACCCAAGGACCCTTACTCTAATGTACCCTGCAAACACTCAGTATTGATAGGAATGTTGCCATATGAGCTACATCTCTGTCTTCCTTGCAAATCTCTACCTTCTACAATATCATCTTTATGATAAGTAGTGGGGAGATAAATTACTCATTAAATTTTCATTTTGATAACAAATACATATTCATTATAGAAACAAGATATGAAGATAAGTAAAAATATAAGTTGCCCATTAAATATTTTAATGATAAAAGTTATCATTGTAATAATTGTAAAAATCATTATTGTTACATTAGGAACATAAAAATAAGTAAAAGTATAATTTGTCCATTTTCCCAACAATCAGAAATAATCAAGCATTGATAACATTTTGGGGATATCCTCCTAAATGGATTTTTTAAATACATAAATGTCATTACATACCAAAATTGAATCATATTATACAAACTATTCTATAACAGAATTTTCCAATCAAAATTATGTGTTGAGTTATAATAACAATCTAAATTTATAATCAAATCAAATGTTTGCTAAAAATGTAAATTTGCTGAACTCCATCCCTGATCTATTGAAATAATCTTTGGATATGGAGTTCTGGAATATTCAACATAATGCTCTAAGTGATTCTTATGTATAGTAAACTTAGAGCCACTAACCACAGATAGTGTTTTCAAATCACTACAGTAAAATGGCCAAAAAGTAGGGGTTTGAAAGATATTTATTTTGGCTGCACAAAAGAAAACATAAAAGCTATTACAAAATGGAATGGGTTACCATCCCAGTTGATGAGCCCCTGGCACTCTGCAAATAGATTTTGAATAACTAGTGTCAGGGATGCGGTGTTCATTCTGTATCAGGAAAGAGGTTGAAACAGATTATTTCTAAGGCTTGTCTCAACTGTAAGATCCTAAGACTCTATAATTAAAGAATGTGAAGGCTAAATTATACTTCAGAGAAAAAAGAAAAAGAAAACAAAAAGAATAGTTACCTGGGAAGACAGTTGTGAAACTAGAGGGATATGTTTTGTAGGGAGTGCTTTAGTCATAAAGCAGCTCTCAAATCTAACAAAAACTTGGTACATAATTAATTGAAACTTTTTTTCCTACACAAGATTAAGACCATTAATTGGTGATCTTGTGGTTCAAAACATATTCTTGGTAGCACTAAGAACAAGTAAAAGCTAAAGGCTCTGGTTGAAACAGAGTGAAGGACCCAGGCATCTTTGGCGCACCTGGACCCATTGTGGCCATCCTGAAGGCTGAGAGAGAGACATCTATGGAACTGTGGAAACACCAGTAATCCAATTGAACCTTTTCATTTTCAAACAAAGAACACGAAGCCCAGAGAATTTCAGTATTATAAATTCACATGGCTTGTTGGTGACAAAATATTCTAGAAATCCACACTTCTGACTCCTAGTCTACTGTTTTTGGTAATAAAGATTTCTTTACTATTGCAAATTGCCTTTTATTCAAAATACTAAAAGTTAGACATAAATCACAGAATGCCCAAGTGTTTAAAATTTTTTACATATAAAGATGCCATAGTGTAAACAAAGGGCTTAAAATAATCACATTTTAAAAGCAGACTGACATTTCAAGGATAGCTGCAATAACACTCCTCATGTTCTCCTCTCAGAGTTGTAATTTAATTCTGTTTGGCAGGAAAATCAGTGATTACTCTCACTTTCTGACATTTAAAAGTGCCCACCAAAAAGACAAATAATATTTTCAAACATAGTTCTTGTGTTATATATACTTTATATGTCTACCTGAGTTGACGTAGGCATGTCAGTATTTTATGGTTATACCTATTTATAGGTACTTAGGTAGTATGCTTGCTAATTATAAAATAGATAAGTTTATTTTTATAAAATACATACCTAACCTTAAGAATGTTTTTAAATGCTGACTGGAATGACCCAACCACCATATATTTACAGTGAAAATTATATTTACAAATATCCAACTAAATACTTTGAGAATCAACAGCCTAGGTAATTTCAGTAAGTTTCATAACTTTAAATACCATCTATATGTTGATGACTCCTCAATTTGTATTTCTAGCTTACACATTTCCCATGAACTGCCTAAATACATCTACTTTGGCACATCTCAAACTTAACAGGTACAAAATCAAATTTCTGATCTTTCTCCCTAAACTCTTCCTCCAATGACTACTCTCCTATCAGAAAAGACAGATCCATCCACCCAGCTGCTAAACTTGGCATAATTCTAGATTCCCCTCTTAATATTCTACATCCATCAGCAAATCCTGTCCCCGTCTTGCCAAAATACATCACGAACCCCAATGCTTCTCACTATCTTTGCTGCTACAATCACCATCGCCTTTCTCAACAGACTCCTAACTGGCCTCCCTGCTTCCATCTTTGTCCCCATAGAGATTATTCTCCAAATAGTTGCAAAAGTGACACATTATAAGCTTATCATCACCTCCACTAATTTCTAATCTTATTCTGAGTACATGCTCTATAAAGGCACTCTGTGATCTTCCCATCTCATTCTACTACCTCTCTGACTTAATTTCCTACTTCTCTTCCATTTAATTCATTTCAGTCACACAGTCCACCTCATTGTCAATCCAACATTCCAAAAATAAAGCCACTGTTTTTCTGCACAGATGGTTCTTTTCCCCTCACATCTCCATGGCTTTTTTCTTCACCTCCTTCACATGTCACTGATAATGTCAAACCTATTCCTAGACTACCTTTCCTAGAGTAGCATCTGAATCAGTCAGGATCCCAAGAAATGGGTGCTTTATTAAATTCAGACAAACAGTACAGTTGAATAAAGAACTGTTTACAAGGGTACAAGAGGGATGTAATAAAACCAGAAGGTAAAATACAGAACCATTGGCATGGTAATAATAGTGCTATTGCCTCCTCCAGCCTGAAGGAAGAAGAAGAAGATAAGCTAATAGAAACTAAAAAAAAGAGTCCAACAGAGAGGGTTGCCTTGAGAAAAATACTGATGATTGAAGGAGGGAAGCAGACAGCCTGAGACTACCTGTGAAAAAGAAGCTGAGAGAATAAAATACAGTGAGAATAAATGCACTGCAGGTCCCGAGACCCTTTTGTATTGCAAGTGATTTATGAGTTGATTCATGATGTTTGATCCGTATCATAGATGCTTCTGATTTTTAAAAAGTGGAAAAGAAGTTATGTTTATATGTTATATTCCAAAAGGCAAGATAGTATTAAGTGTTTAAATATTCATCCTGTATGGCCATATTCATCATGAATAAATCAAGTAAGGCCTATCATAGGACACTTCATCCCCCTAGCAATAGTTTATTAAAGAAACGCTCTTTAGGGGACATTAGCCGGGCGCAGTAGCTCACGCCTGTAATCCCAGCACTTTGGGAGGCTGAGGCAGGCCCATCACGAGGTCAGGAGATCGAGATCATCCTAGCTAACACGGTGAAACCCCGTCTCTACTAAAAATACAAAAAAAAAAAAAAAAATTCAGCCAGGCATGGTGGCGGGTGCCTGTAGTCCCAGCTACTCAGGGGGCTAAGGCAGCAGAATGGCGTGAACCCGGGAGGCGGCGGAGCCTGCAGTGAGCAAAGATCGTGCCATTGCACTCCAGCCTGGGTGACAGAGCGAGACTCCGTCTCCAAAAAAAAAAAAAAAAAAAAAAGACAGAAAGAAACAGACATTAGGAGAACCTGCAATTCCTTGATTTTGTAAATTATTTGTGACATTTAGGAACTCATTGTATGCAGTCATCAGAAAAACATTACTTCTTCTGTTACAGCTTCTCAGACTCCCCAAAGCTGATGCAATTAAAGGAAAAGATAAAACCACAGGGCAGAAGAGCAAACATCTGTTTTACTTGTGAAAACTGAGGAATTTATGTTGGGGGACAATGAATTAGCAAGCAATATGTTTTTGCTGATTCTAGTAGCACCTCCTAGGCCACCTCAGTTGGCGAGGCAAAATAGCAACCAAGATATTATGGCATTAAGAGAAACAGAAGTAGAAAAACACTAGAAGATATCTCTAGAAAAGGTCTTCGCCACCCATTCCTAGTTTCATTAAGAGACAAATCTCATTTATTGATGATCCCTGTCTGTCTTCATTTTCCTGAAAGGGGAGATAGGAATAAACGAGGTTGAGAGAAGATAGAGAGAAATGGGAAATAGAAAGATTAAGTTGCTATAAGGTTTCTGAAATGTGCTCTAAACCCTAGAAATATAACCTCATAGGAGTCTTACAATGTATTTTCATCCTACTACACTCCCTGTCCTGTGAAAGGTAATCAGATATGTTGTTGTGATTGCTCTCCAATTCTGGATCAAAGTGGTGGTGATGGTGGTGTTTCCTCTCTCTCCAAATGCTTTTGGTGCCAGATGCTCTCAGACACATACATATTACATATTACAAAATGACCTCTTGGTATGTACTTTTACTCATCACTCTGGGCATGTAGAATCATTTGGAAGCAGTGGGAGAAGTAGGAAGATTCCTGGGAGACATTTCTTTACCAGAACAGCAGAAATAACTTCATTATACACTGAACTAATTTAGAGCCACATAAATATTAGGTTGGCCACATGAATTTGTCAATGCTCCATCATTTTCAACCTCAAAAAATAACAGTTTCATATGGCTCACACCAAAATATTCCACTAAGTGCAAAACAAATGTATCTTTAACTCAGCATCCCATTAGCCAGAATTCAAAATTGTCCATGCCCACTCTAACACCATTTTGCACTAAAAGAAATATGACAAATAGGAGTAGAAGTGCACATTTTAACCTGATTATGTTTAAATCATCTTAATTGCAAATGTTACATATGGTCATGTGAATAAGGTTCAGGGTCTTGGACACAGCCTCAGAAAATAAGGAGCCCTGAAGCCTGTGGTCCATTAACTTCATAGTAAATAGCCTCTACAGTCTCAATCCTGTCACTGACAGTTTTGTCATCTGACCAGTCCCATGGAAACTTGTAAGGAGCATCAGAAAAGTAAACATACTTCTCTTTTCCCCCAAAGAAATGTTCCCATATGTCACAAAGAAATAATTCCCAATTTACAGGCACAAGCAGAGCAGAGCCTTATCCATCTATTGCCAGATTCAAATAATCCTGTCCAAAATGATGAAAACTTGTGAAACGAAGAGCCCTATGTTGGTATGGGAATCTCATCGCCTTATCTTATTCCCTAGGCCATTCATCAATTGCATGTTCTATACAGAGGCCTCAGATAAAAATGTTCTCAATGCAAAATGTAAACTTGTGCTTCATCTAGAATCTGACACCAGGCTATTTGCTAACTGGCCCTACAGTGAAAGAGCTTTCTGCCCATATGATTTTTAAATCTAACACAAAATACCACACAGAGAATAGAGTTCAGCTAGAGCCCTCGACACATTTTAGTTAGCATCTTTTTCCCTGCTAGCTTTCCAGATAAGTCTCTCCACCACAGACCAATGCCTTGTACAGACTGTTTGTCTACTGAATTCTGCTGAGTCAGGAGCACAGTCCAGGAGAACTGTGCTGACTCTACACAAAGGCCACCATCTGTTGCAGAGCTTCTAGGAAGAATGTCATCAGTATGAAACATGTCGTCAGCCCTAATCATTACTGGACTGCTTTGGAAGCTAAACCAAATAATGGAAACATATTCCAGAAGGTCATTAACACGGCTTCTTTGAAATAATTGAGAACACTGCTACATAAGAAGAATAAATAAAACTATATCAAGTGTTCACTGAATTTAAATTCAAAAAGTATCAAATATAATCAACATAGACTTTAGATTCAGACCAGACAGAACCACAGCTATACCACTAGCTCAGACATTGGCATTGATAAGAGTCCCAACAGCAACAACAATTTTCATTTGTTGCAAGCTACTCGGTGCCAGGCTTTGTGTGAGCTGCTTCAAATATATATCTTAATCCTTACATTAACCCAATAAGGAAGGTATTATTATCTAAAAGGCAAACTATTTTCATCCTCTTAGCCTCATTTTTAAATCTGTAAATCTGTGAAACATTTCACTTATTTTTACAGGATTTTGCTAAAAATTAAAGATAGTAAAGTCTCAAATATTCACTAGTGAATGTATAAAATAATAAAATATATGTTATTAATGTATCATTAAACTCTTAAGGCTTACACAGATGGTATGTATAATGAAATATTAGATTTAGACTTAATATGCATAATGTAAAATATAGAAAACCTCAAGTATCCCACCAGGTGAGCTAGGTTCTGATCCAACAGATTTAAAGAATAAGCTAACAAAAATGAAGCAGAGTAGCTGAGTAGGGTTAATCATCATTTAAAGCAGTCAGCAAGTATTAAAAACCCACTATGATATAGTAGAATACTGCAAAGAAAGTAATAAACACAATTCTTCTGGAACTATATTTTGAGGATATGGAACATATATGACTGCTACATAGTTCTATTACTTGGAACAATGCGTACAAGAATAATAACTAAATGAGTGGCAACAAAAGCATTGGTCCAGACACTCAGAGATCAAGGATCTATGAAGAGTAAGTGCTGATAAACATTTATGCTCATTACATAATTTTCAGACTAAAATTCACTTTACATAAAACTGGTGTCGATGTGCCAAGTGACAAGGTTGACTAGTGATTCTATCCTGGTCAGTACTTTCCCCATGAGAGTTACTGCCATTCTCCCTTTATTCCCTGCCCTATTAGTCAAAATACTTCAAAGAGAGATAGGATAAAAAGCCAAGAGAAGCTTTAGAATATACTGGCTCTACCAGTCTACGAATTTCCATAGTGGTCCTATAAATTAAACATAAAAAATTATAGCTAGGATAATAGTTACTAAAAATGAAAAAGTAAATTCACCAGAATGTTTTGTGTTATTATCATCACCTAAATCAGAAAAAAAAATCTTTTTTGCTTAAATCACAAATACTGTATCTTTTTACTGACAGAAACAACAAATCAAACTTTAAATAATTCTTGTTGGCTAGACTTAACACACGATTGAATAAGGCATGAAGTAACAACAGCAAAATTTTATTTGTCCTCCTTTTAATAACTCTGGTATATTCAAAGCCACTAGTCTGAAATATAATCAAAAATTGCATTGCATTCTCTAAGTACTGTTATGACCTCATACATTTCTGGCAAACTTGGATGGCCCAGATTCTCACAAATTAGACTATCAACATGATTTGGTGTAATCTCCTTTACAAATATTCAAATATCTTCACTGAGTTTTGGAAACTATATAGCAATAAAAGTTTCAGTATGCAATAGCTTCATTTAGCACCAATATACTTGTGATTGATTTCAGTAAATTAGAAATAAGTCTATATTTCTTGTCTGCGTGTGTGTGTGTGTCTGAAAATATCTTTATTTTGCACTCATTCTATAATGAGACTCCTCATGTATACAATTCCAGGTTGACAGTTGTTTTCTAATAGTGCTTGAATACATTATAAACCAATGTCTTCTGACTTCTGTGTTTTGATACTTCTTCCTTTGTAGATAATGTCTTTCTGTCCTTTCAGATCATCTCCTAATTCCCTATGTTCTGTAGTTTTATCATGATGTGTCTATATTTGGATTTATGTTTATTTTACTGAGAGTGTAATGTCAATCTGAAAACTCATGTCTTTCCTCAAATTTGAAACCTAATGAGACTACACTTCTAAATAAAATTGATATTTCAGCCATTGAAATAATACATGCATCTAATAAGGGAGGGTATTATAATAAAATTGATATTTAATTTATTTAATATTTGATTTAACTTGTTTAATATTTGTTAAATATCAATTTAAATATCAATTTAATTATATTTAAATTGTTTAAACAATTAAGCTGAAGTAAAAGCTTAAAGGTTCTTAAGTCACTATATTCAATTTCTTAAAAGTTCAACTTAAAATATACAGGCAACTAACAAGGGAAGGAAAAATCTTCGTTTGTCATTCAAAAGAAGAC
The DNA here is from genome assembly GCF_008728515.1 of Papio anubis. Lineage (NCBI taxonomy): Eukaryota > Metazoa > Chordata > Mammalia > Primates > Cercopithecidae > Papio > Papio anubis. The sequence continues at coordinate 72,058,048 of NC_044985.1, read as the reverse complement.
TCTTCTGAATATTATTCTTCTTGAAGATAGAGCATTGAAAAGTTTATGGGCATTTTATATGTTCACTAAGCAATTATTTTTGGAGGCTTAGTTTCAGCATGTTCCTTGGAAAATGATTCAGGGGCATCAGAGACTCTACAACAAATTTAATTAATAGTGCTGACATTCAGTCATTTACTCATTAGTCCTAAGTAAACACAAGAAAAGTGGTGAGAGTAATCACAGACATCTCTGTGCATGAGCAGCATGAGGGTTCTGACTGAGGGCCTTCTTTAGACATTAGGATGTCTTATATTTAAATCCTTATTTTATTATTTCTCTCATTAGGCCCTCGGACTAAGTTTAAGACAAATATATCTAGCACTAAATTTTGCTATGCTAAGCACATGGTACTGATAATATAGGAAAGGCATAAAAGCAAATTAGTATGTTAAGGAGCCTAACTATATGACACAATTATTTAAATTAATAAAACTTTTCCCATAGCCTATTTGCAAACTTGTGACATTTTTCTTGTCTAGTATCTTGCTGCCCAGAAGGTAAATCATAGAGGAGAGCAAAATTGAGAGGATATGCCAGCAATTCCCCCCTCACTTAAAAATTTGAAATTAGCATTAGGATTCATAAGTGACCACAGCTATAATAGTTCTAAATGATTACATTTAATGAGTACATACAAAACTGAAAAAAAAAAATAGGAAAATAGCGATAGTAAAAGCAAACTTCCCTTTCCCTAATTTTGAACACACATATACACACACAGACACACACACACACACGCATACACACATCTTCAGAGATCTCCTCAATGGCACATTTTCATTCAATTTCCACACACAAAACTGCATACTTTTTGGAGAAGGAAGTGATTTCTTTGTGGGTGGCAAAAACATTGAGGATTCTTCAGGATATTGTTTAAATAAATATTAAAATAACAGTCCTTCATGAATAAGTGGTTATTCATCTTTTAAACATTTACTGCCAACTACAACTGTGCATGCAAGGAGTGGAGTCCCTAGAATATAAAAGAACATGTACCACAGCACAGCCTATGTTCAGGGCAGTTACAAAGGGAACAGATCAAAAACTAGATATACCTGACTCTAAAACCCATGCCTTTCTTCTGTGCTGAGATTGCAATCTAGCTATAACATAGTAAAATATAATAAAATAAAATAAAATTGTAGGAAGTACAATGGCAATTCAGGGAAAAGAGGAGATATTCACTCTGTCTGCAAAGGATTAAAAGGGAACCCAAGCAGCTTGAGGTGAGAGGCAAAATGTGAGCTGGATCTGGAAAAGTGTCGATATTTACAGACAAATGAATTTATACTGGTTTTTAGGAAAACTCAACGAAGAGAAGAAAGGACAGCAAACGCAAAGGTAAAATCTCCTAAGGATACAATGATTGTCCAGCTTGTATCAAGTAGGGGGAGTAATGAGAGCATAAGGATAGTGCAGATGGTAGAGCAAATAGAGAGTAAAGATAAAGAGGTCTTGACAAAAGGCAGAACTTTGAAGGCTTTTGACCAGAATAAAACATGATCAGAACTGCCATGAACAAGAGTGAGAAAATACCTAAGACTGGGAGGAAAGAATTTCAAGTCACAGGTAAGAGGTATTGAAGGCCAAAGTCAGGGTCAGGGAAGTAGCGGGAATGGACACTGGCTGGCTCTGATGTACTTCTCAGCCATAAACTCTACAACTTCAAATAAATGTGACCTTTACCACAAAGAGCTAAGTGAGAGTGGCATAAGAAACTTTAGTCAATATACATTGCCAAAATAAACCTTTATAAAACAACTGAAATAACAAAGGTAGAGAAGAATTGCAGTGTTGTAAGAAATGGAGAAATAGCGACAGAAATACCTGGTAAAAGAAGAGCTACAAATTTGGATGATAAAAAACCACCATTAATATTATTCTATCCAGCCACATGTTATAAACTATTTTTAATGTCATTCAGAGGAGATTTAGAATTAAGCTGAAATTAGCTTCAATTTTCTCCTTTTCTCTAAGGTATTACAAAGAGTAGGACAAACTAAGGAGGTCACATTGTTACTTCATTTACAACCTCACCTAGCAGTCAATGCCAACCTCTTTCTCTACCCCTAAAAAAAAAGCTCTAAAATATAAATCAGCATACTGAATTATACTTTATAATGATTAATACACTATATAGAGAACATTGTGTATACAATTTAAAAATAATGAAGCAGAAGAATTTTTGATCATGTTCTTGATGGTTCCTGCTTAAAACCTGGCACCCCTGCAAATTAAAGGGCAAGTTTTGTAATGCACAAATTGTTTTCCATCAACTCAGTGGTGATACTTTAGATAATTTTAAGTGATTCCTGGGTAACTTTTTAAAATTTATTTATTTATTTATTTATTTATTTATTTATTTGAGACAGAGTTTCGCTCTTGTTGTCCAGACTGGAAGGCAATGGCACAATCTTGCTCAGTCTTGGTTCACTGCAACCTCTGCCTCCTGGGTTCAAGCGATTCTCATGCCTCAGCCTCCCGAGTAGCTGGGATTATGGGCATGTGCCACCACACCTGGTTAATTTTGTATTTTTAGTAGAGGTGGTGTTTCACCATGTTGGTCAGGTTGGTCTTGAACTCCTGACCTTAGGTGATCTGCCCGCCTCTGCCTCCCAAAGTGCTGGGATTACAAATGTGAGCCACCATGCCCAGCTACCCGAGTAATCTTTCAACTCTGTGATCCTTTTTACTTTACTATTTAATGTGTACTGAAAAAAATATATAGAATACTATATTTCCCTTTTAAATATATTTAAGTTTTCTAAAAGTTTATTTCAATAAAAATATATCTATACAAGTGATAGTCAGTGCCAGTAATACAACAAAATTTTATATGTGAAAAACATTTTTAGCATGTTAGCACACTTAACTTGTTGTCACAGATACTGTCATCAGAATGTTATCTTTTAGTAGTTTTTACTTGATCCCAGTTTATGGAAAAATCAAGTCTATTGTATTAGACTCAGTGTTAGCATCAAATAAAACAATATCTAGAATTTGGTTTATATTAATTTACAAAGAAAATATTTCATCTGTCTATTGGATTTGCCATTTTCAAATCTTTTGACATTGGTTTATATAGTTAAAAACAGAAATTATAAAAGCAGAATCAGAATCAGAAATTACAGATTTAAAGGTTGGTATGTTGAAGACGGAAAAATAAATTGATCCATTAAAATCAATACAATGCTTGAATTTCACATTCAAATTTTAATTTCAAAAAAGGTTGAATATTGTTTCTGTAAAGGAAGTGATTTAACCACATGCCAGGAAAAGCTTGAAATAGGCAATTCTTTTAAAATAGCCTATAGTAGAAACTCCTTTTAAAGTCAACAGGAAATTCATTAAACATGAATATATACTAAGGGCAAAAATAAGACCATTAAGCCTAGAAATACAGGAAACTGTTTTTTTGAAGTAGCCTAAATTTCACGCTGAAGGACAGTTGGTTTCTTTTCTTTCTGTAGGTGGTTTTTTTTCTGGAGGGGGAAAGTACAAAAATTTTTAATTTCAAAGATTAACATGTCTGAAAACATATCCTAGATAGTACAATACATAAGGTTTGTGTTATTAAAACATTACTGAGTTTTGCAAATTTTAGGTAAAACATTAACATTTTAGTTTATGTTATTTCCATTTAAATTGAAGATTGCCCATATTCACATATTAGAAGATGAATGTTGAGGGATTATGTGTAGAAAATCCATACATATTTAGACTTTATGATGCAGCATCTACTTTGAAAGACTGTTTGTTTTTTTAACAAAACATGCTTCTCAGAAAATATGTTTATATGTTGCATTGCATTGCCGAGGCCCAAATGCATACATTTTTGTAAAATACCAAGAGTCAAAGTGCGGTATAAACTTTTGTCAAGACATAGGAAAGAAGGTCTGGTATCAGGTTACTGATACTCACAGAGACAGGTGAAAACATTTCTTTCAAGTTGGAGAGGACTTTTTCATCAGTGAATATTCTTTCCATGTAACGATGCAGCAAATACATATCTACTGCCAAGGACGTTAAAGTCAATTATACATATAAGGAGTGAAGTTTCAATACTGTTGTATTTATGATACTTTTAATTATACTTCAAAACATGTTATGAATTGGTCCAGGGATAGCTACCTTTCCTTAAAAAATATGTTCAAAAAATATTACATGAGTTTAGAGATGCTAATAAACTATGGTTCTCTACCACCATGCTGTTACTCCCTAGGGGACATTTGGCATCAGCTGGGGATGGTCTTCCTCCCAGGGGACATTTGGCACCAACTAAGAGTGCTTTTGCCTCCCAGGGACATTTGACAACATCTGGAGACATTTTTCATTATCACTACTAGGGGCACTGCACTGGTGTCTAGTGGGTAGAGGCCAGGGATGTTGCTTAACATGCTATAATGCACAGGGCCGCTCCCTTGACAACAAAGAGTTATCTTTCCCAAAATGTCAAGATTGCCAAGACTGGGAAACACTGTACTAATCTTATCAGCATCAAACATACTCCAAAATGTTAAGCTCAATGATAGAAGAAAGTAAAAAGGGCAAAAAAGATCAAATGAAAGAAAGAATATGACAAAAAAAAAAAAAAAAAAAAAAGAGCTCTGAATCCATGAAATAAACATCTAAAGTTTTCTAGTAAGTATTTGTGGCTAATATGAGAAATGCAATATGGGGTCATGCTGTAGTAATGATGACACACATACACAAGAACTGTGGGCAAACTTGGCAAACAACCATAAAAGAAAAAGGGTTGCTATTTAAGCTACATTTCTGACTTGTTGATGAATGACCTGACTTAATACAATTATTTTATATCCTCATAGTCATGTTTCCCATTCCTATGAGGTGCCAGCAGTGGTAGCTAGTAGGGTAGATTTGTCCAAATAATAAAGGGTGACCTTCAGTTATAAAAGCAAATCTCTTTATTTCCAAAGTATGTTGACCTCCTCCAACCCAAGTTAAAAGAATATACACTATGATTCCATCTTTCAATGTATTAATATCAAGATGTACATGTCTGAAAATGGTCAAAATTTTGTACTACAATAATGCATACTAAACTGTTAAGTTTTTACCTCTGAGGGACATGGGTGTAAGGGGGGCATGAGAGTAAACATTCATATTTTGCTCTGTCTTGTTTTTTAATCTTTTATAATGAGAATGCATTTATGTGTAAAAACTTTTATTTTTACAAAGACTAAGCTTTCCCAAAAGCAAGATGCAAAAATTCTGCTATAGCTTGTTAACATTTAATGCAAATATCTTGCTTTGTATAATATACAAATTGTTCAACAGTTACAATAACAGCTTTAATCATGCTCCCAATAAAGGAATTTGCTAGCTAAAGAAATTCTACAGAGTTTATTCCATAGATTTAAAAATCTTTAGAAAACAAATATCACCCATAAATTAAATAATGTATTTGATGCAGGCCAGGCAAGCCCCCAAACTGGGGCTTAGCTTGGGACAGTTCTTGACTTTGTCCAGGAAAGAAATCAAAGGCATGACAATGGTAGGAGCCTCTATTGAAGTGGCAGTGTACAGCAGAAGCAGAAGTACTGCTCCTTGCAGAACAGAGCTACCCCATAGGCAGTGCTCCTAGAACAGCAGCTAAAAGGCAGTTCTGCAATCACATTTATACCCGCTTTTAATTACATGCAAATTAAGGGGCAGACTATGCAGAAATTTCTAGGAAAAGGGTAATAACTCCTGGGTTGTTGGATCATTCCCAGGGAAAGTGGCAGTAACTTGGGAGTAACTTATAGTAACTCACCATGCCAATGATAAACTAATATGGTGCACTGGTGGGCATGTCTTATGGAAAGCTGCCTCTGCCCCTTCCTTGCTTTACCTTGTCCTCAATTTGATCCGGTGTCCTAGCCCTGTCTCCATTGTTGAGTGCCACCTTCTGCCTCATATTGAGCTACATTTCCATATATGAAGTTTATTGAAAGAAAAGAACAATTCAATATCATCAGCACACCATTGTTACTACTGGGAATTTTACTGACATTTTTGTTATCTGTCTGAAAATTAATCAACTGATAACAACAGCATATTTGGGAATGTTAAAAGGACTTAGAAATTCTCCTACTAGTTATAAAAAATGTATATACCCTCTGAAATGGATACCATAAATGTTTTACAACTTTTATGAGACTGATTCATTAAAATAACATATATAGCGATAGTCTGTCAACAGTCAAAAAAAACTTTGAATTTTCTCCAATCTGCTTTATTTAATTCTGAGCAAGAATAACTGTACTTTCTAGATGATGATTGATTTTCCTCATTTATTAATATATCATTTAATGGAGCAAAAATGAATTAGAAGAAAATCAGTTATTTCATCTAACTAAGACTAGGCAGGTATCAAAAGTTTTTTCACTCATCAATTAAGGCAATTTACAATAAATAGCCAAGTGAAATTTTGTCTGACACTAAAGATTAGCTTGCCAAGGTATCAAAAATGAACAGTGAAAAACTGGAAAAGAAAAAGCTGTGATCATAAAATCAATCTACTTATGGAACTATAGTTTTACTCTCGGAAAAACTTTTCTCATTCCATCTAATATCATCTTCAATCCATTATACATATGCCACAATATAAAAAAAAATAACCCTACTAATCCACTTAATAGCATATTTTAAAACACATTGTAAATATACACATATTTATAAAAATATTTTAAGTTATACAGTCATGATTATGTATATTATTATACATTATAAATAAAATATATGTCCTCCCCAACTTTCCAAGGAAAGCTATCCATTATCATGGCACCAACAAATAAATCAAAACATGTATACTCTGAATTTCTCATACTCTAGCAGTAAGTGGCCCTTTCAACACATAAGCATTTGACAGATTGCACTGTAATCTGGAAAAATAAAACAATGTAAGGATATAAGAGATAAATCTATGTAATTATTCCAACAGACAAAAACATGCAAATCAGGTTATTATTAAATTATACTAAATATATTTCTCTCCGGTTGTCACTACTTCTTAGACTCCCCAAATCATCAATCAAAATCCCAGTTGACTAGATTGTGTTGACTATCACTTCACTTCCAGTATATTTTGTAAAAATATGTTTTCTATTTCATTCAGGAGAAGATTGCAATTCAATCTGAAAAGAACCATGTTCTTAGGATTAAAGTCCTCACCTACATCTGTACATATGTATAATCTTAGGAAACAAAATGAGCCATGGAAAATTATGTAATTCCTTCCTATGGAATGAAATGAGGTAGTAGTGGCTGAGGCTAGATTGCACAGGGCTATGTACATCATGGGGGAGAGTTTGGCTTGTTTTCTGCTAATGTCTCTGAGATAAAAATTGATTTTGCTAAGTAGTGGCACTCAGGTAACAGAGGAAGGGTTAAGTGCAGGTGTGGCCCTCCCCCAAGTCATTATCTAACATTTACATCTTTCTCACAGCTCTTCCCAAGGCATATTTTAATATAAGCATTTTCAATGAGGCGTGTTTTCTTTAAAGGAAATGAGATCTTGAATTTATTCTTTCTTCATTCACTTATCAAATATCTGAAAGCCTACTATACCTGGCACTGTTATAGGTTTTGAGTTCCTAGGAATATAAATAAATGCACAGCAATCTCTACTTTTATGGGGATTCTACTCTGTGGGTAAGAAATATAAGAATAGCGAATCATTACATGATATAGTATATTAGGTGATAAATATTACTGAGAACATTAAAATAGGATTAATAGGAAATACCATGGTGTTGTGATTTTAAATATGGAGGTAAGGGTAGGCTTGCCAGGAAGATGACTTCTGAGGAAAAAGCAGAAGGAGGTGAAAAGTGAGGCATAGGGACAGCTGGGGAGGAGCACTCAGGGTGGTGTGTGAACAGTGAGCAATGAGGCCAAAAAGGCATCAAGAGGCCATACCCTGTGGGACTTCACAAGTAATTACTCTTCCTTTATATGAAATGGAAGCCAATGGAAGGTTTTGAGTAGAGAAGTGACATTTTGCAGGATCTGGGACACTCAAATGGAGAAAATGTACAGAAGTGAGTGCTGCAACTGTAATGAAAAAATCTAACACAAAGCAAACAACCTAGTAGACAAAAAGTCAAAACAGTGTGAAAGGCCATAAAGAGGTTAGTTGCTAGCCAAAGGCACTGTAATTCTTCAAATATATTAGAAGTTTCTTGTCACAGGATGAAACCTGTCCATGTTATCTGCATTTACAAAAACAGAAAATGAGTTTTAAAAGGGAGTCTTTCTACTTTTCTCTGTTGTATCAGGCATACAAGTAAAAAGAGAGCTATACCTTCTATTCAGAGCAATAAATAAAATTTCATTCTAACTGTAGACCAAATATCATGGCTTTTTCTTCTACGTTTTACCCTAAATGGTAATTGCCATCATTACAACTATTCATTTTTATCTTTCATAGCAGCAATTTACTCATATCCTGCTTCTTCTTGGTGTTTCTTACATTCATTCCCTCACAATAGCCTCCTTTAATCTGCAGTTTTGCTTTCTGTGGCTCAGTTACCCTCAATCAGTCACAGTCAGAAAATATTAAGATATTTTGAGAGACCGAGAGAGGAAACATTCATATAACTTTTATTACAGTATATTGCCATAATTGTTCTATTTTATTTTAGTTATTATTGTTAATCCTTTACTTTGCCTAATTTATAAACTAAACTTTATCATAGATTGGTATGTACAGGAGAAAACATAGTACAGGTATATACAGAGTTACATACTATCTGTGGTTTCAGGCATCCACTGAGGATCTTGAAACATGTCTCCTGAGGATGAAGGGGGCCTACTATATTCGTTAATCCAAGAAACCTTTATTTTGTACTTCCTTAACATCAAGTAGTATGCTAAGTGCTACAAAGACAATGATTAAATACAAAAAATTCAAAGGTCTGAAACAAAGACATTGGGAAAAAGACTCTGATAGGCCACAAAAATATCACAATACAGCAGTCTTCCCTTACCTGCGGGAGATACATCTCAAGACTCCCGGTGGATGCCTGAAACCAAGGATAACACCAAATCTTACATTTACCATGTTTTCTCCTATACATACGTATGATAAAACTTAATTTATAAGTTAGACACAGTAAGAGATTAACAATAACTAATATAAAAGAACAATTACAACAACATACTTTAATAAAAGTTACCATGCACTGCAGCCATAATTTTTACAGTTTGAAGTGAGATGGCAAAACTAGCATGAGCTTCTTTTCCTTCATTTCAATTTCATGGATTGAAGATTAGTTTTCACCATAGATCTCAGCAATCTCAGCATATGATTTTTTTTTCCTTTCCTTATTAAGTTGAGAACTTTCTCACCTTTTCATTTTTTAAAGTGGCACTTCAAGGCTTATTCTTGGCATATTAAAATTCCCAGCATCACTACTCTGTGCTTTGGTGCCATTATTAAGTAAAATAAGGCTTACCTGATCACAAACACTGCCATACCAAGACAGCAGATCTGATAAGGGGATGGCTACTAAGTGACTAATGGGTGGGAAGCACAGAGAGCATGGATGGCTAGACAAAGGGATGATTCAAAAGTGCGGGATAGTGTGGGGTTTTATCACGCTACTCAGAACAGTGTGCAATTTAAAACAGGAATCACTTATTTCTGGAATTTTCCATTTAATATTTTCCAACCACAATTGACCGGAGGTAACTGGAACTGCAAAAAACAAAACCATTGTTAAGGGCAGGCTACTGTAATGTATTTAAAGGGTATAAAAAGAAAGATTAGTGGGACTGGCAACAAAGAACAGTATAATCTACTTGGCCTGTGGAGCCAAAGGAGGTTTTACAAAGTTAGTTTTATTTAAAAATTGTAGTTGGTAAAAGCACAAGTTATGGAGACACACTGGCTGACTACAAATTTGGCTGAGGCCTACATCCTAGCTGTGTGACCCTGGGCAAGTTACTCAAACTATTAGTGCCTTAAACCCCTTTAGTGGGAAAAAAACAAAAAGATAATAAAAGTATTTACCTCATAGGCTAATTTTGAGGATTAAGGGATTTAATACATGGGAAAAGTGCCTGGAACATCTCTGAGACATTAAAAGCACTACTAAATCATAGCAACTTTAATAATTTATGCTAAACTTTGAATAATGGTTAATATTTTTCAAAAAGTGAACAGGGGGTATGGTGACTCACACCTGTAATCACAGCACTTTGGGGGACCAAGACAAAAGGATTGCTTGAACTCAAGAGTTTGAGACCAGCCTGGGCAACATAGTGCGACCTCATCTCTACTAAAAATAAAAAAAAAAAATTAAAAGACCTGGCACGGTGGCTCACACCTGTAATCTCAACATTTTGGGAGGCCGAGGCAGGCGGATGACTTGATGTCAGTAGTTCAAGACCAGCTTGGCCAACATGGTGAAACCTCATCTCTACTAAAATACAAGAAAATTAGCCAGACATGATGGTGTGCACTTGTAATCCCAGCTACTGAGGAGGCTGAGACAAGAGAATCACTTGAACCCGGGAGGCAGAGGTTGCAGTGAGCCAAGATTGCACTACTGCACTCCAGTCTGGGCAATAGAGCGAGACTCCATTTCAAAAAAAAAAAAAAAAAATTAGCTGTCTGACATGGTTTGGCCATGTCCAAACCAAATCTCCCAGAATTTCCACATGTTGTGGGAGGGACCCCAGGGAAGGTAACTGAATCACGGGGGACGGTCTTTCCAGGGCTATTCTTGTGACAGTGAATAACTCTCACAAGACCTGATGGATTTATCAGGGGTTTCCACTTTCGCATCTTTCTCATTTTCTCTTTCCACTGCCATATAGGAAGCACCTTTTGCCTCCACCATGATCCTGAGGCCTCCCCAGCCATGTGGAACTGTAGTCCAATTAAACCCTTTTTGTTCTCAGTTTCGGGTAGGCCTTTATCAACAGCATTAAAACCAACTAACACACTGTCTCAAAAAAAAAAAAAAAAAAAAAAAAAAGCAAGCACGAACTTTAGATAGAGAAAACAATTTACAAAGATATGAAGTGTTCTGTGAACTGTTAAGTTTTACTAGAGGAAATATTTTACAGTCTTCTGGGAACAGGGGAAAGTGGGAGGGGAGAGGTGGTTAAGTATGCAAGAAACTAAATCATGAAAAATGAAGAGGAGGAGGATAAAGATCTAGGACACTAGGACATGGGTTCTATTTTTCACTTTACAGGATAACAATTAAAAGAAAAAAATTTGTACAGGAGAAAGTTTGACTTTGACATTTCAAGTTTTAAAAAATGATTCTTAAGGGAAAGACAATTCCCCTACTGTACTACTGGTACTTTGTTAAGGAACTTTTGTGAAGAGATTTTTCTCACCAAACTGACCTCCATTTTATATAGACAGATGGAGTAACTTGAAGGCTATCCAGTTGGTACCAAGAACTATATAGAAAATACAGAAAATTCAAAAGAATCCACAACTGAAAATTACTAAAAATACTCTATGGACAATGCTAAGACTTCATGTTAGCACTAGATCCAAGAACGAGTCTTATTACATTACTTTATAATTCTTTTCTATGTACTTTGGGGTTTGTCTTTTAAATTTTCCTTTTTATGAAAATTTAAAAGAAGAAAAAAAATTAAAAGCCTTAGGGATTTTCCCTAGGAATACAGCTTACAAGGGATGTGAAGGACCTCTTCAAGGAGAACTACATACCAATTCTCAAGGAAATAAGAGAGGATGCAAACAAAAGGCAAAACACTCCATCCCCACGGATAGGAAAAATCAATATTGTGAAAATGGCCATTCTGCCCAAAGTAATTTATAGACTCAATGACATTCCCATCAAAATACCATTGACATTCTTCACAGAATTAGAGAAAACTACTTTAAATTTCATATGGAATCAAAGAACACTCCGTATAGCCAAGACAATCCTAAGCAAAAAGAGCAAAGCTGAAGGCATTATGCTATCTGACTTCAAACTATACTACAAGGCTACAGTAACCAAAACAGCAAGGTACTGGTATCAAAACAGACATATAGACCAATGGAGCAGAACAGAGACTTCAGAAGTAACCCCACAAATCTACAACCATCTGATCTTCAACAAACCTGACAAAAACAACCAACAGGTAAGGGATCTCCTATTCAGTAAATGGTGCTGGCAAAACTGGCTAGCTATATGCATAAAACTGAAACTGGCCCCCTTCCTTACACCTGATACAAAAATTAACTCAAGATGGATTCAAGACTTAAATGTAAAACTCCAAACCATAAAAACCCTAGGAGAAAACTTAGGCAATACCATTCAGGACACAGGCATGGACAAAGACTTCATGACAAAAACGTCATGACAAAAACGTCAAAAGCAATTGCAACAGAAGCCAAAATTGACAAATGGGATCTAATTAAACTAAAGAGCTTCTGCACAGCAAAAGAAACTATTGTCAGAGTGAACAGGCAACCTACAGAATGGGAGAAAATTTTTGCCATCTACCCATCTGACAAAGGGCTAATATCCAGAGTTTACAAGGAACTTAAACAAATTTACAAGAAAAAAAAAAACAACCCCATCAAAAAGTGGGTGAAGGATATGAACAGACACTTCTCAAAAGAAGACATTCAAGCAACGAACAATCATGTGAAAAAAAGCTCAACATCACTCACCATCAGAGAAATGCACATGCCAATAATATGGCAATTATTAAAAAGTCAGGAAACAATAGATGTTGGCAAGGCTGTGAAGAAATAGGAACACTTTTACAGCATTGGGGGGAATGTAAATTAGTTCAACCATTGTGGGAGACAGTATGGTGATTCCTCAAGAATCTGGAACCAGAAATACCATTTGACCCAGCAATCCCATTACTGGGTATTTACTCAAAGGAATATAAATCATTCTATTATAAAGACACATGCAAACATACATTTATTGCAGCACTATTTACAACAGCAAAGACATGGAACCAACCAAATGCCCATCAATTATAGACTGGATAAAGAAAAGGTGGTACATATACACCATGGAATACTGTGTTGCCATAAAAACGAACGAGATTATGTCCTTTCCAGGGACATGGATGAAGCTGGAAGCCATCATCCTCAGCAAACTAACACAGGAACAGAAAACCAAATACCACATGCTCTCATTTATAAGTGGGAGCTGAACAATGAGAACACATGGACACAGAGAAGGAAACAACACACACCAGGGCCTTTTGGTGGGTGGGGGATCAGGAGAGGGAACTTAGAGGATGGGTCAATAGGTGCAGCAAACCACCATGGAAAACATGTATCTGTGTAACAAACCTGCACATTCTGAACATGTAGCCAGGTATTTTTTAGGAGAAATTAAAAACAAAAAAAAAAGCCTTAGACATTTTCTAAAGTACTTAGGTATTTGAAAGAAAAAAACATAAAGAGACATGACATAACAGAAAGATAATAGCAAATCTAGGTATGGTGTTTTTGAATCATATTAAAGGAGCTGTCTATAAAGACCTCACTACAAGTGTAATTAGAAGTCTATATTAATGCTGTATTTCTCTCAATTCTTTATTTTTCCATCAGAATTATTTTGTTAAAAAGCCAGTTTAAGAAATGTTTAGTAGTAATTGTATTCAAGGTATATGTGTATTAATAAAATATATATCATAAATATGTAAAGTATATATATTTATAATATATAATGCTTCTAAGTATTATAGTACATATATGTGTATACTTACACTTACATATAAGTCTAAGTATTACATGTCTAAGTATTATAGTACATATACTTATACATGTATACTTATATGTATAAGTATATACATATAAATATTAAATTTGTTATATTTATTTACATTTTATTATATTCATATAAATATTAGATTTATAAATATATAAATATAAATATTAAACATGTTTATAATGTTTATCATAAAATGTTTTCTAAATATTAAGATAACTTTATAGTAAATAATTTTCAGTAACTGAGAAAATCAATTTTGTTAAAATTGGATACATCTACTCATACTTATTTCTAGGTATCTCTACTTCTTTTAAATGAGTGGTCAAATTCAAAATGGTATCAGAA